>NC_082594.1:122847203-123153837 GCF_030936135.1 Gavia stellata | reverse complement strand
GGTCCACCCCCCGATTTCCTCAAGTGAATGAATCACAGGTAAATCCCCCCCAAAGGCTACAAAATGTTAAGCCAACAGATTTTCCACAGTTTTGTTAGTGCTGTCTGTAAAAAATGGATGAATAACCCTGGTAGAAAGAATGGCTTTGTAGAGAATGGTCATCAATCACTGACCATTCCTTAGCTATAAGCATTTGCAAAAGAGGTAGATAGCTTAGAAAGGAGATTCTTGTTGCATCACCTTGGATGATCTGATTTTAAACCTCACTTGGGTTAGACTGCACTTAATAATGTGAATTGTTGATTTATTTATTTATTTATTAGAAAAATAAAGATGTGTTTTCATTGTTTTAAGCATCCCAATACAATTAATCATGTAATAAATAAAATTAAATTGTGTGTCCGTAGTACTAGAATCCATTCCAGCTGTCCAGCTGGGTCACTTCTTCCCTTCATTATCCAAGGTGCACACACTGTCTTCAGTAGAGACCCTCAGACAGGTTTTGGTTCTAAGACAAAGTTTGTAGGGAGAAGTATTAGCTTTTAGTGCACCAACAGGTGCTATTAGGAGGAAACAAAAAAAAGAGCAAACGAAAACCTGGCTGTCACAAAAGGAAGGCAAATTTTGTTATCGTCCATAATTTCTGTTTCAGACCTGAAGAAGGGCTTGAGTACCTGGAAGCTTATTTGGTTTTGCTAATTGTATCAGCTATTCGGATCACATTCGGTAAATTATCAAATCCAGGCTACTTTGAAGAGTATGTTGGAGAGGTTTTTTGTAGGGAACTTCCTGTCGGCCATCCCTTCCTACTTGGAAAGAGAAAGGAGACTTCAAGTGTATTGTCCCTGATGGGCTTAGTGGAGCAAAGTATTTCTTTAAGAGTTATAATCCTGTCGAGATTTTACAACACAAAACTGCGATGATTGCCGGTTGAGAAGGGACAAGGCAATGCTACAGAGATTGTTGTCAGGTAACAGAATTTTTTATTTCGTATTGTATTATATCAGCTCCTGCACCCCCACGCAAAATTGGGGTCTCCAGTGTTCAAGGCACCGTTGAACTAGAGCAGGTATATCTGGCTTAGGTGCTTTAGCTAAGTAGATCAGAAGGTCGAAGTCTAGTGCCTTGGCTCCCTGCCCGTTGCAGCTAGATGTGTCGGATGAATGATCTGCAGGTCCCGCTTAGCAGCTGCCTGGTGATAGTGGGAAAGACTCAGCAGAGGGGTGGCAGCCCCTTCTGCTGAGAGGGAAGGCAGGGAGGCACCCTGCTCCTGCCTGGTTTCTTGAGAGACTTGCCACACAGTTACTCATGGAAAGGAAAGTGCAGGAAATGCACCCTTTCCTAAAACAAGTAATTAAGAAAAAAAAGCATCAAATAAATAAAAGCAAAACACCATGTCCCTTGTTGATACCTATTGAGTGGTAGTCAGAAAACTTACCAGGTCTACCAGGCTACAGTGGTTCAAATTCTTGTCTTCTGCTTGGCAGGAGACAACCCTAATACTAGGTGATAAACGCAGCAGACAGAAGGAGAGGGCTTGCAGCTGATACATGGCAAAGGGCATTTCTGGCCCCGTGGAAGAGGATTGTTCCCCTGTAGCCATTCTCAACACTTTCCAATGACATACTGCTTTTCCTTTGTCATCCAAAATGAAGGCTCACACTAACACAAACACCCCCAGTGTCTCCCCAGCAGCCTCAGTCACTTGAGGGAAAGTTCTGTCAATGGGGTTGTTTCTCTGGCAGCTATAATGGATACAGCTGGACCATAGACAATGTATGTGGCTGGTAAACTTCCCACCTGGCACTCATTTACATCATTGAAATTTGGACCTCAGATGCTACACCCCCTTCCTTTAATTTACTGTTTGACTCTCGGAAGTGGCCACGGTCCTCATGGTAAAGATGTATCAGGTAAACACCCGCAAGAAGCACTAGCACGGTTGTTAATCGCATGGTGGGCTGCCATGCAGTGGGGAAAGGGTAGAGTAAATCTTAAAAAGTATAGCACAGGTGAGGAGGGCCGAGAAGGAATTGTTCCTATCTTACACTGGCTCTATTCTGTATAACCACTTTACCTTTACTGGATTTATTCCAGGATTACATAAATGGAGGTAATACCAGGATTAGATGCAACTAAGGGTGTCTGAATAATTAGATGTCCGACTCTTACTCAAAAGGGGTTGCAATGCTGAAATCCTAATCTTCAAACAAAACCTATGCACATGCTAGATTTTGCAAGGCATTTTAAGAAGAAAAGAGCTACTTTAATGCTTTTGAGCTGGAAAATTTGGAGTTGCCTCTGCTGTTTCTTTATCTAGCATTTTCATTATTATGCTAGACAGTAAAGAGTTAGCTAGTAATAAAGACAGATCTGAGGTTAAATCTGTGATAGCTCTGAAATCAGGAACAATTGTGAGGTATAATTAAGTTGAAAAGGCCGCAAAGGAAGAGTTTCTAATTTTAACATAAAATACACAGCTTCAGTTTAAAAAAAAAAACAAAAAAAAACACAACTTGGCAAATTTTACAGAGGGCAATTGTAGAAACCACATAAGACTCATAACTAATACATATCAATTTTCAGAAGTCATAAAGATTAATTTTTTGTTTTTTAAAGAACTAGCTAAAAGACTGTTTCACTTCAAGTAAGTTTTCCTCTGTGTTCCAAGAACTCTTTTTTTTTTTCATAGTATTTACTCAGAATGGGAATTGTAACACGCTGGGTGCTAGCTTTGTGTAATTATAGAGTTAAGCGCTGATCGTCTAAACAGTTAAAACGAGATTTTAGAGTTTTTCAATATGCAAGAGGAGAGAGAAAAGGAAATAAATATTTGGAAGTTTTTCTAAAGTATGGTTTCAGTTAGACTGTAGCAAAGTTGCGACAACTGTAGTAATATGGTGTGCATCATTAAAAATACAGTGATCAACACTTGCTGCACTAGACTTGCAAAATCCTTAAAGTACAGTGGCAAATTTAGCTATTGTAGGGGTGAATATTGATTTAGTGATTAGGATATTTTCAGTAATGATGCCTGGTTGTACATGATTTTGCATCTCTTATATCACTTGTACACAGTAAATGCAGAATTCTCCTTGAAGATCAGGAGAACAGCTGTATGAGTCAGACCAAAGCTCAGTCCAGCCCAGGATCCTGTCACTGGCAGTGATTAACTGGATACCTAGGAAAAAAAGGAAGATTGGTACAAACATGTTGTAGTACCTCCCTGGTATACACTCCCAGTTATCAGCTATCTCTAGGCCAGACATTCTTATGCAGAGGTATTTATTTCCGTATTGAATAGCACTTGTTGGATTTTCATTCCATGAATTTGTCTAATTGCTTTTTTGAAATCATGTGAACTTTTTAGAATTCACAATATCCTGTGATAATGGCACGTATTCTTCATGGATAAATAGTGCTGTTCATACACTGCTTGTGGTTTGCTTCCCTGAATTAAATAATGGTGTGCCAAATGGTTAGCAACTCTGGATTTCACAGACCCTTCCACTGAAAAATTGTTCAGTATCTTTTATGTTAAACCATAGCAATTATTTCTGTGCAAGTCCCACTTAGTCTTCAGTTACCTGTGTAAGATAGCTGAGAAGTTTGATGCAAAGTCTCCCAGAAACAGATATATGCGAACATTATCCATGCTTTAAGGAAGAGGCAGACAGAGCAATTTGTAACATGGATAATTGTGTCCCACTTGTTTACAGTTCCTTTTGCAACTTCGTGTGCAGTGGCTTTGAAGACTCTCTTTAAATTTGTCTAAATCCAGAATAACTACCGTGTTGTTTCATAGGTGTAACAGAGACCCAATTTGACCCAGTATAATTTTCATTTCCTGACCTCATCTGTAGCTGTCTTCTGTTAAACAGCTGCCATGTTTCATCACAGTAATGGGTGATGTTATTCCTGCATAGCATGAGATACACAGCACTGAAAATAATGTGTTACTGTGCTTCTCAGGAAAATGATGCTCAGGCAACATTGGCTTCTCAGCATGGATGCAGTTGTGCAGTGAAACAGCAATTGCAGACTTGTGTAAGGTTACCAGACCCTGTCCTCTTAAACAACCCACTTTTTAGTTCAGGTGGAGATACTCAGTGGTGGCTTTGCCAAGTCACTGAAGGCCCTGAAGCATCCCCAGTTAACACCTAGTCCCAAGGTCCATGTCACAAGATAAGAGAAACTGTGTAGCTGCCTCTCCCTCTTCCTTCTCCTTTTTTTGCCTTCACATTGAGAAGGACACACATCTCCTCCATTCATGGTTCTCCATCAGTGTGGTGATGTTTTACCGACAGGGCATCACAATAATTTCATTTTTTTTCAGGTTGTGTTGGCATTCCCAGTGCATAACAGCAAGAATGGAGTAAAAACCTCAGATAATTTTCCAGAGAACCTGAAGGCTAGTTCAGTTAGCTCCTGGATGACTTTAATTTATGTGGCCAACATTAACTGTGAGTGACAGATTAAAAAGCCCATGCAGGTACTGATGACAGCAACATTTCAGCAGTAGCACTTTTTCATGAGTTACTTGTTCCTGAGCAATTTCTCCACTGTATTGTTTTAGACAAAAACCATTCTCTTTCTGTTGTTGCCAGATGCATCATCCACCTTAAATTCCTCGGCTCTGCCTATGTCTGCTGATCAGTGCAGAAGAAAGACTAGTCCTATTTATAGATGAGTCTCTTCAACCCAGTCCAGCCCATGCATTATTCCAGGCTGATAGAAACCCAGTAGAATCTTCTCCCCTGCAGAGTCCCTCTTGTGTGCTGTCAGTCAGCTGCTGTTCTAAATCTGGTCCTTCTTCTTTATGCATTTTTATTCTTTTTCCTTCTGCAGTAATCAGCAGGTTCAGAAGTCTTGAGTTTCAGCAACTATAGCCTAAAATCTGAACACTAAATAGACTTAGACATACATATCAATGTACAACAGCTGGAGTAGCCTCAGGGACATTGTTACTTTCTGCCAGCTGAAGAGGAGGCATGGATAAGGATGGCTTTGATGCCTGCCCGGTCTGGATATGGTGCATTACTCCTCTTGACCGTTCCGTCTTTCCTTCCTCTCTTTGCCTATCTATCAGGCTGCATTGGCTGGGAGATTGCTGGAGAAGTACACTGCGACCAGTCTCACCAAAATGCAAACAGTTATGCGCTTAAGTTTCCCTCCCGTGTGGTTGAAATCCACCTGTGTTGTTGAAAGACTCTGGAGAGCAACTGGGTCTCCCGTGGTCCCAGCTATTTGGTGCCATCAGAGTAAAGCAGTGTGGCAGGAACATGTTCTCCACTCTTCTGTCCCCTGCAGGTTTACAATTCAGCAATACTAATTGTTCAATTAACAATATAAATGAGCTGAAGGCCTGTATTAGAACAGTAGGCAGAGTTCACATATTTTTTATGGGTTTTCACCTCCTAATTAACCCAAGATTTTATTTTATTACAGTGTGGAAGCTTTCCTTACTGACTATTTGCACCACTAATTACTACATGCAGAGAAAAAATTTTGTCCTCCTATAAATGTAAAAATTATGTCTTTTTCACCACATATATTTGTTTAAGACAGCCTAAGATCACTGTACAGAAAAGGAGTAAGCCTTCATTACTTTACTGCAGATGTGATGGCTAACCTTGAGGGAGAAATACTAGAAGAATAAGTAGGCAAAAACTGGCAAGAAGGGACACACTGGCCTTTATCATTCCCACAGAGTCAGGTTGCTCTGTCCTTCAGCAGCTATCACAGAGACCGTGAGACCTACAGTTAATCAAAGAAGGTCTCCTCCGTATTTGGTATGCCCGTGAACCTGGGAAAGGCTTTATCTATGGACAGGACTTCTGTTTGGGAAGTTAACCTGCTACAGACAGGTGCACAGTAGGAGCTAGAAAGAGGCAAATGTAAAGTAAGAAAGAGGGGAATGGGTAAAGAAAGGATACACCTTGAGGACAGAAAGAAACTGCTTGAATCCTTTGACTCTTGTCTGTCTGCTGCCTACCTAGAAGGGAATGTGAGAGGGAAGTGAAAAGATGTGTAGAAAATATCTGTAAGCAAGTTCCCTGAGTCTGTTCTCTAAGGCTCTGTCATGTTATTGGCAACAGAGGGAATAATCTACACCCTCAGAACAACCCAGTTGTAGTACTGGGGTTTTCTGTTGTTGTTTTTCTTAAATCTGGAGTGATAACCGTGATAGCATCAGTGTGGTCAGGCTATAATGAAAGGGGATATTTCTTCCTCTGTGCTGTAAAATATTAATGTCTTTGAGCTCCATGCTAATAAATATAAATTAATAATACTATCGAAACCAACTGTCAGTCTGGCTTGTGTTCTGCTAAGATAAAGGGACTTCAAATGTCATTTTTGTCCCATCTGAGCATACTTGGGTGGGATCTTTACATGCAAATATTCAGGAGAGTCTGGGCTTTTTTGAGTGCTGTAAAAACATATGTTTTGCAAGTTTAAATTCCTGGGTGATGGATTTTGAAAGCTATCTTGGGACTTCTGAATGCAGTTCCTCAAGGGTAGTAGTGGAAGTCATGAGAATGAAAGATTGCCTTGATTCTAATGGAAATGACAGTGCTTATGCTGCTTAGCACTTTGCATAATGTTTGGTTAAAGTGGCCTTGCAAAGGTTAATCTTCCTCAAACAAAAAGAAGAAAAAGGTTATCCTCAAACCCTTTAACCTGATGTTTATTATAAATAGTAGCGGTTTTCCACTAACTGTTTGCCCTCAATGGAAATGATTTACAGAGGTGCTTCTGCAGTGCCAGCAGTGCACACTGCCATTTCGACTCTCATGTTATGCCTGCCACCCTACCATCATCATCTGCCTAGAAGACCACAACCTTTCCTTTTGGATTTGGCCATGTGCAGTTGCTCCTGCTTCTGTCATTTTAAGATTAAATGTTTGCACCATCCGTTACAAAAGGGCTGTAACTTTAAATCATTTGGAAATCACAGCTAGTGAGGAATGCAGCTATTTATTATGGGAAATATTTTGTATGGGCAAATGTGATCCCAGTGCTCTAGAAACTGTGGGCACTTTGAGCTGAAATTGAAGTTGCTGGCTCTGACATGGGACTTGATGCATGGGGAGATTTCTCCTCTGGGCCATGCTGTAGCAGCTGTAATCCTTAAACTAGAGCTTTCTCATTACGAAAGAGGGAAGCAGCTCTGATGGCTCTGAGCAAACTGAAATTGCTGCCTGTCCTGGGGTCAAAAATTGCCGTTCTGTGGTGACTTTTCAGGCTGCTATAAAAGCCAGCTGTTTGAAGAGTATTTGGAGAAATCTGAGAGCAAACTTCTCACAGCGATCATGGGAAAGGAAGTCATTTCTGTACATTGTTGCATTCCCACTGAAATGATTAGATTAATGCCACTGGATTTTGTTGTACTGTATAAATTAGCGAAGGTGCCTAGAGTCATGGATATGTCTTTTTATTATTTTAATTCTAAATAAATTCTGTAGGTGCTGCAGCACTCTGTATAAAAGCCAAGGGAAGTGATGAAACTTAACAAGACTGCCTCCTAGCTACAAAATGACAGGTACAGGCAGATGAGAGTTAGTAACGGATTTCCAAGCACTGTTTTTCTATGATCTCAGCATCAAGACAAATACTCTTTTCTCAAATACACATTTTGATTTCCATAGAGTGATAAATTGATATTACCTCAGCCTAGCTTAATCTCAATTACCTGTGATTTACTTCTACCCCCACAAAAGGTCACATCAGCCGTCACCACAGAGATGGGTCTCCCACGTTGTGAAGAAAGCCTAGTAATGCACAGTGCCTCCTAGCAGAGTGTTGCCACTGGGAGGTGGGCTCAGAGCAGCGTGTTCCGAACAGGGTAGCCCTGTATGGATGGAAAAGTAAGTAGCATGATACAGAGAGAGCAGCATGCTAAGACAGTCGATTGCTTGGGTAATGTTTGTCAGAGCTGGGTTCCTTTGCTCTGCAAATAAGGAAGAGGTTCTCGTGAGAGTGGCACAGAGAGATCTTTTTGTCAGAGCTGGCTGGATTTCCATTAATCAAAAGTTGTGGCCACAGGGCTGGATTCCTGTGTCTCAGCTGGTGGTTCATCTCACCTCTGCAACCCTACCCTGAGGGAAGCGTGAGAAAACCAAACCATGTGAGAAGGAGGGCACACTTCCTGAAGCCAGACAGGGTGACATCCCTGTTGTAGTCATATACTCTTTTCTTTTGCATGGTAGATTACCTTCCCTTTAAATAAAATTGATAGGTTTTGTTTACCACAAACATTACTACAATTCTATACTAGTCTAACTCCCTTGCATTGCCCACTCTACGTATTCACATACATACATAAAGTCAAGTTGGCAGCAGACAGTGTTGTATGAGTGATGAAGACAAGTGATAAAAACCAGAAGCTACTGACTTTGGTGAAGGTCACCACTCTGGAAACACTTGGTACTTCCTGCAGTTGGTCAGATGGTTGGAAAGTTCTTGTTACAGCTTGTGTGATGTATATGCGCAGGCATCCTTGTACTTCCCAAAATTTGCTAGTGGATGGTTAACAAATTACTTGTAAGGTGGAAAACTGTGCAGTCACTCTATGATTTCAGCTATCCAGCTGAGCATACTTTAGATACAGATAATAGCAACTAGCCTATAGTTCTTGTTGCTGATAATTAATAGTCTTATAGCAAAAGAACAATGCTTTTTTACTCCAAGTGGGAAAAAAAAGAATAACCTAATCAAGATATTTCCACTGAACAATGGAACAAGTGCCCAGAGAGGTCGTGGAGGCTTCCTCCTTGGGGATGTTCAAAATCCAACCCTGAGCAACCAGCTCTGGCTGACCCTACTTGAGCAGGGGGACCTGGACGGGATAATCTCCAAAGATCAACCTCGTCCAACCTCCACTATTCTGTGATTCTGTAACCAAGTAAATATAGCATCTCACAGTACAAGGGAATGCAAGCTTTTGCATTGCATATTAATTGTTGATATTTGCAGGCTTAAATGCTAAAGGTTAGAATTTTGCACTCTACATTAGTTTAAATTTAGAATACTGAATCCCAGTCAAAAGAATATACAAGTATAAAGAACTGTAGACTTCACTCAGGAGAAGGACTTGCAAACATTTGCATGGGGAGCTGAATCACTTCTCACTCACATCAGTGAAAAACTGAAGTAACTGTAGAGGGTGGAATCTGCTCTTCAGTGTCTTATGATAAGCAAGTAAATTATTTATCACCTTTTTTGAGAAAGAAACGTTCAAGACCAAGAATTTCAGTGGAAAAAAAAAAAAGTGTTCTCAGTCTTGGTGCAGGGATACTAGCTCTTCTTATTTCCACATTTCACTCCGTGATTACATGGACATGACAGAGTTAAGAGGTTTGCCATGCATGCTACTCTGAGAAGAACAGATTGGCACAACATATCTATTTTCTCAGCAGATAAACATGATTTTTTTCCTGGCGGGTGGTTTCGCAATTGTATTTGGGCAGTCAGCTTTGCATATGGATGCCAGAACACCTGCCACTCAAGAATATATTTATAGAAACTGTAAACTAATTAATTCCCTCAAACATCCCAGTGATTTTTAATGACAGATTATGATAGTCTGTCCAGTGGGGATTACATCACTGCTTTTCTGGAGCTAATTTGCTTACCTGCTTCTCTCTTTCCTTCTACCTTTCCTTTCTTGCCACCTGCCTCTAAAGCAAAAGTAAAGAAACACTGTTCCTGAAAAGCCGTGTGTCAAACCCCACTCTTCTCTGAGACTGAGGGGCCTTGCTCTGCCCACGGGCAGGTGCCGGCCTCCGCTCGGAGCTCCCAGCTCTAAGACCGAGGTGAGAGCTGAGCACCAAAGCCTTTTCATGAAACAAACAGTTTCGGAAGGCGCAGCATCGGCAGCTCGCTTCCCCCCAGCTCGGGGTCTCCTGGTCAGAAACTCTGATGTTGAGTAAGGAGCAAGCTCCTTTGCCACTTTTCTTTGGTAGCCTCTCTCTCTTTGCATGAGTGCTCCGGTACCCAACAAGAGCGAGCTCAAACTGCTGTCCCTCCCTCAGCGAGAAGGGCAAATGTGCTGCTGCTTATCTGCACGAAACCTGTAGGAACTCGATACCTTTGAGACCCTGTCAAATTTGGCAGAAGTGGGCCACATTCAAGCAGTTATGAAGAAGTAAATGGACAAGCAAAGAACACCATATGACTGCATAAGATCATTTCCACAGGCATAACATATGCCAGGCTAAAATCTGGGGAAGATTTGGACTTTTCTTCCAAAGACAGGAAAGTATTGTGTTCCTCCTCGCAATTGCTTCAGTCATCCAATAGGTCTGTGGCTCCATGCCTGTATTGTTCCTTCGTTTCCTGACCCAGCGTTCAAGAACATATTTCATTCCTAGTAGGAGACCACCCTAACTCAGTTTACAAATGTGTTGTGAAGTGAAGGGGCCCTCAAACTTTCATTTTGGAGCTGTTTCATATCACTTGATAGAACTGAGTTTGCTGGGCTAATGTGAGAGTCAGCATCAAATCTCCAGCCTCGTGATTATGGACTTTCTCTGGGAATGAGAATATCTTGGATCTAGTCCCATTTCTAGTTTATATTAATACAGAGGAGGATTTGTGAGGAGAGGGAAAAGGAAGAAGCAGGGAAGGGAAGCTCTTGAGCAGTACATGTGCTTTAGGTTATGGTACAAATGGAACTGTGCTTTTGTCTACCTATTTTAATTTCTATCTCCAGTCTTCCAATGCATGCATACAACTAGCTAGCTGCATCCATGAGTAAATGTTCATCCTGGACGAGACCTTAAAACTAGCATAAGTACAATGTCAGTTTAGTCCTTAAGGACTTGGATTCAATGGTTTCCTTTGCTGCAGACTTTCTGGGTACCTTTGCAATGCTGCTGCTCAGGAGAAGTCTTCCATTTTCTACACTGGCTGTAAAGAGAGAAAGTGAGGAGACTAAATTAGCCAGCCAAGACTGATACCTTGAAGCTAGTTGCTGTAAGGGCTTTCTTTATGTCCTCTGTGGCTGTGGCTTTAGTGTCCTGTCTATAAAATGGGGATAATGATTCGCTGATGAATACGTTACAGGCTGTGAGTTCATATAGTCCAACTACAGTAGGCTTCTACCTTGCCTACACATTCTGCTTGGCCACTGTATAAGCAGCTTCTGGGAGTTTTCTAGAATAATCTCTGTTGTGAGCTGTTTGGATAGTTGTAAAATGCAATGAATAAATTAGGAAGATGTGCTGACTGAGCAGGTAGCAATAACATAAAGCCTTTTACTCACATAATGCTAAAATGTCTGAGACTTTAATCAGACATTATCCTATTATGTATGACTCTGGTTTAATTACATAATTATTTATTTCATGAATATGTTTACTTTTTTCAGCAGATACACTATTCAAGCTATAGGATTTAACAAGCCTTAGTGAACGTGGTCCCATTAGATGCATCATCTAATGGGAATGTGCCAGTTTCACCTCATTTTCACGAACTAGCAAAGGCAATTCATTGTCTTAACAACAAAACTGATGTTAGTAACAATAGATTTGGCACCAAAATGCATACAGAGTTACTTCTGGATGGAAAAGAAAGTATTTAGCTGGATAACTAATACAGGGTATAGCATTTTCGGAGGGAAATATGTATTAGTGTGTAAACTAGGATTAAGATACTTGGTCTTATTTCTCAGCTCTGTCTCAGATTTTCTGCACGACTTTGGACAAGTCAGCTGAACATTTTGTGTTGCCATGGTACTTAAACATTTACTTATACCCTGATGTGGTGATGAGCTATGCACAATTCTTGACCACGGGAAGCCCCTTCTTCAAAACCAGAAACAGAAATAAGCAGAATGCTGATTTTTACACTCACGCCAAAATGGCTCTATTCACTAGACTATGAGAAACTGAATGTACCCAACCGCAGTAACCGCATCAATCTAAACCCAGTGCACTTTTAAGGGAGAAAGGGAATATCTTTATTTTAGACATTATTTTTTCCGCAAGAGTTTCTGTGAGCAGTGATACTCATCTGAGCAGTGACACAGGTCTTCAGCTCTCATTCGTAGCTGGCATTCATCTTCATGCTATCTGTGTTTATATGTCTTGACTACCAAGAAAATTAAATTAAAACCGTGTATTGACTGATTTACTTTCCGGTGTCACTCCTTACTGTTTGGAATAGTGTACATGCTCAGCGTGCATCTGTTCTGCAACATTAACAGGGAGGTGTTTTCTCATAATTTTTCTATACATAGCTCTCAATGTTTGACTGCTCTATATACACGCTGGCTCAGCTGAGATGCAAAATTTGCTTGCTGGATTAGGTACCCAGCAAGTGGAGGTTTTTTTCACAGACTACAACATACTTCTTAATTCACTTTTGTTCCACTCTCCTTCAGTAGATTAATTTTTCTTCCTTTGAATGTTAACTGAGAAATAAATTCTCATTTCAAATGTATTTATCCTCTTTACTGACTTTCTAAATAATTACAAGTTGTCGTCTTCATGCTTGCCATCCGTCCACATCATAAGGTAAGGCTCACTTGTGCTGGTGATTGCTGAATTAACTTTATAAACTGCTGCATTCTGTAGCTGCATTCACAAAAGAATATTGGTCGTCAATTCCATATTATTCTGTTGCATCTTGCATCTTTGGAGCAGCATTGTGGATATTTCTCAAAACAAGTAGACCATTATGAAGTTATTATCAAAGCCTTGGACATATCTGTAAGCTGTTTGGGCTCATTGGAGCCCTATCTCAGATCCTTCAAATTCTCTGTAATAGGGCAGCAGAAGACCTTGTACTGAAAAAAATTCAAGTGGCTGAAGACAAGCCGTCAGGTGATTTCAGTCTGGTTTTGTATTAGCCAGGTTTAAACAATTTACATCAGGTTTATAGGTGTAAATCAATGTTTGCACTTGATGCTGAATTTCAGCATTTGACTGAAAAATGTGAATTCCTTTTTTGGCCACCCAGGCTAGAGGGTGAAATGGGAGCCTTTATGTAGGAGACTTCTTTGAGAGCTGGATTGTCATGTGTAAGCATATTTAAAGGCATTTTCATCTGAAATGACTACAGATCTTTCTCTGTCCCCTGTCCTCCCAGACATGAAGCTTTTAAGGCTTTTTTGGTGGGTTTTTTTTGTGCCAGAGAAGTTAATAGAATTTATTGCTATTGATATTTACATGTACATATGCATAACTGTAACATAACTTAGGCCTTTCTTGCTTTATTACTCTTTATTACCTCTTCTACTACTGGCTGTATAAGAAGTCCAATCAACAGAGGCTCAATTCTCTCAGCATGCTGTGTCCAAACCGTACAAAACAGATAGGACAGAACTGGGGAGGACACATTAAAATTTTCACAGACTGAGCCAACATACGTATGTAAGTGAAATTTTGAATTGTAGACTTTAGCCAAAGAACTGAATTTTTAATACTTAAGAAAGAACAAGTGTCACTTCTGCAATTTCACAAAATAACCTTAGTTTTTATAGGTGTTTAGGCCAAGCATCAAGTTTGGGGAATTTTTTAAACTTAGAAAGGAATTTCCTTGTCTGACTTCTTCCTTCCTACTGCACATTGTACATAGTAGTTCTTAATATTAATGTGGTTCTTCCAGATATCATTTTAGACTTGTGTTATTTGTTGTATAGCATGGGAAGCAAAGATGCTGACTAAAATCTAAATTGCTATGGAGAAAATGAAAACCATTAGGCTATTCATTATAGTGCCCTTTCAACTTGATGAGTTGCCAAATGGAGCTAGCTGGCAAAATTATGACTAAGCAACTTGTGTCGGAATTTTCTCACTCTCTGAAGTTAAAATCTATGACAGATAAGGTTTTGTTGCAGCAAAGAGTAGTTTCTTGCCAGTTTCTCCGTCCTCCTCCTCAGCAGTCTGCTAAAAAAATTGCTGTTGCATTGGCAGTCTCAGGGCTGTCGAACAACCGATAGGTTATTTCACTTACTGATAGAGCGTCAGGGCCCCGTTTCGTTTTGCAGATGGGACTTGCTTCTGAAGGCAACCAGATTTCAAAATATGAAAATTCTCCGAGAGCGAGGATTTCCTTTTTCCACATAGCTCTATTGCCAAGGCAACCCGGCCACAAAGAGTACTTCAAAGAGATTGCATGGTGCTGTTTATTTGAAATAAAAGCTCGATCAATAAGAATATCTAACAATTAAGTGGTGAGAATGTATTGCTTTACAATAAAGCAATTTTTAGTTTGATACATTGAGAAATGAATGTAAAATGAAAACCTTCAGGGTTAACTTAGTAAAATCTCTTAAAGCCTGTGAGATCATTAGGCTCGATCAACTGTTTGACTGGCAGTTACACATACCACTTAAGAGATGAACAGAGCGCGTTAACATACTGGACTACAAATACGGGTGAAATGACCTCATATTGCTTCATGATGAACAGCTAAGCTACTGCAGAGCTATCAGACAATAGGAAGGGATTTAAATAAAGACTCCTTTTACTTCAAAATGCATGTTTCAGCAGCCAGCAGATAAAAATGCCGATGGAAAAACTGTGACTTGTGGAAAAGACATGGAATTGTGCAAAGTTTCCTACAGGGAGCGGGGCCCAAGGAATCAGTTTGCTCAGGTGGTTTGTCGACTCTAGGCAGATCGGCACATGTATGCCCCATGATGCTTGGCATGAAAACTGCACCGATTTTTTTCCAAAGGCAAAATTGCAGAACTTCAAAGAGCAATTACTGCATTTTCTGGCTGTGTGATGAGATGACACTCATCCAGATTTTGCTTCAAAATGTCACATTTTTACCAGAAACTTTACATAATTGTATTTGTTCAGGAAGCTGGCTGTCCCACCAACTAAAAAGTCTATGCAATATTCCTCTCTATCCAATGCGTCATTTCCTGACTTGAGAATGTTTGACCAAGAGACTGTCTCAGGCTGTTACCATGAGGCCAGTGAGGGTATCTCCTGACTGGTAGCAAATCAACCCTTGTCAGTGACAAGCAGCCTATTAGTTCCATTTCTTTGAAGTATTTTTTAGAGAAGGCACTATGAAATCCAGAAAGAAAACACCAATAGAGCTGTCAGCATCTTGAATGAAAATTACGTGAATGAACTTTGTCTGTATTTCAAGGAACCGGTCACTGAAACTGCGAAACTCATTTTAAGATGAAATGTTTGTGCCAAAAGCATAAGACTTACAAAAAATAAGTGAATCTTTTGTTACCTGTCTCAGAAACTGCATACCCATGTTAAAGACTTTTAAATAACTGTTGAATACTTTTGTGCCACCAGCAAGGTAATGTTTAGCCTTTGATTGTCAAAAGCATTTAGATAACGAACACCCATTGATTCCCCCGTAAAGGAATATAGGGGAAGAGAGAGTCTCAGTCCTGATTTCCAAATTCTTCCACTTAAATCATAGCAACAAAAAGAGCATTCACAAACTGCACGTTGGAGACAGCTCAGTTTATACGTTTTGTATTGCTTTTGTTTTGACTTAATGGGCATGCTGTTAAGGCCAGAGTCTCGGTGTGATACAAGCTGTCTAAATGGATGCAGAGAATCTCTTAGGCAGGAGCTAGAGAGAAACCAAGTGGAAGGCAGGCAGGTGAGCAGGCAGCGTCCTGGCTGGTACTCTGCTCTCACAAAAGAGCACGCACTCTGCCCTATAGCTTGAAACTCATTGCATCCAAGTGGAAGCTTTCCATTAAGCTCCAGGGGCACTGTAGCAGGCCTTGTGTTCAAAATCGTGACCAAATTATGGACCCAGTGCATTCAGTCTGTTAACAGCAGTATGCTCTCATCAAAGAATAGCCACAAGAATGATTAAAGCACTCAAAAACATGCATTATGGTCAAAGACTCCAGCGGGCACTATCTGTTTATCCTAATAAAGACAAGGCTAAGGTGGGACTTAATCACAGTTCGTAAGTAACTACATGGGGAATGGCAGTGTCGTAACAAAAAGCTCATCAGTCTAGCAGATGAATGTATAAGAGGAGCTGTTGTATGGAAATGGAAACAGGATAAATTTAGACTAGAAATCAGGTATAAATATTTAGCGGTGAGGTTATTTAACCTTTGGAAGAACTTAAACTTGCCAGGAAGTGTGGTGGATTTTTCATCCCTACAAAATTTTTTCACCTAGTTCGAACATAATTCAGGGAATCTTTATTGACTGTACTCTACAGGACATCAGGCTAATGAATGGGAATGTCCCTTCTGGCTATATTATGTACGAGTCCATTCTAGTGGAAGCACAGAGCATTCTGCATCTGCAAAATCAGGAAATGTATTGAAGTACCTGAACATGGATTTTGGCTAGAGGTAGTTGGGAATTTTTCACTGAAATTATATTCCACTGTGAAGTGTAATTTCCAAGGGGGGAAAAAGCATGATAGCATTTTTTTAAGTGTCATATTTTTCTGATGGAGAATTACAATTAAAATTGCTATTTTATCTCATGTTAGTTGACCTGAATAAGAGTATTGATTTTGTTTTGACACTGATCTAAATTATTTTGCTTCAGATCAATATTAAATAAATATAACATAAAATAGCATTTTGCCATAGATAAATTTTACCTTACCAGAACTTATTTTCTTTTATAAGCTGGGTTTTTGGTCGAACATGTATTTGCTAATGCATTTTCTGGAATCATAAGACTCACCTGAGCTAATGTATGCTGTTGATGGCTTTATTTTGGTCCTGATGCCTGCCTGTCTGCCTGCTATGGAGATGAGAGACAAAACTGGATTGAGAGAATATGAAGTTTAATGCTGAAACACAACTGAGTAACCAAAACACTTATTTCTAAGAAATTCAGATTTGTTAACGGAATATGTCAAAATGGGAACTTTTGACATTTCTGAATGCATTTTGTTCCTTGGAATTTGTTCAATGTTTTTGTTCTGCTTCAGGATTAAACCAAGCATTGCAGAAGGTTTGACTCTGAACTTTGCTCAGTTCCTGTTTTCCGATTCATTTTTTGAAAATTCATCATAGAAGACTCAAGCTCATGGCAATACCAGGTCTACTATGGTTATGATTTTTCTTTATTACAGAACAACTTTTATGGATGGAAGGGACGCAAATGCTATATTAAGACTTGTAAAAGTTGAAGAAATAGGTTAAACTTTGAAGGTTGACCTACCATAAGCAATTCACATAAAAATCAAAATTCTGAAATCCCTTCTCTCATCTGCCCTCCAGTATTTCCCCTGGAAGGGAACACCCAGCTTTCAGTATTTCTTCTCCAAAGAAAAAATTCAAACTATTTCCAGCCCTCCTTTAAAATGTCTTCTTTTCATTGCCCTTGAAAATACTGTTGTAGGCCCAGGCAGGTATGGCAGTCTCTCTGGGAATTAAGGTAGAGTTTATAGGGTTTTAGGGAACACAGAATATTAAGTGTTGTTGGGCTTTCAGGAGGCACTCCTGGAAGTAGAGACTGGTGATAAAAATTTGGAGTGTAGAGACTGAGATGGTGGATACTGGAAAGATGAAGGGAGGAAGAAAAATGTTGTGGGATAACTGTGGTATATAATACTACACCAGAGAGTGGTGACCATGGTGGAAGAGATGGCATAAGGAAAAGTCTTATTAGAATTAGTTAAGAAAGAAGAACTGTCAGTTTTGGACATAATTTTAAAATAAATTAGCATCTTTAATATCTGTTTCCTGGAAGAAAACATTCCTTCTTCTTCTTTTATTTATCCCTCCTTTTTCCACTAAGAATAAGGAATAAATTTAGTGAAGTAAGAATTAGGGTTTTTTCTTATCAAGAAAACATGGGAAGATAATTTAAAATGCTAACCTTTTTTTTTTTTTTTTTTTTTTACTCAAATATTCATTAGGATGGGAACACTGTAGGGTTTTTTCCAGTCGTGAAACATTTAGTCAAAATAATGTTTGGCTATTTCTTTTCAGTTGACCGTTTTAATTAAATTAAAAATGCCAAAGAATTCAGAAATTCTGTTTTCATCTGCAAGGCAAATTATATGACATTTTTATTGACTGTCTTGTACTTAGAAGTGGATTTGCTAAGAACAGTTCTAATCTGAAGGAAACTGAATCTTTCAGGTTTTTTTCTTTTAACCTGATCAAAGTGACAGAATTTTGGAATATTTTATTGAAGGAAAATGTTCTGAAGATTTTTTGGACTTAATTAGCTTCTTATCATGAGTAATTTAAAAGTAAAATTAATGTAAAACCCCCAATTTTTCGATTTTAGGAAAAATCAGTGATACGGAACATTTTGGAACATTTTGAACAAGTTGTTGTTCAAAAGGAGTTCCGTTATATTCCCAGAAATCTAGTCTGTCTTACTCCAATTCCTTTCCCCACACCTTTTTTTAAAAAAGCATGTTTTTGAGGTTTCATCAGCAAACGATGCACACGTAGAACAATTTAGTATGGTGAAACAGCGTATCAATCAACTTGCTCACTAGACAGATTACTATTCACAATGTGTCTGGTCATATAGTTAGTCTTATTTTTCCTGAGATGCTGTAGACTATTATACAGTGTCCTGTGGTTACTTGGTAAGCAACTCAGGTCACTACTTTTCTTTCAAATAGGGTTATTTTTTGTGGTTGAACTATTGAAGTAAAGAATATTAATTATGAATTCAGCTGTTTCTTCTATTTGTGAATCATTCATGAATTAGTCCTGATTTCTGTGAATGCCATTTTTATTTATCTTCAGTCTTTGAATATTTTCAATGAATAACTTAAAGCTTAAGGGTTTTTTGAGCACTGTTTGCCTTGAGATTATTCATTATTTATGTCGAACTATTAGACATATGACATAGTTTAAGCAACTTGTCTGGAAGACCAGCATATTTTAATTATGGAAAAAAAACAAACACAAAAAAAATAACAAAAATTGAATCTGGTAAAATGCTTCAGTCCAATATACTTATTTTCAGAATTGTTAACAGAGCATGCATCTGGCCTCAGAACATTTTCTCTGAGGATATGGTAACTTTCTCACAAACAAAATCTCAGCTCATTGATCAAATAAATTGTTATAAATCAGCTGTCCATACATGGTAGATTTTATTTAATGGGAGCATGTAAAATATGTAAATATATGTTTATAATTGTATTCATGCACCCTCTTTTGTATGATTGTGTTGATTTAGTACTCCACTGAGGTCCCCTTTGGTGTTTACATTTGCTTTCTCCTGTTGTTTTGTGCCTAATTATTCATTCAAAATGTGCATTATTCAAACGATGGCCTATTGCTTTCATTTCTGCTTTACTTTCTTCCTTTACAGTTAATAGCACCATGACAGTTTTGCCAATGAAGAAGTTAGGCATGTTTAATTCTCCTACATCAGAACTCCGCTTCCCTGACCTCATCCCACCCCTCCAAATGCAAAACAAGATCAGCAGCTGCCTAGACCCAAACTTTAATTTCTAAAATACAAAAAGTAATGCGACTTTGAAATTAATCTGCCCAGCAGAGAAAAGGTTGGGATTATTTCCTTTTAGCTCATTTCCAATGCTGAAACTGTTAAAAAAAAGCCCACTTACAACTTCATAAATAGTTCTAGTGTCCAAACCTGTTGCACATGGTATCTGCTTCAGTGTATTGCACGGCCTGCTGAGCTGTGACCCAGTGTTTTTTATGAACTCCGAATGCTGTAGCAGGTTCAGACTGCATGCTATTATCTGCCATGCTCTGCCAAGATACATACACAGACAGAGCTTGTGTCCAAGAACAAATCTTTGACTGGTTGACACTAAAAAACAACTCTCCAAAACATTAAAAAACCTAGGCACTTCCTAGTCATGCAAAGCATTTGCTAGATATCAGATGTTTGAAGGATGCTCTTTGTGTGATTTATTATTTATTGGAGAATTGTATCGGAAATACCTATTGAGGGAAATAAATAACTTTCAAGTAATATGAAAAAGGGTAGTATTTTTTTGGTAAGGATTGGATCACAGCAGGTATGGATTTTTCAAAAGTCCTGATCATTTACAGTTCCACCAGAAATCAACGGCAACTGCAGCTGCTCAACACCTCTGTCAAATCAGACCCTCTAGGAATCAGAATAGTAATGGCAATTTTGCTATCAAGGACAAAATTACTAGACCTATAATTTTTTTTACTTCACTGTTATCATCTGAAAAGCGATTTACAAAAAACGGTGTCTTGGGGATTTCCATTTTAACACAACTCAGTGACTTTGTAGCTCACTTGTTCCATTTTAAGGGAAGAGCACATTGCTGTTACACCAGAGACCTGAAAGTTAATACTTTCTTTCACCTTTTTTTCTCGCAGGCACTGTCAATAAAAGTCTTGGGAGGTCATATTCTGTCTCATAGTTGCACCTGCTATCACTGTCCTGTTACAAGGGAAAAGCAATATAGGGCTGTAGTTAGTGGCGCAATAAATATGACAACAGTCTCATGCTTTTGTGAAGAAAAAATGACCACCATATTGGGGACGTAAGCCAGAGTTGAGTCATATTTGTAAGGCACACGGTGTAATTCTCCCATTCTCTTCAGAAGTGGTGAGGCAATGGCTAAAATAGTCAGTCTAATTCTGCGTACTGCGGTTCAGCAGAGATTTGGATCAGGAGAAGATAATCCAGAGAAAAGGGAAGAAAAATGTTAGTTGGGACATACTGAAGGAAATGGGTTGTTTAGTTGCTGCAGGTTGGGGAGCAGCTGCCAGCAGGACCGTGCAGGTAGAGCCAAACCTACCTGGAGAAAGGGAGTTTACCAGATCACCTTTTCAGGTCCTTCCCAGCCCTGTGTTCACTCACTGCATGGTTACTCTAGAAAAGCCTTCCATGGATCTCGTTGGCTTGAACCTAAATGTTGAAAAAGAGATTCAACACAGCAAGGAAGAGTGGAATCCCTTCCTTATCTGAGCCTGACTTCTCGTCCACTCTTGCTGCCCTAACCGCTGACCTGCTTGCCACTCCTGAGCAAGAACATTTTCTCCCTTTGCTTCATTTTCTCATGAGAAGTTTTGAAAGGCCCTGGCTGTATCCTTGATCTGCTTATGCTTGGCTTTCTACTAAAAAAAAAAAAAAGAGAGAGAGAACCCCTAAATCTGGACAAGAAAACTGATCTCTACACTGCTCTGAAATGGTAACAGCAGCTCTGTTCAGATGGTCTCATTTCAAAGCCAGTTCTCACAGAGCTGCCTCCTGTCAATGTTCAGTGGGAGCAAACTTCTCACTTGCAGACAGTGAAGGAAAACAACCGTGTGTAACAACAGACTCTGGCAACAATGGAAGATCCTTAGGAAAACAAAATAAAAGTTGGGCTTCCTATCTCAAAAGGGTTCAGACTAGCTCTTATTCTGAGCAGAGATGTAATGCTGAAGGTCTCAAAAATGTTTCTAAAATAATAACCTAGGCTGGAGGGGAAGGGATTGGGTCAGCAGAATTTTGTCATTAATTTCCCAGCAACTCAGAGCGTGGTGTCCTTTTCAGACCAAACTTCCCAGTGTTTCAGCATTTCAAAGCAGTCCTTTTGAACTAGAATACCTCAACAGTGAAAATAAAAAACCAAAAAACACTTCTATAAGTGGGGATCCTTGTAGAAACTGAATCCTTCGCCTGCAAAGAATTTCAGTTTTGATGAGCCAACAAAAAAGTTTCATTGTTGAACTCTCTGACTTTGTTCCTAACCCTGGAAATTTGTTTGAGTAAAATAGTAGACTATAACACTAGCTGATGTACAGGCGCCCTCTTGACAGCGCATGTATTTGTCACCTCATTCACTTCAGCGGATGCCTTGCCAGCAGGCTTTTGATTTCCAGATTTTTGTTGCAAATTACAGCTCTCCAATGTCAGCTTTAACCCTGCCTCTGTCCTTTTGTATTATCTGTATTCTTTTTAATTAGGTGGCGCAATTTATTCCCCTTAAATCAGTGGGATGTGGTAAAAGGTCCATACTCAGTGCCAAAATTTTGTTAGTAAAACGGCATGTGATTCCCAATAAATTGTGTTGTCCTTTCTTTGTCATGGTGCAGCCCGTGATACTTTAGACAACATCTTTGCTGACTTCATGCTTTGTTATGACAGCTTGTTTGTCCCTCCCAGAGACAGATATCAACCTTTTCCTCATCCGTAGTTATTCTGTGGCATTTCAGAATTCAGATGGCAGCTGTGTTAAATACACGTAGAACCTTGCCGTGCCATTATCACAGAGACCTTTCCCTCTGTGTAATAGTACTTGTTAAATCAGGATCATTTAGCTGTCTCTGGGCTTGGCCTGCAATTCTCGGCATATTTGGTTCATTTTAGGGAGTGTGCAAATGTTACAGGAAATCTCATTCCTGAGTAGCATTAATACAGAACGTTGTTTTACTGCCCTGCTTACAGGACTCTCATATTTCTTATTGAATCAACTGATAAGAAGGAAGGGAAGAGAAGAAAGAAAACATAATGCATGCACATTCTTTTACCATAAAGAATGCATTAAGCAAAAAATCCCAGCAACAGATGGCTCAGAAATAGTGTGGGGATCTGACAGTGGGCTATCTGTTTTGGGGAGGGCTATCCTGATGAAGCCAGAATTATTTATATGTGCTGCTCAAACTTAACTTGCAATTAGGATCCAGCTCAATGGCAGCAAGTACCGAACCTGAAAGAAAATAAATGTATAAAAATGTTTTCCAGTATTCCCATCCCATTGTATTAGGTGATGACAGGTTATATTGTGGTTCATTGGGTTACATAGTATCGTGTTGAATATAAAGGCAGTATTATCTAACGCAAAGTGACTTGGGAGGAGTGGAGGAAATGGAGAACCTTGTTGTTAGTCCCAAACAAAACCTTTTTTGTTACTCAGGAATGGGGAAGACTTCCTTTTGGTGCCATGTTAAATAGATACCATGAAGCTACCAGCAGTAGTTCATTGAGCGCAAATACATTTGAGCGCTTGTTGGCTCTAGGCTTCATAGGTTGCTAGCTTGGGTATGCACATAAAATGATTTACATACAACCACTATACTTCTGCCAGTAGAAGACTGGATATGATAGCCCTAATTATAAAGTGAGATTACTAAGAGAAAATCCTGCTGAGATCCCATTATGATAGATATTGAGATAGTGAAACAATTACAATGGTAGCCCATATGAATGTAAAAATAAATGAATAAACTCTTGCCAGTTATAATGCTGTTAAACAAATGAGATTAAATCCTGAAAGCAACCAACACATAAAAATGTGTCAATTCTGCAGTCCTGATCAAAGTAAGGAAACCAGACTGAAACTATTGGAACAGTCTGCAAATACATTTAGTGGGTATCAGAGCCACAGCTTATTCTAGACCTGCATGTGAATTGTTCTAAAATTGACCATCTGGTATAATAATATGCCTTGTTTCATTGTTCTGCACCTTTCATTTCTATAGTTGTTAGAATAGAACCGATCTAGACTGATGAAGCATAAGATGATCTATTATCTCTACTCCTATCAGCCTGGCAGAGAAGTTGGGTAGGGCTATCTAAAATAACTTCCAATCATTAGCCTTTATCAGCTTCAATATAGACTTCCAGGGAAGTAAATCACTGTGGTCTAGATCATCAATGCCTTCATTTAGCAGAAGAAAACCAGCTGTACATATATCGTGATGAGAAGATTCCTGGTTAACAGTGTGTGTTGAATAAGATTGCATCCATGTTTTTGAAACCTGTTCCCACGAGTTGTAGCCAAGTGTTTATAGAAGGCACATTGCTTTCTAAGATGTTTTCATTTTATCTCAACCCATTAATGTGTTATCATGTGACGGAATGTGTTGGATTCCAGTGTTATAAATACTTGGGAAGAGGGCTAAACACACCGGTCTTACACTGATGTAACTCTTATCTAGAAAAACATTTCCAGATTTGTTTCATAAGTAAGGGAGAATTGGGAAGCCAAAAAGATTCAGTTTTCAACAAGCCACTAATTAGAATAAGTAGAATGTAATTGTGAACTTTCAGAAGTCTTAGGACAAATGGGACATGAAACATCCTTTCCCATTCCACGTTTCCTTTCTCTATCATTTACTCAATCTAGGGATTCTTAACATGATGGGGCGCACGCTAATTTTTCATTAGAATCCCGCTGTGGGCTAGCTTCTGATTAAGACCAAATACTGGGATTTCCAGGCATGTCGGATTTTAAGTCAATCACTGAAAAACCTGGCTGGATAACTACAGTTACCCAGATTCCAGTGAGGTGCTCAAGCATGTGCCTAGCTGGAAAGATGCAAGCGGTGACGCTGATGGCGGTGGCAGCAGGCCTGTATTGTAATCAGTGTTCCGCCACTCTTGCAGACTTCATCCAGCACCTAGGCTGCTTTGGCAACTCAGGTTTGCAAAACCTGGTTAGACAACCCTGCAGACATTATCAGTTCAAAGAAGATGCACACAGTTTTTGGCAAGGAGCCCTTTAGCACTGATGTATTCAGAAACAGAAAACTGGATGGTTTGGGAATTGTCGTATAAAAAATCTGTGGGCATCTGAGATTTTAGGAGGCAAGCAGATGCTTTGAGAATGCCTTTTGTACTTGAGTTATAATGTAGGTACCTGAGTTATATTTTTGGAAATGGCTCATATTCAAGTACTTAACTCAATCAGACCTTAATTAATTGAAAAACTAAGAGGTATAAATGCATTAAGGGTTAATGTTACAGCAACTTCAGTTAATGATCCAAGACAATTCTGCTGAGTTACAAACCATTATAAAGAAGATGCAAAACAGCCATTACATGCAGTCACATATAATAGTGTTATTTAACATGTGACCCAGCGACTTATATTATCTAGTGCAGATGTTTTCAATTGAAATAAGCACATAAAACTTGCCATCTCCTGGTACAACTGGTAGAACATTATTTCTGCAAGAAAAATAAATTCTGTGCTCCACAGGCATTTCATCTGTCACATCCATGATCCATAAAACTGGAAAACTTGTCTCTACTGAAAACTTGCCTAACTGAAAAGGAATGAGATCAAAGTACATTTTTCACCTTTATCTTTTATTTCTAAATGTCTCTGACATATTAACATATACAGGTGTTGGATTTCTTTATCTAGTAAGAGATCAAATACTGTGAATTTTGTTGCAACTGGTTTTAAATAAAATTTCCTCTGAAAAATGATGTGAATATAAATATAAGAGCTCTGTTCCCCACCTATGTGAACTACCTTGATGTGTAATTAGTGTAATATTATATCAAAGGCAAATGATTAATTACATGACTATTAACAAAGTGAAACATTGTAGTTCTAGATTGCTTAAAGGTTTTGGGTCCAGTGTCTTGGAGACACTCCAGCTTAGAGAATGAGTTTTTGCCCCAGCAAAATTCCTCTTGTAGTTTCAAATGAATATACTCCTCATACTTTCTCTCCGGCTGCCTGTTCCATAGCCTGACCCATTATGGAGTGGATCTCATGTAGAAGTGGCTGCATTTCTGAGTGGGTAAAGTTAAACATAAGTGTTCTGCAACAAAATAATTTTCATGGCATTTTGGGATCCTTCTGAAATAAAGGTAGTGTTTGAATGTTGAAGAGTCATTTTTATTTATAGGTAGGAATAATACTATTTGCTTGAAATGACTGCTTATATTTTAGTAGACAATTGTCTTACAATAAAATAGCAATAGTGAGTTATTTAAATACAGCACTAGTTAAATATCGGACATCTTTGCTCTTAATTATTGTGTTTTATCCCACAGGAGCAGTAACCAGCTGTGTTACAATACAGCCAGCTCCTCTTCAACAATAAAGATCCTTCAGTGTGCTAACTGTTAAATTCCTGGATTTGTGGGGTCTTAAATCAGGATGTCTGAGAGAACAGGAGACAATCATGTAAGTGTGATATTGGAACTGATGAACTTTTCACTGAAAAACAAGCTAGTTGGACATAAAGCCAAACTTTTTTTAGCCTTTCCTGCATCTTGCAAAGTCTACCTGTGTAAGAAATGATGGCACATCCCCCTGCCAGTGGATTTAATGGTGAATCCTGCCTTTGGAGAACAAAAGACAAGCTATGACTTATGTGTATGGGGAGGGGTTACTACCCACTTCTGCTTACACATAATTCATAGAATTTCCCTTTCAGTACATTGTAGATGACATTTGCCTACAATACAAAGGTGGTTTTTTTCCTCCAACTTTTCTTTAAGTTACAAAATAAAAACACAGCCAGATGCTAACTAGAGAATACAGTTCTTTGAAGCAGAAGTCATTTTTTTTCTTTGTTTCTGTGTCGCACCTAGCCCAATGTGATCATGACACACACATAGTAAAACCATAGTAATAGCAATCTAGAGTCCACATAGGCTTAATAAGTCTGTAATACGATGACAAGATATAGGTGACCCAATGACCCAGTATAGATTGGGTTAGGTGAAAGGTCTGAATAGCCCAATATCCTGTGCCTGGTAGCGGTCATTAGAACATACTTGTAGTACAGAGACAGAGTTCATAAGAAGGTATATTGGAGTCTTTGACTTGGGGTTGGTGCCCTCTTGCCTATCCTTGATTTTCTTGCTCTGTCTGCTCCATAACACAGCTGGAAGAAAGAGAGAGGAGCAGGTGAGATAATTAAGTAGTTGGTTTTAACCATGTGCTCCATATTCTCTCTTTACCCTTTTGTTGCCCTCTTCCTACAGAGCTACAAAATCAGGTGTGGAGTATTAGCACTGCCTTTTTCTTGTGACTTTAGCCCAACTGCTGCATGAGCTGGTGGTTTACTGAAAGCTCTGGTTTCTGAACTCGAAGAAATAGGTAAGGAAATCTATACTTTTTTTAGTGATTTTCTTTGGCCTGGGATTGTGGGAAGAAAAATCTCTGAATTCTAACCTAGGTGTATTTTTAAGGTGCAGATCCCAAAAGACAAATAGAAAAGGTAAGCTTTATTTTTTTTTGCCCACCTTATAAATTTTGGGGGCAGACTAAATTTTTAATGCGGTTTTTTTTGCAACAGGAGTATATTTTCCTTTTTGGAATCTGTCTCTCACATACATGAGTCAGGAGAGAATGACTGGAAAAAACTGGCAAAGGGTAGTGGGAACAACTTTTAGATAATCCAAAGTGAAAGGTAAAAATTTAAAAGAAAAAAATTTAGAGCAGTGATTTAATGACTAAATAGGTACCTGCATGTGTGTAAGGTAAGGCAAGGAATGTCTGTGTAGCACAATGTAATGCAATGCAGAAAGATGTGAAATCACTTTAAAGACTCTAGCTCAGGTTATAGTACCACTTTAGATTCCATAGCATGGAGTTCAGCATGGGATAATTTACCTTACCAAAAAGTTAGTTAGCTAAGGCCGAATGGTGTATTTCTGCACTGCTCTGGAGCACAGGCATCTGCAGACTATAATGTTATGATTTGGTTGAGGCCAGGCCTTTATTTGTACAAATTTCACCTCATTCCATGCATGCCTTCTCTTGCTGAAGGTGGTGGCCCCAGCCTGAATTGCCACACTGCAATGATGGCATGAAAATGTCAGCGCTCGGCCCGAACCCTCCCACCTTGTCTGTTTTATCTGAAGGGCTGTTTGGCTAGCTGTCACTGAGGGAAATCCACGGCAGACTTTAATAAGAATTGGCAAACCTCAAGTTGCACTGTAGCTTGCCTATCTTGGGAAGTGATCAATTAGATCTTGGTCCAGACTGGCAGAAAACTGAATATTAACTTTCTGGTGGAATATCCTGGGGTTTTGGAAGAATTGAGACAATTTCTGGTTGAAATTCTTCAATGAGGTTTGGAAGTGTGAAACACATGGGGGCTTGCAGGGGAAAGCTACTTGAATAGTTATTTGTATTTCAGGTACAATATGGCTCGTCTGTCTAAGCTTGTGTCATAGCTCTGTGCTTCAGGTCAGGGATAGGTACTAAAGAAAGCAGTGTTAGAAGCCCTTATGCACATCAATGTTACATAAATATGAGTGAGTAAGGACTGCAGATCAGGTCAAAAATTCCCATGGGTCTGTATCTGCCATTGTGCTCACCTCAACATCTGTGACAAGAATTTAGATTTGACACGTCCTTGGGTTGCAGAAAAAAATTACAGTGAGTGTGAAGCAAGGCAAATCTAGAGGCAGCTACAAAAATAAAAGTCTTGTTGTTTACTTGAGGCTGGGAGTTAAATCCAAAGATCCCTAGTTGTGGAGTTTTCCTATTTGGTATTTTAGTTTGTTGGGCAATGGGTTGTCAATGGATATAGATCCACATTCAAACTTTCCTGAATTCAAGAGAAAGCATAAATGAAGAAGACACTTTTGGGATAAGCTCTGAGGATGATGAATGCTCACCAACCCTTCATTATACAAAAAAGGGGAGGTTTGTGGTGAAAGCACTGCAAAATGTAAGCAAGACTCCCACCTCCGTTACTAGCAGTACCAGTGGCCTTTGTATATGTTAGTTTTGAAGGAGAAATTTGTAGTGTGCAGTTCCCTTTCGTTGTGGTGGGAATAATGTAGGTTTTCCTACCTAATAGGTGTGTTTGGATAATTGCATTGAATGCTGAGAAGCCACAGTGATGTGGCACCTCAGAGAAACCATTACAAAATATTTAAAAAGCCTGAAGGTACATTATTCCTAACTGAGAAATAGCAATTATTTAAAAAAAAAAAATTAGGGCTTATCAGTTCAATGCCATGTAAAAATTCTGTAGCTTTCCCTATTAGAGGCATACTCAGAAGATAGTGTTCATGAGGTATTTGCAATAATATCCATTAAAGAGCAAAGCTGCTCTTCTCTGGCAGGCATGAGTAGCCAAGATTGTCACACAAATTTCTTCCCTTTCCTCACCACCTTCTTTAGGATGCAACATTTTGCCAAGGGTACATCAAGATCATTTGCAGTTTCCCATATCAAATGGGCTACCAGTGACACAGGCGCTGTTGACTTCTAGCATCAAGATTTTAAAATAATTTCCATTCCCACTGAGTTAACTTGAGCAGATAAACCATTGTTTAATGAAATTTTGTCAAGACAGATGCAGTTTTAATTCTCAACATGAGGGGAAAGTGTAACTTAAATTACATAGTACCTTGACAGCTTCCATGTCCATATCTAGATTGACGGGTAGAAAGCTGACCTGGATGTTCTGATAAATGGACTGTCCTTCAAGTATATTTGCTGGGTTGTTTGTTTTGTGTTTTGGGTTTTTTTGGGTTTTTTGAGAAGGATTTTTTGGGGGATAGGGGTATTATGAAGCTGTTAAAACAAAAAAACTGAAGTCATCATTCTACTCACAGTTGGGGTGTTGATAAGAGCAATAACAGCATGTCCTGTGTTTGGATATTGAGGGCTTGTGCTGGAGATGAGATCCAATGTTGTGGCTTTCTCCTGTAGTTGCTTGGTCGCCACAGCATTGCCAGTGGACTGTATCTGTCTAGTTGCATACAACTTCATCTGATGTCCCCCTTTCACGTCTCATCCATCCTGTAACTCCATCCCAGGCACAGATTTAGGGGGGACAAAGAGGTGACTGCCACTGTATTCAGAGCTGAACTGGGCTTCATCTTATGTGTGTGTGAGGGGCAAGGACATGCTGCAGGAAACTTTTATCTACATAGCAGGAGAGTTTCCACCCTGATGGAAAATTGCCTGTAATGGTGTTATTCTTCTGGGAGAGGGAATGCATCCTGATCCAGGCTACTGGCTGCTCAACAGCACCGCTGTCATCATCAGGGGAGCATAAGCCCTGCTACTTAAAGGTGACAGAGACTTCTGCCAGAGCATCCTCCCAGTCGAATACATTCAGCATATCGGAGACTTCCTGTTGAAATACCCTTGCAGGTCCAGCCCTCCTCTTTTGATGGGAAGGAAGAAGTAAGACAAACTCCAGAATGTGGCTTTTATTCGTTAGGAACATCCTTAGCTCTTTGCTCATCTTCTGGACTTTTAACACAGATCCTCTAGATTTTTCTCTGAATTTTTTCACTTTCTGGAAGAACATTTCAGACAGCATGCAGGCTTCCCTGAGGAAAAAAAAGACACCATGGTGTCTGAATGAGCATAATGAGAGGCTTAAACCTACTCTCAGTGTGGACACAGAGATCCTGTAGGCCATTTCTCTTTACTTCTGGTCCTTCTCATTTTTTTTTTTTTAGGTTGTTTGGTTTTGTTGTTGATTTTCTTTTGATACCAGATTTTATTTTCCTTTTAGTGTTTCCCACTGCTCCACTCTCCCATTCCCAATATCTTTTGTTGTTAAATGATTAACTGATTATCAAATGGGCAGAGGATTTTTCAGTGCTTTTGTTGCCATGGCGACTGGCCGTGAGGGCTGGAGAAGGAATAGAATTTGAGCATCAGAAATAATATTGAATCAAACTACTTTTGCTGTTAGAGAACTTTGCCCATGATTCACTTTTCTCCAATGAAGTTTTTTTCATGCAAAGGAAAATGAACTTGTGGGGGGAAAAAAGGGGTGCAAAAGAAAACTTTTATCTTCTTTACTGCATCTTTTCACTGAAGAATTTTTGAAGTATATTTTTTTTAAGGTACCACTTTGGGAGCATGTTTATGATCAATTTTTATTTGATCAGACTCCCGTGTCCCTTTTAGTTTGGTGTTTGGAGGGGGATTTCTTTCAGCACTCTCAGACTTGTATATCGTACTGGGGAATTCAAAATTAGGGTCCTGGGCTGTGACTTTTTCTCTAAGCTAAACTCATGGATAGATACATAACCAGCGGTGTTTGCACTCACAAAAGAGGGGGTTGGGAGGAAGAGGGGAAGTCGGAAGAGAAGCACTGTGAAAGGTTCCTCACTGCCTCATATTACTTTCTATAATGCTTCTTTTTTTCCCCTCCTTGTTTCCAGTTATGTCTAGTTCAGAGGTGGAAAAAGCAGCCATGGAATGGTTTTCTTGCTTCATCTTCTATACAGAAATGATGGGCAGAATCTCTTCAATGAGCTATTGCTCCACTTCAGCAGAAAGGGTGATGATGGAGGCCACAAAAAGACTCAGAGCCATCTACAGAGGACTCGGCTCTTGGCCTCATTGACCCTGAAAGACCTTTATTTCATTTTAGAGGTGTACTTACTGTCACTGTCCTCGCAGACAGTACAGAATCAAATCTCCTGCCCATCCTGCTCCACAGCTTCTCCCCAGGTAAGACTTCTATAACTAGAAAAGAGTCAAGACTTCATCATGGGTAGGTTTGTAGGACTCTGAGATGATGTATCAATTCCAGCTTGAAGGTTCTATGCCTTCATTGGTAGGCATACAGCTCTCTGCCAGGTGGGTAGGAGGGAGTTGACAACACTGTAGAGCAGTTTATTCTCCCAAACAATCCTTCATATTAGGGTTTTTGTTTGTGTTTATTTTTTTTCTAAATGTGCTGAATTACTATAAAAGGTTAAACTGTTTAATAATGGTAGGTAATGTAAGCACCCATTAGCTTTTATATTCTCAAGTCATGTTTCTAAATAGTTCAGAAATTGCAAGCTTAAATTCCAGAAGAATAGTTTGTTTTTTAATTTTTTGTAATCAAAAGTAATGATTTAGGAAGTCTTTTTTGGGGGGAAGCATCTGGATGTTGGTGTTTGTTTGGCTTTTTTTCCTTAATATTGGACTGTGATCAGCTGTACCATTCTTCCCCTTATTTTTCACTGCTAATTATTATTCTTATGCATTCTGAGAATGACTGTGTTGAATAGAAATACGAATAGAAATGAATGTACAGACAAAGGTTTTGGTAGAAGGCATGTAAAGATTAGGTCTTGGCGATTAAATGGAAATACAGATGGAAAGTCAGGACGGGACAATTATTTCCCCATTCACTTAGTCTGGGTGATGTCTTTGTCAGGCATGCAGTGTTGGAATAGTCATGATGGGAACTAAATTAGCTGCTTACTCTTTCCAGCATGAGGAGTTGACATGTTGAATATCACTCAAGGGAATGTGATGGGTTTTAAAGTTTAGGACCTGGCAGTTAATGTGATTTTTGGAGTACCTAACTGACAGGAGTGAGGGATCATAATATTTCTTTTCCCATGGAAACCTTATTTTTCTTTCTGCAGCCCTGATTCTGTAACTGACCGAATACTGAAAAATGTTGAAGTTGAGGCAAGGGTAATCAGACGTGTTATTGTTACTTGTCATTAAGTCATTCAAGCTTATTTGAAAATTACCAGACTCTGCCCAGCTGCAATGTTGAACTCCAAGCAGTGGGCATTATTTACCTGTATCAGGGAAACATTCTCGAACTGCTGTTCCTGGGCAGATGTCTCATTCTAGGAGGCACTGATGCTCCTTTTTGGATGTCAGGCTATGAGAGCAAATCCTGTCTGCGTAGGTCCCCTGACCCCAGCCTTTTCTACCCAATTTTTCATTTCCTGGGCTCAACTTGTAAGTTTTTCATTCTAGCATTCAGAGCAGAAGGATTATACCTTAGCAGGAGACTTGACTTTAGCTGATGCTTTGCTTTGTGTCTTCCAACAGTGAATTATTTCCTTTTTCTCTGAGAGTCATATTATTGTCTTGCTGGGACCGTCATAGCTAGATTCATCAGAAGTTTAGTTTTTACTCTTTTTTTTTTTAAATTTTTTTAATAGGTGAGGCCAAAGACAAAAAAGATTGCCTTCTGTCTTGCGTTTATACCTAAAAGCCTCAATGGGCATTGTTTTGGGTAATGTGGTTTGCCTAAAATGTGGGTGAATTTGTGTTAGGCTCTGTATGTCTGTGCTTTTTCCACATCACTAGTTCCTCATTGCTTCAATATTAATAGCAACTGTCATGCAAGAGACCAAAAAGCATCTTTAATATATTCTGGTGAGCTCTCTTTGTGGCTGCGTTGAGCTTTGAAATAGTTACACTCTTATTTCTGGAAGAAACGAGCAGTCTCGTAAAAGAGCAAAGTAATAAAGAAATAGACCCAAGTACTCTAGCTGTCTCTTTCACATACTTGAGAATTTACTTTATTCTGGGTATTGCTGTTTAAAACACAATAGTATTTTCTTGCCTACAGTTTCTTTCTCTCCTTTTCTTTTCATGGGTTTACACTGATCCATGCAAAGTCTGACTGACTTTATATGGACATAGAAATAAAAAGTTGCTGCATAACACTCTGATCTGCTGCAGTGACTTGGTTGACATGATGGTTTGGATCCCAATAGCTGCTCTTGAAAATGTGGTTGCCTTGCAGGCTGTCAGACCCTGAGCATACAGATGGATGTCTGATGTTCAGTCTTGTCTAGTTTCAGCTTGCATAGGCAAATATGTGCCACCATTAAAACAGGCACTGCCTGGTGGATGCAGAAGGGCACGTGTCTCTGAGCTGTGCAGAATTTCTAAAATTCTTCAAAACTGTGGAGCCCTCTGTCTAGGAATTACCTAGCCATCTGTGTAACAGGCCCTAGCAGACTGGTGATTTTAATCACTGGCAACAGGGACAGAAACTTCTCTTTTTTTTCCTCTGCCTTTCACTGAAGGATCATCTTGAGCTAGAGTTTGCTAAAGAAATCCAGAGCTGAAAGCATGTTGCCACAGGGCTGGACACACCAGACTTCAAAGAGCCACACTGCTCTACATCTTCATTGCCTCTCTTTTTACAGGTCAAGACAGCTACAGAACACTGCCTGAAGTGACAGTGATGAATTATGTAGTATTGCTGTTAGTGTGAAATGGAGTGGCTATAATGTAATATGTGAGCGTCTTAAAAACATGAACCAATTCGCCAATGACAGATGTGGCGATGAACGTGTGGAATTGAAGTAGACTCGTGTGTAAGCAATCAATGATTTGCAACAATAAAACTTTGTGATGTGAGTCCTTATATTCTCTGTTGCCTCACCTGTTGGATAATTGCCCTGTCTTACCTCTTACCCAAAAGCCTTGGGCCTGTTGATGTTTCTTCTGCTGCTGTAAGCCCTGTGCTTCCCACACTATTTATACTTGGCACTTGGTCTTTCTCAGACGTCCTAAATATCTCATACTTAGGAAAAGCCAAATTTTCTGGTATGTTGTGTCTCATCTGTATAGACCAAATGCCCTTCTTCCTCTCTAAAGGCACACGTTAGTAGGAACGGTTTCCATGTTTCAGAAAGAAGAGGTTTCCAGATTTTCAGGAACTTGCAAAATGGTACATGGAGCAACATCACTTTTGTCTTTGAAAGGACTGATGATAACGTGGATGGTAAACTGCAAGAAGTGCTGAGGACTGAGAACAGTCTCTTGCTTGAGAACAGTTTGGGAACCTTGATGTTGATTTTTCCAGCCAACAGTTCTCAATCTGTGTCTCTGGAGTTGGTGGTGGTTGTTGTTGTTAAAAAAAAAAAAAAAACAAAACAAAACCACCCAAATAGACTAATGCCTGTGATCCACCTTATCCATTATCTTTTCTCTGACAGTGCCCGATGTTTCATAGGGAGGATGCAGAAGATGTGTGTTCGGTTGTTTGTGATATTACTTATATTTGCTTCCATATTCTAACACACACACACACACCCCCCCCCCCAAATGTCAGTTAACTACTGTGGTTCCGAGTATCTTCTTTCTTTATAAAGCTTGAATTAAGAATTAGATGTCTTATTACACTGGTTTCTGATGTTACTCTGGTTTGGGAGGAAGAGTCACCAATAGTGGGGACAAAGAAAGAATACTTTGAATAAATAAAGAGTAAAGATTGAAATATTTTTGCAAGAATATTTTGAAGCAACATTCATTCTTTTACCCCCCTTTCAGTTCCCCAGTTGCCTCTCCTGCAATCCTCCTCTTCTGCTCTGCTTCAAATGCCATCCTCTTCTCCTTTATTCTATTCTTTCATTGCCTAAGCTTTCCTAATTTTTCTGTCTCAGTTATTTATCAAATGATACTGTGGTTACATGGTTTACAACACCTGCACTGTGCAGACTGAAGGCTGGCAGTACTACAGAAAAGGCAGATGCTCAGCAGAACTGTAGTGATGGATTAAAAAGTAGGAGGAGCAGGGTATTTTCTGTAAGCCCGGAGGCAGAGCATCTTCTCTTACATATCACTGTCGCCTAGCCCAGACCACTGTATTTTGTGTTGTTGCTGCTAAGTCATTCTCTATTTTAGGCAGAACAGTCGTAGGCACAGCTGTTTTATTAAAAACCAGACTTCACAATAGCTGAGTGTCCTGGAGAAATCGTATTATTTGAAAAATAGATTGTACTTTTATGTGTTAGCGAACGCAGCACTTTGAGGCAACTGCGTGAGCAGTAGTTGTTCACCCAGGGTTAGCCTGAGCCATATGGATGTTTGCCACAGGCTGAAACTGCAGTCTGTTACAGCCCTGCTGCATGAATTATGCATGACGGTTACAGAGAAGGCTTTGGGAACCAAAGTGGGGAGAGGCCTGGGACAAAACCAGCCCTGACCAAACTGCTTCAGACTCCTGACAGTGTTCCTTATTGGAATGAGGAGTTTACAGCTGAAAATGGATCTACTGCAGAGAAAAACTGAAAATAGAGGGGGCTCTTAAAGCAGAGGTAGGGAAGGAGGGTGGAAATGAAAGGTCACTCAGACCTATGCAGAATAATGAAAGCTGGCACTTCCCAGTCACAGTCCATTCTCTCCTGGTCACGCAGTGACCTGAAAATAATACAGATTCACAGGCCTTTCTCTCCTGTCAGTGTGGTCAGTGACCTTACAACAACATCCTGTAGTCCATTAAAAGAAACCTATTAAAAAAAACATTACCGGTCCCACCCCCTGAAATTAAAGCAGGGGGGGAGAGAGTCATAAATAAAGGCTCTTGTAAAGTGAATTAGCCATCTTGGTATTTGGATGAGAAGACAGGAAATAATGATTGAAATATCAATCTATCAGAGGTATAAGCTAAATTATGAGATGCTGAAGTGACAAAATGAACATAGTTGGTTACATCTGGGATTAGCTCCCCCCCGCCCCCCCAATATTTTTTTTCTTTCAGGGCCCCTCAGAATAAAACCCAAACAATTCTCTGTTCTGCATTATAGGTAGTTTCTCTGTCAAAATTTAAACTCTCTGGGACAGTCTGGAGATATTTACAGTTGACTGATTAATCTCTTGATGCTAACGCTAAGGTCATTAAATAAACATTCCAGGGAGATGCTTAGATGTGATATGAAAAAGTATCCAAGCATGTGCCTGGAGGAGGATTAAAATGTATATTGTTAGAATTTGAACGAATTTAGGCTTATACCTTCTGAAATCCTAACTGTGTCAAGGCAAATTTCACGTCGGTACCAGAATGCTGGACACAGCGGATATACAGGGGAGGATGTTCAGGTGTACTTCTGGGTTTTGGCTAAGACTGTGCTTGTGTTTCAAAGCTTATGTGAATCTATGGCTGAGTCTGAACTTTGGTGTTTGCAGGGTAATTTCAAATAAAAGGAAGAATTGATAAGTAACTGTAAGAAGTTACTTATAAGGATAGCTTAATTGGACTCGAGCAATGAATGGAATGTGATGTGCTGCTAAAATTCAGGCAAGCTGCTTTTGATTTCTGTTTTTCCTGTAAGGACCTTTTCTCCTGTCCCTCTTTATAGTGTCATACATGGTTATTCATTATATCTTTTACTTCCCAGACTAATCTTGCTCAGCAAAGAGCAAAGTGCCTCTTATTATGGAATTATTTTTTTGATGTCGTGACTGGATTGGGAAGAGGTGGTCTGATAGTAGGGTCTTTCCAATGGAGAGCTACATGATAAGAAAAGCAGACCAAAGAAATAGGGGTGTCTTTTACAGGTATGTTCATATGGAAACCTGCAACTTACTTCTAGACCAATCCTTGAATAAAATGAACTGTTAACTAACCTTTCCATTCTTTCCTTGAATTTTCAAGATTCCAGGAAGTTCTACTTCCCCCCCTGCCCCCCCCCCGCCCCCCATTTAACTGATGTAGTTGAACTAAATCAGATGCTTCCATTTTCTTCACAGAATTGTTATGATAGTTGAAAATGATCAAAGAATTGTGGTTTACTCAATTAGAAGTATTGTAGCTCAGGTACAAAATCGGCTTTTTACTGGAGTGTCTTCATGCATTTAATGTCATTCTGGCTTTTGTACGTACTTGAGCTTGCTAAAGCTTTGCACTGTTTGCACTCTCACATGGCATACTGACCTGCGTTGCTGTGCATTAAGTTAACAGTGGGAAGGCATTTCTAGCGTTGTTTCAGAAATGTAAAATAGGAACTTCATGGGGTTTGAGCAAAGCAATCATTCAGTTCAGACTGGACCTGTTCTGTTTTAGGATCAAACACCAAAGTGAACATATCTGTGTGCACGCTTGGGATGTGGTTTAGAGATTACTTCGGTTATGGGTCAAGAAGCACAGTTTGCTCCTCTCGGAAGTGTGCACAGAGCAGGCATGAAATTATAACGGTTGCTTTCCCCCTCAGTGTAGGGAACATCAGAGAATTCTGCAATGGTAGAAATGACATTTTGAACCTCCGAGTCTGAGCTCGGTCACATCAGCGGCGGGGAGTTCTGTATTTCACAGCACAAAAGTTACTGAAATAATTTATGCCAGCAAACGGGCAGTGCAGAAATAATAATAATAAAAAAAGAGAAGTAGTTGTTCTGGCTTCTCACTAACAGTTGTAAGTGCTAATAAATCTAATTAAGTTGCAAGTGCTAATAAATCTAATTATAATTCTGAAGCATACAGAGAAGGGAAAAAATATGTTGGTTTGTTTTGTTTATTTTTGGAGAAGAGTTAAACTCTGAAATCCTATGCTGTAATTCTAGAGACTTGTATTCTGTTCAAAAGGGCTACAAACTGAAGGACATATAACCTCACTGCACACTAGTACCAGAAAACTACTAAAAAAGAAAGTAGGGAGAAGGCTGAGGGGACTGGAGGGATTGCTCTACAACATAAAATTAAGGTAAGTAGCTGCAGTTTGCTTAAGCAATGGCAGCCTTACAGATGGCAAAATCTACAGACATTGGAAGAGTGTGCCCATGAAGTAGAGAATTACTTGGCATAATAAGGGGAAGGATGGAGTGAACTCAAGTGGAAGTTCAGGTGGTATGTCCTGGAAAAACTTCCCGACATTGAGATTTATGAGTCTAATAATGTCCCAAGGGATGTGGTGGGAACTTGATCACTTGAAATATTTAAAAGGAGACTTGACGAGAAGTATTAAACATACAGTATGCTTCTGCAGAAAAAGAAAATGTATGAGTTCTTTTCCACACATAGATTGTGTGATTCTGTGAATGTCGGGATGTATTCCTATCAGGTACTGAAAGACAAGCGCATTTGAACCTGGCCAGAACTTGGACTCAAATGGGAGACCTTTAACGGAATTTTGGAGTCCTGTAGGAGATGGAGCCCCTTCCTCAGAAGCAGTAGGTAGAAGCAGTCTCCCAAAATACTGTTTAATAGTAGGGGACAGAAGCACCATCACAGTCCTACCCACCATCTTGAGTAAGATAACAGTGTCATCTTATTTGATGTGATTTGGCAAGTTGGGTTTTTTCCTCTCTCCCAAACAAAGAACTCTTCCTGAATTTTGGGGGAAAAAATAAGGACTTTTTCTCTCTTTGCCTTCTACTTTCTTTCCCTCAATCTTTTCATTTCGTTTGGGACAGAAGGAAAGCAAAACATTTTGTAAAACTTGCTGTTCCTTGCAATATAACTGGGTAAACTAGAAGTAGGGAAATTCCATTTTTATTTTTTTTTTCCTTGCAAGGGTTGTATCTCATATTTGTAGGTCCAAGAAGGACAAACAAATTAAAGGGACACACACTTTAAGTGGTTTCTCTGAGAAACTAGAAACTTTTAAATTCCCCTGTTGTCGAGGGTTCAGCCTTGTCCTGAAAGTAAGGAGAGTTTTATTGAGGCATTTATTGGCAGCAGAAGTGGAAGCATAATTATTTTAGGCAGACAAAAGGTGTTCAGTGTATTTCAGCGAGGACAGAGCTGTATCGGGTCTCTTCACTTGCTTACGCTGGGGCACTGCTGCTTACGCTACACCGCAGGTCCCAGCAGGCCCCGACACCAGCAGGACCTCTGGTGGGAGAGGCGCCGATCCTCACAGAGGTGTTGCTTTGGCCATCGTGATGGATACGCTTGCTGAGCAGCACGAGTCCAATTTAGGCGAGTCAACTGCCGAAAGAAAGTAAATTGTACAAAATACCGGTGGGTATCCTGCAATATGCGTCCGTATTTCCAAACTAAATGCTCTGGCTGGAATTCTTCTGATGAAGGGTAGGGATGGAGGCTACGCTGGGTGTACCTCAGCCTGTGGTTTACTTGTGCTGTTAACTACAGCTTTTACTGCATGAGCTCAGCCCAACAGAGCCACTGAGAATAGAGCCTTAAAATAATCCTGTGTTAATAACGTTCTCATTTTGAGGCTGTCTGGGAAAGGTGTAATCAGCAGTCACACTATGTAGTCACTTGCCCCTTTAGGAACTCCTGCTAAGCTTTGATCCTGGCAGGTGGTAATGTACTGCTCAGTGTGTGAGAGCAGCTAAAAGACCCAGAGTGTTTCTTCTTTTCACTGATTTGGAAATAATTTTATCCCTTTCTCTTGAATCCTACTAAATGTGGGCACCCTAAAATATTTAAACAACTTTCTGTGAACCTGTCCCACTGAGGTCTAGTTGCGATGAAGGAAAATTACTGGGCAAAATTCTATCTTTTCTTTCAGAGCTTTTGGTAATTGCAAGCGGTTTGTTAGAAAAGAAATTCTGGCAAGTTTGGACGGGTTTTTGAAATCGCATCAGAGATACAATGTCTCTGATTAATCGGTTATTCCTAAAATGGAACAAGAAAGTTATGCCTCTCCGTATGAATAGTTCCATAAGGGAAGCAGTCAGCAGCTAGCAATTTCCTAATCGCTCTACGGCACTGCTCTACCCAAATATTTCTGTGACAGCTAGACTGTGACAAAACTGTGCCCACTGAAATACATCTTAGTTCTTGAATACTCCCCAAAAGTCATTGAGGTACCTTTTGGAATAAGATGCTAATTGTGGGAATAGGTTCCACATGCAAAGCATTGTATTACTGGCACCTTTTCCTTCTATGTTTTTTTTAATTGCTTTTTATACCAGTGACTGTATCTACTGAAGAATGTACCTCCTCCCATGGCAGAAACAGCCTGGAATTGTGCCTTACCTTTAGAAGTGTCTTACCCCCAAAAAAGAAGTGTACATGGTATGTGTCTATGCAGTCGCAGTGGCTTTTTTCTTAATCCATAAAGTCTGGTCATCGATCAAGATGTGCCCAAGTTCTTTTTTTGTCCCTCAGCTTTCAGACATATTGCATTGACAGGTTTGTTTTTTTCCCAAGTCACACAGTTTGTACATGTGTGTGTGGGTGTGGGTGCGAGAGAGAAAAAGCAAACCACGCGGCAGACATTAGTCACTTTGTGTCGTGGTGCGTTGGAAGGTACTCAAGTTCTAGGTTGTACAAATGTTGTGCTGTGCTCCATAGATTGGGGTCCTGCGTGGTTCAGTACTGCAGCTGCTGTTTTGACAGTTGAAGCACTATTTCAGTTCTGCCTGTCTTTTCTCCTTTTTGCTCTGAGTATGTACTTGTACGTGTGACAGCAGAGACCACCTTTGTTGCAATAAGCAAGCCACAAGCCTTCAAGGCAGCAGATAGGAATCCTGGTCAATAGTGTCAGCATTTTAACCAGCGTCCTCTTTAATTCACTGGGCACGGGGAGCAAAAAGGAGAGGGATTCAGTAGAATTAAGGTCAGACAGACAGGTCGCACACATAAACACTCCCATGCAGGGAATGCGAGGGGATAAAGCAACAAAGAGACAGGGATCCTAGTCCCTCTGTTATAAACAGAACTGCTTCTGAATGTGAACACCAAAGAAAAGTAAACCTTTGCAGAGGACGTTTCCTCTCAGCGCTCTCACTGATTATGCAGGTTTTAAGTGTTGTTAATTCAGATGGAATATGTCACGCAGTTCTGCAGCTGGATGGCTGACCCGCTTAAAGCCCTTCTGTGCAACTCAACTACCCTTGTAACTCTCTCTCTCTCTTAGCCAGCCCTTAGGTATACTGTAGATGCCTCCCTGCCTCGAAAGCTGATATTGCAAAACCCCTGTAGCTAACATCTGCAGCAGATGGAATGCTTATCCTGGGATGAATGTACAGATGGATACAGATCAGTCAGTCATCCCTACAAATAACATTTTAGCCCTTTGTGTGGTGTGTACATCTGTGAATTGTTGGTAAGACTCCTGTATGCCATGTAGAATTTTATAAGCTTAGCGACATTCCTATTTCCTCTATATATCTCTTCTACACATATATTGTTTAGGAGAGAAGGAGAGTGAAACCATGTATGAGAATGAAAGGTGAAACAAATTCGGTTGGATTGCATTTAGGATGTTCTCGTTAAATGAAACAAAGAATGAATGATGTCACCTGTGTCATCAACATCTTCATCCTTTATGCAGAATTGGTATGAGTAGAATGCTACACTGGCAATGTTTTACCAAACTTTACACCACTTACTTCTCTGCGTTTGCTTCTGTACTCACCTTTCACTGAAGCATTATGATTATGTGTTTCATTAATAATGGCTTTCTGAGATTCTCAACATTTAGGATAATTCCTCATATTGAAACAGGACCCACTGTGATACGTACTATTCAAACTCAATAGAAAGATGGTTCCTACCCAAAGAATATTGTTATATGTATGCACAGCACTTCACAAAAGCATTGTCCCTAAACTGGCAGTAGAAAGCAAAGGTCAGAAGTACATGGATATAAATCACAATCTATTTATCTGTGGGTGACTTGGGGATCACAAAACCATGGGATATTGTGAGGAATGATAACAACTTTAGAGGACTTATCTCAGCCAATTTTGTTCTACATGTTTCAAATTCTAGCCTGGTGATGTTAACTCAAGAGCATTGCCAGGGTGGAGTTGGGAGTCTGCCATTAAAGATTGATTTTCCCCGTATCTCACAATTACAGCAACATCTGTGCTAAATAACTTTTACTGATTGTCTGTGAAGAGTTCATGGTCACTGTATCTCATGGAAACGTCTCCTTTCTTACCTGTGCAGGAGGGAGTTGTAATGATTGTGCAGTAGGCTATTCTGCGAGATGGATTCAAGGTTTTTCAGGCTTTTCTTTTTATTTTGTTTTAATGCCGTCTTTGTAGGTACACCTTAATTTTCTTAGCTGTTCCAGTATAGTTCGCCTAGGTCTCTTAAAGTGTTTTCTTGATTGTAAGATTTATAAGTAGTTGGTAAGTCATTTATTCTTCTACTTTCATAAAACCTCAGTATATTAAAAAAAACAACCAACCAACAACAAAATCATGAGCGCGTGATAAAGTTGCACAATATACTCCTACTGCTTGAGCAAAGGGAAGTCATGTCTCGTTATGAATTCTATAGAAGGGGCTGCTAAGCTGACTCTTCCCTATTTCAGTGCTCATGTTTTGGGTATGGTTCCGTGTAATAGTGAAGGGAAATGAAACCGAAATAGTTTGGAAAGCAAAATACCTCCCCCCCCCCAATTTACCTTTACAGATCAGGTTATATTCAAGCTTCCCAAAATGCTTCCCATTAATTAATTAGCCTTCGCAGCACCCCTGTGAGATGGAGATGTATTATCGTCTGCATACTTTTATATGTGTGGAGAGCTGGGCTGACCTGCCCTAGGTGATACAATAACCCAGTGGTACAGGTGAGATGAGAACACAGCCAACCTAAGCTTCCATTTCCACGCTGACCAGCTTTGCACCAGACTTCGTGATGCAGCCTGAGGTCTGGGCTGTGCCTTACAGTACCACACTGCAGGCCCAACCGAGCAGAGAGATTTAAAGACGTAAGCAATGAAAAACAGGGGTAGAAGAAGAAACATTTTTCCATCACCAGAATGTATAACTCCTAGCGCAGTGCTGGCTGCTCTGCACTGTCAAGGATCCCCCAGACTTGGGGAGGAGGAGGAGGAAACTGCTGCTGTCTGTCCACGCTGTCTGTGTGCCAGTGCCCGCTCCTGCAGCGCTGAGGATTCAGCCAAAGTCTTTACATAAAAGTTACCTGAAGTGTTTATAAGAGGCCCAACAGGGATGGGAAGCTATAGGCTGAAGAAACAGTTCTGAAAACTGCACAAGATAAATGCACGTGCTCACTGAGAATGAACATCCTTCAAATAATAGTTTCAGAGAACAGTACCAGGGCTTTGTGTTCTTTTAAGATGTCTGGGATGCTTCTTTTACTTACTACTTATATTTTTAAAACTTGCCTGCAAATTGCATTTCTAAATCTAAAAGAATAAGCTACCCAGGGAGCATTCTGCCTTGCCTGCGTGATCTATAATGCCAACATCATCCGGAACTTTCTGTACTACTTTGTTATTCTCTAGTTATTAAGCTCTACTGAGGAAACTTCCTTTCTGAAGTACCTCAGAAATAGCAAGAGAGAAAAAGCAGGGCTTTGGCATACCCCTTTCATGCAGGCGCTGACAACTTCCCACGTTTTCGTAGAAGACGAAGACTGAGAAAGCCCTGATATTTTTAAAGGCATCATCTCCCTTTTCTGTATATTCTGGTTTAAGATACAGTGTTATCTTAAACAGAGATAGTTTTGTACTTAATTTTGAAACACATGGAATCGGGAATGTCAGTAAATTCCTTTAAAGTATCTGTTTACAAGGTTCCCACCCTGTTAACTTCTACTGTCAGACAGGTTTATTTTGAAAGGAAACATCAAATGAATTTGTACCTCTTGTAAGCAATGAAGTTTGTTCGTGAGAAACTGGAGGTACAATTCTGTAAATCATGGATCAGCTGTTTTTCAAACCCCCAACCGAGAACCACGGGATATTTATAGTGCTCAAAAAAGAGCTATTAAAAGGATTTAAAAGTATCTTTCCATCCATTGGTTTATAATATATTTATATTTAGCATTTCAGCCAGTATGTGGGCTTCCAAACAACTTTCTTGATTGAAAATTTCCGGATGCTGTTATAACATTGAATATCATAAGCTAAGTGGAGTATTATGGGATGATTCAATCAGGCTCACTAACATGCAGGAGATTAATTCTCTTGAAATCCACTGTTCAATCACTGTGCTTGAAATGGTGTCTCCCTTCAAAACAAATATCGTTATGATTATTTCAGCTTTTCCTTTTCAGTTCAATTCTGTGCATGTCTATTGCATCTCTCCCTGCAACTCTCTCTTAAGCCCTTTATGATCATTAGGTGATTTACTGTCACTATCTTTGGTGAGGGATGCCTAATTGCATTTTTTATTTATAATAACTGGCTCTTAGAGGTCATTCTACCCACCAATGAAAGAATATTAGCATAGAGCATAACAACTGCATGCAGGTGAAAGTAAAGAGTTACAGCATATACCTGCAACTGCAGAGGGAACTTATAAAAGTACTTCACAGAACTGGGATCTGTCCAAGACAATAGTTAGTGACCAACCGTGATCACGTAGTATTATAGGAACTTTCACGACCAAGTGAAGTTAGTACATTAATGAGGCAGTTCCTTCAGCTGTGGGCGGAGGAAGACATTTATATCTGGAGGATATTGCTACCTCAGGTCAAAGCTAGAGAGAGACTGCAGGGTTGCACAGGAGTCTTGTGTCCCATATCACAGTGAGGGCCCCCCACCCCTTTCTTCCTCAGAATATAATTTGCTAGAGTAGGACATCCCCTGGAGTGGCCTGACCAAAGGGACTGGGGGTGAATATGATTCCCTGGTTAATGCTGGGTTTGCACTGTCCTACAATGCTCATACTGCAGTCGAAACCTGTGATTCTTGGTTGTGGAGGTACACCAAAGGTAGGTCAATGTAGTTGATTCCTGTCCACTTGTGGTTTCCTGCCCCAGGCCCCATCCTCCTGCCCTTTATCAGCAAAAGTTGATCCTGCCATGGTCTCGTGGGTCTTAGCTTCATGGCACTTGGCACAACTGGTATTTGCTCAACCTATTTAGTTGGCTGTGCAAACAACACAGCTCGCTGTAGCTTCTAGTAGATGTTTCTTTCCTAGGCTGCTTTTGTTACATTCAGCCAATTTCATCTGAGCCGTGCTGCAGGTTCATTTCCTTCCCCAGTCGTTCTCTGTACCTTGGCATATTTACAGGCAGTTGTCTCTTCCCATATTCCCACCTGCTGGTGCATTCTCGTTAGCCCTTTGTTTGAGCTATGCTGTTTGTACATTTATTCTGCAGAACTCTGATAATACCTGTTTGGGAAATCTGCCTCACCGTTAATCAAAAAATTTCATGAACAGTAACAATACCTCCCACTGTCATGGTTGTTTTTGTATGTACAGCATACTCATGGACTTTCTTTACCAGTAGTACTTACAATGATTGTTATAGCCCTTTGTCTTTTTAGCTTATCTAAACAATCAAAACCACAAGAAGGACAAAAACCAAACAAGTTTCAGTTTAAAAAAAGTTGTTTAAAAAGGCTCTTTTTATTTGACAAATCTTCCTTCTTTGAGCCTGTGCTTCAGATTTTGCATATTATGTATGCTTGATAGAAAGGCAAAACAAGCTGTACACTGCTGTTTCATGTATCGGCAACAAAACTGTGAGATAAATTCTGAATGCAGAATTTTTATTATTGATGACAGTGTAATTGAAAGAGCACAGCTGGATTTTCAGATCATGTTGCATAGATCTAAATGACTATATAGCTTATGAAGCAGTGGAGAGTCAGCTGCTATCTCTTTTTGCATTTCCTGTTGTATTTATGTGTTGATCTAGGTTTCTCATTTTTCTGTAATTCTTTCTATTTTATTTCCTCTGATTAGAGATGGTGGGAGAAGAAAGAAATGAGAATGGGTATCAATGACAACATCCATATACACAGCTTTTCAGAAGGAGTCTGTGGGCATCTTCACTGTAAACAACTTTGCAAATGGTGTTTGGCAATGTTGCAGACTACTCCAAGATCAGCTACAGAGGATATTGTGGAGAGGAAGAGAATAACCTCTAGAAAAGCAGTTTAATACGCGATTTTCTTTTTTCTTTTTTTTTTTTTTTTTTTTTTTTTACATTTTTAACTTACTGCAACTTACTCCGGCCTTAATTTTTAGGTGCCTGCCTAATTTTCCCTAAATTGAACTTGATAGTCTCTTCCTCAGTACAGGCTAATATGTAGGCTTTTGATTTAAAGTTTAACTCTTCTGAGGCTTTTCAGAACATATGTCCTTTTCTCTCACACCCACATTCATGTGACTCAAAGATAGCTAAGCACAATTTTCAAGTAACTAAGAGTTTACTTGTGTATTATGGGTGTTTATCTGCTTTGGAAGTCTGGTCTGCAATGGAAAGGAGTACACTGTTTAACTAAAGCTTTTGTTTCTTGCTGGAAGTTAAGTAGGAGGCCATAATGTGCATACGCATCTGCAGGGTAAAATCCATCTCACCCCACCTGCAAACCTATTTCTGAACCATTTTGTTGATCTGAGTTTGTAGAACACTTTCCTAATTCACCTGTTTCTTACAGTGTTTATATGTTTTTATGTTTTTTCTGAAGAGCTCTAAGCTCTTTTCTCCTCTGTGTTATGCTATTTGTCTCCTTAGACTTGATGTGTAGTTTTTTGTTGTTTTTTAATTACTGTTTAGATTTAATTTCAGCATCAGATTGTTTCTAAATGGTTTCTTTAGAACTATGTTCCTGGGGCCATTCTTTAAGGCTGTTATTATAAAGAAGTGGCTTTTCTCAGCTGCAAGTTTACTTAATTGCTTTGATCTTTGGCCACACCAGTTTCTGGGAGAAGGCAATTCCGTGGTGCTGCTCCTGCAATTTAAGGTGGGGAGAAGAAAGCCATGCGACTCCAGATGCTGCAGTCCTGTGTTCACCGGCTGTTCTTAATTATTATTTTTTTCTTCCTACAAAGCATCTAAAAAGAGAGTAAGCTTCAGACTGATTTTTCGGTGCCTAGCCAGTGTGTTATGAGTAGGACTGAGACTCTTCCTTGAGACTAGGCTTGCCTGCTGCTCATGGCTACAAAACCTTTCCCAGCTTGGCTGCCCACAGCCTCTGTGTGTAAATGAGGATAAGGTGGAGCATCCTTTTTCACAGACATTCCTGAAAGCCTTCTGGGGGCATGGACCCCCTTCGGCAGACCACAGTGCAGCATCCGTGTTAAGACAAGACAAATAGGAAGGAAATGGTCTGGGTGTTCCCCTTCGGGGATGAGGTGATATTGTAGGCTAACAATGCGGCATAACCAGTTCTGAAAAAGGAAGTGCTGGCTTGGAAATCTCCTTTGTTACCCTGGCAGTTTTATGCTACTTCAGCTATCGCTGTCATTTCTCAGTACAGTGAACCACCGCTGATTTTTGTGTTGTCTTAATATGGCACACTGTAAGCTCCTGTGATTCAGGAGCTGTAACATAAGCAGTTCTGGCACCTGTGCAGCAAAGTTTGGGCTGTTAATGTGACATACCAACCCACATACCTGTTCCTGCTTGTTGACCAGAGCCCAGAGTTTACCTGAAACCATCAGCCGTGTCAATGTAAATTTTGCTTTTCCGAGACAAGGAAACAAAACCAGTGGGATGCGGGGAAAAGAGCAAATCGCCTGACTAAAATCTTACTCTCACTACCTACTGTAGTGCTTTGTGGTCAGTGATTCCTTGCTAGTTTTCTGTTAGTGTGAGTGGGATAGTACCGTGCAAAAATGTATCCTGCAGAATGGATACGACGCAATTGACAGACTGAAGACGGTAATGTGGCCAACCTGTTAATAAATCACAATGCTTCCTAGAAGGCCATATGCCAGTAGCATTGGCCAAATGTATTCCCTGTGCCACCCTATTGACTTCAGTGGAGTTGCTCCAGAGATAGATTTGGCTCCTCTTCCTTGGAAAGCTGGTGGAAGGGGGAATCTTTTTATTTAACTTTTGGCAAGGCTTGTGACTTAGCTGTGGTGTGTTTTATGTCCTTTCCCTTCTGACATATACTTTTAATTATTCTTAATAAATTCAAATTGAAGCAAGTAGCTTGGAGTGCAGATAAGTAAAATATAAGTTATAGCTTTGATCTATGCCAACCTTTGGAGGAATTGTCAAACTAGCTTTGTAAGTAGGGGATGAAGACCTCCAAAATTAAATTAATAAATATTTAACAAAAATAAGTACATTATGCCTATGCATTGTTAGATCTTTACTGTGTTACATAAATCATTCACCACGTTTTATTCTGTACAGTATATATTTTTAAATGGCTTTTCCACAGAGATACCCTGATATTTCTTTCCACTGAATACAGGTGTAGATGACAGTATATTACCCTGAAGTAACTCTTTGCAACTCTCTGCTCAGAAACTCATTGTCACTAGTAGTAATAGTAGTACTATTTATTGCACGCTGCAGAACAGTTAACTTCTGGATTTCTTTTAGTACTTGTGTCTACTGTGTCTAGTGAATATAATAATGACAGTATCTATTTCTTTTGATCTGCAACACCTAAGAAAGATAGGCAAGATGGACTCTGACATACAACAATAAGCAAACAAAAAGAAGGCTTCCCAGTAAGCTGTACAACCCAGGAGTCCTAACTGCCAATCTAGGGTTCTGTTCACTAAGGTGGACTGTCCAGATCTAACAGTCTGTTTCTGTTTTCAATAGCCTTGCCCACTGCTGGCAAGAAAAAAAAATATCTAGTAGTGATGGCAGTACTGTAATGCTGATCAGCCAGTATATCGCCCTCCTCAACTGGAAGGACTGTCTCCAGATCCTCGGTCCCCGAGAGCAATTGGTAGGGTTTTTGGTAGGGTCGGTGGGGATAGCTTGTCATGAAGCCTGTCTGTGAGAACACTTTTAGCATATAATGGTAAATGCTTGGTTACTGCTAACTCGGAGCGCATCTCAACTGCTCTAATTCTGATCGGAATGTCAAATTCATCAAAGATGGTTCATAAATGCAAGGTCGATGCTGATAGCAGTGCATGCATTGAACACATCTCAACCCTTCAGAACTACAGAGGGGATTTTAAAACTCTGCTAGGGCTGTGGATGAAGATCCTTTTACTCACGACCTATAATCAACTTCAGTGCCTCTTCTGTAGCCAGACCTAGCTCCTCATTGCTCAGCAGCCACGGGAACTTGAAGTACGCTAGAAAGAAGCAGAGTTGTTCCCCAAGTCTCATAGTCAGCAGTACTAGATAGAACAACCCTGAGTTTTTGGGGGTTTTTTAGGGGGAGGCGTTGGGAGCAGAACAGCACGGTGCATGTTTGTACTCTGTTATTCTCACCTGCCTTGGTTGGCTCAGCTCTGGGAGAACAGTAAGGACATTCTCCATATCGGTTCCTCACCAAGCAGACATGAACAATTTTGCCTGAACCAAGGCTGGCCACCTTTCTTTCTGCAGCACCTAGCACAAGCTTGGCAGCAGTACAGCTGAAAGATTAGTGCAATCTAATTAACTCCTTTAAATTTCTGATCTGTAAGACTGCCACTTCTTTTACCTTGTGCACCTTCTGTGTGAAAGTAAGATGTGCCTGCAAGTATAACGTGCCTTCAGAAATGCTGAAGCTAATAACGTCCACCCTCCAGCATCACTCCTGTTAAATTATGCTGTCATTCTAGTGTATTCACACCGATATCATTCTGCTCCATCGTGAGGAGATCCATTTATTATGAACAAATCCGTCTCCTGTACACACCAATTATTTTACATAGGATGGATTGGAAGCAGGTCCCATAATTATACCCTAGTCAAGCAGTCAAGTCTATAAAAAAAATCTTTCACTCTCTTATTACCTATTTTCCTTCCATCTATTATTCTTCGAATGTTTATCGGAGTTGTGTGTGTGTGTTTTAATCCATCAACAGATGTACATTTTTCAAGCCCAAATGCCCTAAAACTGTGGTTATTTTTCATAACGTTTCCAAATGCCCTTCCTGTTTTCTCCTCACAGCCAGAGCAGAATAAGCCATCATTAAAGGCAGCAGAAATTATATTCCTAATTAGCAATGTGGTTGGTGCTGTGGAAACCTGCATTATTTTTTCTTCTGCTGTTATTGGAAAGAAGTTTAGTGGTGAAATTCCCAGCTCAGCCACTCCTTTTTATTCCCCTTACAGTCTGTCTGTCTTAGTATTCAGTTTTCCTCTGTTCAAATAGCGGATTAATTTTACAGAATCAATGCCATCTCTGTCAATATAAGGTCTGGTATTTTTTTCCCAAGTCTGCTTTCTTAGTTCACTTGTTTTTTATTATTTTTTTTTCATGCCGTTGCTGCTATTAATGCCAATATTTACACAAAGTTATGTTGTCTTTCTCACCAAATTTGGGTCATATTTGGATATCTCTGAGATGTTTCATGCAGAACTGTAAATTTTGCCACTTGCCATTTTGGGAGCATTAGATCCTGAGGCTCTCAGCTGAATGACAAATGGCTTTGCAGCTCTTGGTTCGGGGAAACTACAAAGTCCATCAGAGGCTGTGGTATAGAACCATATTGACCTGCATGGCTGTGAAGGGCGTTGCTGGTAGGAGTCTTCCAGTTTCTCCTGTCCGCCTGTTCTAAGCCTGAGAGCTGTGTCAGCTTTTAGCTAGTCTGGACAAGAAATTGCTTTCCTCTTCCCACAAAACTTTTAGATACCTTTAAAAGAAAAATAATTCCAGTTGGAGCTGGCATCTACAGTGTAGGGAACAACTCACTAGATTAAGGATTTGAACCTTAATTAATTAATTAATTAATTAAATTAAAAAAAAAAAAAAAAGAAGAAAAATGAGCCAAAATCTTAGTGTCCTCACTTATCCCTTTTATAGCATGGTTTGTACTTAGGTCAATTCTTGCCTGAATTGAGTAAGATCATCAGCAGAGTTTACACATCTGGAATACTCTTGGAGGGTTACTGCCAGAACTGTTCCTTGTTGGTGTTCAGACCAACCTGCTCCCCTGTGTTTCTGTCTCCCAGTCTCAACTCCCTTGTCTTTCTCTTAGGCCAAGCTGCAAACTGGCACAAAAGCTGCACACAAAGCAAGTGAGAGGGTTTTTTTCTCCAGTGCCAGCACTGTGGAGACCAACCCAGGGACCCACTTGCAAGCAGCGGTGTAGGAAGCATCTGGAACGGTGGGGGCCAGATTTAAGTAGGGTAAAGTCAGGGCATGGCTTGATGCTAGTGCTGAGACCTGTAAACCTGGAAGGCTATAGATATGACTCAAACTATTATGTGCCCAGGATAAGAGGTTTGAGTTCCTAGGCTGCCTGTGTTCTAAGTGGAGAGAAATCAGTTTCTCCAAAAACCAATGCATCACTTTGTACAGCTTGAAAACAGGAGTTATGCGAGTCCGGTATACAGAAAGGTTCAAGTGTGGCATCTCACAACTCATCAACTGTTCTCGCCCACTCTTGTTTTTCTGCCTTTGAACACTGAGCTATTAACCTGTCAGTGAGGTAGGTACTATTGTAGCTTTTCATCTCATATTTATTTCAATAAAGCTTTTATTTAATATATTTGCCACACTTGGATGGTTCTGCTAACACCCTTCTCAGAATAATTCCCACTCTGCATTTGTCAAGGCAACTTGTACTAAAGCCATGCTAGGAACAACCAGACTTATAAATAGCAGAAGCTAGAACATTTACTCAGGTAGTGAAGATAGAGTTCATAATATGGTTGGAGAAAAAAAAAAAAAAATCCTCCTTTCTGTGGCCTCAGGAAGTTTTCTAACGTGTCTCTTTCCCAAGATAAAAAATCCCCATGCACATGCAGAATTTCTGAATAGCAAGCTGTCACACATGCTTTAGAAAACATCCATAAAATCCGCTTCATGTCCTAGTGCAAGTGGTCAATTAAAAGCATAGCAACCAGAAACTGTCGCACTCTGATAATCAGTGCTGTGTCCTTTCTTGACTGGTTATGGAAAATCTTCATCTTTCCTTTTGTCTTTCATTAACCTGAGTATATTAATTGGAGTGGTCATGCTTTCCAACACCATATTTAGGAACAGATGTATCTGCTTGAGAGAAGCACCAGTGGGCCTTAGCGTTGAAAACCAGAATGCCAGTCTCCCTTGGCCTGTTGTGTCACCCTTATTTCTAGCTAGGATATTTGCTTTTTCTTTCTTTCAGCATTTGTGTAATGACTTGGAGATAGATAAAAATGAGAGCAATGAGTGTGACTGTTTAAGTTTTGGCCTTATGTACTGTATCTCACCCATATCTAGAATTTGGTCTAGGTTGCCTGCACATCTGATTACCTGTTTTTTCCCAAAAGAGGGAAAGGTTTTTTGCAAACAGTTTGCACAATAGTAGCAGTTGGATCAAGGCTGTAGTGTTATATCTCAAAAAATAGTACTAAGGTCACTGTACATACAGTGTTAGAGAATGCAGTGGGCATGATACTGTGTACCCCTCTTGAACACACACCCCCCCCCCATCTTCAGCATGGTGCTCTATAAATTCTCTGATATTTTTGAAAATTGGTACTTTCTGGGCACAGATGCCTGTTGCCTGTAACTTTGAAGGCAGCAGTCACGTCTGTATCAGTGGTGGTATTGATGGTGGGTTTTTGTCCTGACCAAAGCAATATGCACATTCATACTAAAATCAGAAAGTATTACGAGCCAAGGAAAGAAAGGGAATGTAGATAATTTTGCTTAGAAATTGATGCATTTTTAAGAGAGGTTAGCAGGGGCTAAATAAACTAAACAAAATTAGATGCCGTGTTTATATTGTCAGGGTAATTTTTTTTTCTTCTTTTTAATTCTGCTGAAACAAATATTCTTTTCTTTCTGCCATTGACTGAAACAATGCAAAAGACCCTTTGTGTAGGTATTGCTTGGCTAGGGTCGCTTCCAGACATATGTAGACTGCGGTGGTAATGTGGCTGGGTACGCTGGTTCCCTGCAGCGGGAGTTCCCTCCTCTGCGAAAATCTGCAGTGAAACTTCAGTCATTGTGTTGAACTGGGCTGCGGTAATCTTATGTGCTGACTTCTTTTAGTAGGCATCCACACAATGAGTGTGGACATCGGTAGCAGCAGCTGCCGTGACTCAACAAAGTTTTCAATACCTGCAGAATTCAGAGCATAAATGGTTGCACTGAAGTCACAGCAGCTACCTGGATAGCTACCTTGCTGAATCAGGGCTCTGGGGGGGAGGTGGTAGGATTTAGGGTACTATGCCGTTTCCAGCAGAGGTGGTAGGATTTAGGGTACTATGCCGTTTCTAGCAGTGTCAGGTCATGTTTTAGAAACTCTGCTTCTTGTTCGCCTGTGCTCTGGTGGATGAGCACAAAATCCCATAAATTATTTTCAAGACGCAGCCCTTAAATGCAACAGGTTAGCAGAGGGCGATACCTCCCAAACAAGGCTGATCAATCGCAACTCGGCAGCAAAAGAAAGGTGCAATTTATGGAGACCTTCACAGGTCAGAGACGGCTGACTCTGGATGGACAGTGTTAGAAACCTTGTATGTGTTTCTGTACAACCTGGCCAGATTATTGAAACCCAGTTTAGGCTCACAAATATGTACTTAGGCACCGGAATTAAAATGCTTTGCTTTCCCAAAGGTGCCGAGTGCCTCCTGTTGACAACAGTTCAATTTCTCCTTCCTTGGTATAACGGGGCACACTTATTTCAGGTTCTCAATGGGTGGGTGGATTTAGACCTTTAGTGCCTTTAACCACTCAGATGGGACTGTATTACTTACTTTCTGCAGGCCACCTGCACCAAGCAGTGACATTGAACTGATCCAACAACCGTGTAGTCCACACGAGCAATTCTTCCCTGCTGTAACTGATTGCTTCCTTATTGCCTGGGCTTTAAGAGTGTTTCTCTGAAGCCTAGTTTAGGTTAAAGCCTGAGCTAGTTAAAACCCTTAGCTGAAGTTAGTAATGCACCTTGATAGAAATTACATTTTGAAAAATCATCTTTCACCTCGAATTCAATAAAAAGCAGTGTTTGGCACTTATCATACTTGTGGGTTGAATGAATGTTTTAGATTTCAAAAAGCATTTTCTCACTAAGTTTTTCAGAATTAGAGGCCTGCCACTTTCCTATTTCAGTGGGAAAAACCAGCTATGTTGCTTTGTGAATATGAAAACAGGAAAATTTTGTAAATGTGGGGTTCCACTTACTCATTGATTTGTAAATATTGTCCCTCTTCACTGTCCTTGAAGTCTTTCACAGATCTGATTGTCATTTAACTAGCTGCTCTCTCTCTCGTAGTTACAATTAGTGAAGTATATAAATATTACTTCATTGGTTCATGCTAGTTACTTGCTAGTAAGTTTAGCATATATGAGGCAGCTGGATGAGGAGTTTTAAATACCTGAAAGAATAAGTAAAAGTGGATAAAGTGAGTTTGAAATTGTTTATTTTACACCAGGTAATCTGCAGAATGATAATCCTCTGGTTTTGTGTTATTTATTACTTACTGTTCATACAGTAAAAAGTGTGATGTTTACTGTTCTTTAGAACAAGATTTATAAGGATGAACGATGAATCACAGTGTATGCAGGATACCATCTTCACAATCTATTGGATTGCAAAATAAAAGGCAACTAAAATAAGACCATGGTTTTTCAGCGAGGGTAGCTGGTAAGTTTAAAAAGAAGGAACGCTCTCTGGTCCCATGCCATTTAGACTGCAGGGATTAATTATACTGAAAATCAACACTAATGTAGGAAAGAATCAGCTTTCTTTTGGCTCCTAATAGCTTGTCTATGTGATGTAAACTGTGGCAATGTCGACTCTGCTGTCACTGGGGGCATCTAGCAAGGAACTAAGAGACTCTCTAAGCAGGAAACAAAGACAACCTGGTATTCACCCTTTACCAGGGAGTACTGGGTCTCTGTAATTTTTACATAGCAACAGAAACGAAGCTGAATAATGATCCAGAAAATCACAGGTTATGCAGTACAGAAAATAAAGCAATCTCCTATCTCTGTATATCTTTGGGATGGCCTGTTGCACGCATACACACACCGCTCCCCGGTCAACACCTCTAATGAGTGCGTTCATCCATGCAGAGCAGTTGACAGAATGGAACTTCGGGATCATTTTCCCTGCCATTCACCTTGAAACAATGCTGTGTCCGTGTGATTCCCCAGGGCTGCACAGAGAAGTATACAGCAATTAATCCCAGAAGTATTTTGATAGACAGCATAGATTGATAGGCAATCCCTGGAGAATACTGAGCCCAGGTGGTCACATCAGTGGCCTTCAGGAGAGGATGGCAGCAGCAGCATTGCCCACATCCAAGTCCTCAGCTTTATTCCACAGTGTGACATTAGGATTTTTCTCTCGAAACTAGTGTCACCAGGTGAACCTTCAGGATCAGGCGAACCTTCATGCTGACTCCTACCTCAGAATGAACAGAATACACACTGCAACCACCTCTTCAGGTTCCTCTCTCTCTAAAGAGACAGTCAGTGAGGGATTTTCAGACCATCATATCCAGCCTTGATGAAAGTCAAAGGACTAGGAGACAAATGATAAAAAATCCCTGGCCTAGGCTGTGGTTTTGACAATCAAGAGTTTCAGTTATGAGGAAGTTTTGTTCTGGATTTATGGTGCTGCTTTGTTGCTACGTTAATGCTTAACAAAAAGTTTCATCATCCTTCAGAAATTCTGTGTTTTCCAGCGATGCTGTTCCAGCTGACTGCAAAGGGATATATAGCAAGGAAGTGAGAGTTTGTGAAAGATAGCAAAGGCAGCCCTATATTCATGCTCGATGCACTACCTGGATTCTCTGTAATTTTTAGAGTGAGCAATTATGTGACTAAGTAATATCTGCAATGCTATGTTCTGCCATTTTGTGTTGAATTTGGTTATCTCAAACCCTTGCATCACATGGCAAGGGTTCTGTCCGTAGTCTTAGCGCAAGAAAACGTATCAGTCTCTTTGCTGCAGCTGGCTGCCTGTCCATGACTGCCCCATGTGAGATCAGGTACACACTGAGGGTGAGATACGCAGATATGAAGAGAAATCAGAAGACCACGCAGAGAACAGTCACGAGTTAGCTTAGCAGATAAAGTCAACTCATTTAAAAACCAAATAAAAATGCCATGGAAATGGTAACTGCAAGTTGACATTTTGATGAAAGTTTCTCAAATAAATTCAATGAAAGAGTCGAGAAGAGGTATTTGGAAGAGAGACTGTCAATCCACAGTTTTTCCACTGGCTCTTTCATATCACATTGTGTAAGCTGTATTTTTATGTGTTTTCCGAATAAAAGGATAGTGTTCATTTTTTTGAACAGGAAGAGTACAAAGTAGACCTTTCCCAATCAGTATATAAACAGAGCAACCAATGAAAGGATTGGGGCCCTGCAAGCTTGACAGACGTAGGGTATGAGTCTGTAACAAAGCAAGTCCATGAATTTTAGGTGAAGATGCAGCTGTGTAAAGCCAGAAGGTTTCCAGTTTTAACCTTGATGTGGTGTCTGTCGTTTATTGTTTAACCTCATTGAGTAGGTATAATAAGGCCAGATAATCCAAGCCAGCCCTAGTGAGATCAGGCTACAAAGCTAAGGAGATAAAGGGATAGTCTTGAACTGGTTCTCCTCAGTGACCCACACTGATAAACTGTTAGCACGCTGCCTGGTGGTTTTGGCCCATGATAATTATTATTTTTCCAAACAGTGCCTGGACATGATTCAGTGTATACTGCAGGTCAGAAACTGTTTTAAACAACTGACATGGATGAGGCCACACCGGGCTCACAAGTGAAAGACAGCTTAGTTGTGCAGATATAAGCCATGTTGCTCACTTTGGGCAAGACAATAGACTTTGGACAATTTTGCTTATTAGTAAAGGCATAGTCACTTTTGCTTCAGTTATCTTAATTGTTTCCACTGGGCGAGGGAGGTGAAATAAGTGAAGCCTGTACAAAGGCTGTAAGCTGGAAAAGAGTATGTCATCTTCTTCTGGGCTTTGGTGCTTTCACATCCTACTTTGGTTGTTTTTAATAAACTTTGGTTTTAGAGGAAAGCAGCAGGTACTGAGGCTTTAACTATCTTGCTCATTCTTGGTGCATTTGATCGTTGTTTTCCTGAACACTGGGGACAGCGTTTTTCATGAATGGACAATGCATGTTATTGGTCAGCATCTGTCCACAGGCGTTACGAGTTCCTCACCCATCTCTAATTTGGTTCTGAGGCACAAGGGGCTGTGGTCAGCCAGACATCTACATTGTGGTTGACTTCACCTGAGCTAGTCACCTCCCTGCTTTACTTTGTAGTCCTCAGAGAGAAAGTGGCTGTCCCAGTAGTTCGCCTCAACCTAAGCAGACATCTAAAGTAGGAGGAAGTGCGATAAAAGCACTGTTATAAAAGCAACCATGGAGGGCAGTCTCTGACAGATACCTATATTGTAGACATGTAAAATCAGATCACATTATTCCAACCTAGAGTTCTTTAGTTCAATGTTGTCTCAAACTTTTGAAAGACTTGAATTTAATTAAACAAACTAAGGGCTTTGCTGAACCCTTCATGTTGTACTGTCTGTCCATGAAGCAGCTCAAGTCCCCACACCGCTGACTCTCTTGTGAAGCCTCAGATGGATTTTTCTTTGACTGACTTTACTTTGATTTACCCAAGTCAGATGTGCAGCATGTATCTTTCCAAATCACTATACAAGCATAAGTATTTGCTATAGAATAAGCTTTATTTTACATACCCTAAATTGAAGGTCTCTTTGTTACTGGGGGCAGGTATCTATTTTGCTTTTTCATAACTAGAGATAAGCAACAACTGTGAACATTGGAAGGCTTATTCCAAAGACCTATACCAAAGCCTGAGCACTTGTTGAAATGGATTCAAACTTCTGACTGAAGGATCAAGCTGTAAAGCTCAGACAAGTTGTCTATTTGCTATTATTTTTTTAGACTTCCAGTATTTTCTGATTTTGTTTGAAATGGAAGAATCCGTGTCCTTTTAGTACATCAGCTTTTGGTACCAGACAAAACTAGGAAATGCGGAGACAAGTAAAGCTAAAATAAAGCCACCAGTACCATTGTTACTAATTGGTATCCTCATTAGCAAGCTCAGCAGAGATGCCAGAAAATGAATGTATATATACGCAGACACAGTAGCAGACTTGAGCCCATATTTTACAATGAATAATTTATTCAATTAATTTAGCCTGCTTTTTTTCTCAGCAAAACAGATTACAATTTCCTTAAATTTATCCATTATTTAAACACGTTCAATAAAAAAATACTTTTTGTTTTCACTGTATGGACTGATTACAAATATTGTAGCATTGAACTGGGTTGTTAAGTTGTGATCATTCAGAGAACTCAAATAGCACGCTTTTTTTTCCCCTCCCACTAATTGGATGGACAAGCAAGCACTTAGGGCTCATACATTTGCCGGTGAGAATTTAAAGTTTCCTATCAGCAGGTATTCAACATGCACAACTTTAAATTTGCTTTCTAAGAACACTTTTTCTGGCCAGGAAAGGTCAAAACCAGCAGAGCCCTGGCCCGCTTACACTGAGGATAGCTCTGGGCAAGTGTTGTAAGTCTAGCAGAAGCTAATTCTTTAGAAGACCATATTTTATTTAGAGCTGTGAGTGCGTAAGTGACTGGTGTGGGAGTACAGTTGCCTATGTTGCACTTATTTCTGGTGTGTTTTCACCGTGGCTATCAAACTAGGCATTTTTGTTCCCCCTCTCTTCTCAGGCTCTCCCCCCGCTCCCCCTTTTCTTTAAGTTTACAAATGTTTTCTTTCTGAACTTCCACAAATATTGGAGCTATTTTAAGATTTGTTTGAAATATAAGGCTGCTGCTTTAGCAAAATAGCTTCTGCCAAACTCTAGCTACAAGCTTTAAAAGAAAAATGCCATTTTGAAGGAGAAAAAAGAAAGAGGAGAGGATTAAGAAGTTACTGTGGTTTGCCCTGAAATTCCTAGGCACAGCTGAATTTCACACTACAGCACATGCTGCACTAGAGTTGCAGTTGCACACCTCTAAAAATATCATGCAGGCTACTGATATTCTTGGAGGAGTGAGACCTGTGAGCAGTGGCACAGCGGGTGGTGGTAGGGCCCGGGACCTCTGCTTCCCCCTCGTACAGCTGCTTGAGCTGCTCACACGGCATTTTCAGATGCGGATTCCCAGTGAACAGGAAAGTCTCTGTGGTGGGATTTGAGCAGACCCCAAACCCTCACAGTGTACGTGCCTTCCCGAAGAAAGATGCCTCTCCTCCTCCTGCCGTGTTTGCAGCTCTGCTCTGGGGTCAGTGGGAGCCCAGCTGGGTGGGGGAGCCACGCTTGGCTGTATGCAGCACGCTCCCAGCCACGCCGATTAGCAGCAATTTCAGGCTCTTGATATCCAACCGATACAACATCATTCAGTAGGCGAGCAGAATTTGCAGCCATGGCAATAATGACAGCTGGGTCATTACACACAAAACCGACAGTCTGTTAGTGTTTGCTGTGATTTTTAAGCAAATTCTTTTTTACTGTATTGGTGCCTCTTTTTGTGTGTGGTATGTATTCTACCTTCCAGAATAGGAATAGCAAATCTGTATTGCAGAGTGATCACTGGAAGGTGGGTTGGGTTTTTTTTCCACACTCAGTCATTAGGGTTTGCTCAAACGGATTCTTTCACAGGCTATACTTGGCCAACCAAGAAACTGAAATGAACACTATGACTTGCGGTTAGTAAAAGCAATTGGAAATTCACATCTTAGCTCTACACAATGAACTGCGCGCAGGCAATGCGGTAGGCAGGTGATGAATCTCAGTGAATACTGGTGAATAATTAATACTTTTTTAGGAGACTCATGGCCTCTTAGTGGACATCCTATCAGAATCATCAGACACGTTGTTGAGAACATTTTGCATGTATGTGCCTAGAACTAAAAGTAGATCTTGACTTATATAATGAAATCTTCAAACTAGATTAATGCCTATTTGCTGGGAGCTCTGCAAAAAAGATTACCTTTCTGTCTTCCACCCTGTAGTTTTTTAAGTGAATGTCAGCCACAAAGCTGTAAAATAATGGATAGTGATCCTAGTCAAATATTTGATCATCAAATGTAGCAGCATTTGATAAATGAAGAGACCGAATATAAGAACAAAGAGAAGGGACCATAAGCTAAAGGCCACCGGTAGTCACATCAGAGTCTGAATCTACTTCTAAATTTTATTAAAGAGAACAATAATAAAATATAAATAGGGCAGTAGAAATGAACTTGTAAGAATTACTTGGAACCTCTAAAAGAGCTAAAGAGAATTCTTAAAAAGTCTCTGTTGGGCGCAGGACTATTTAAAGTTATTCTGCCCAAGGATATCTTGTCTGTCCTCCCTTCCCTCCCTTCCTTTTCTTTAGTCTTTAAGAATGTTCTGAGTACTTGAAAACATGCTTATAATGGAAGTATTTTCTAAACGATAATTGATGAGGCTTGTCCTTTGGTGCTGTAATTTTCTGTGGCCTGAATTTCTGGGCACACACTGTGGCTGCTTTTGGGAGGCAAATAGCTATCAAATCAGGTAGCAGAGCTTGTTTTGTACATGGAAGAATCACTGATCCTAGCTTTCCTTCCCCTTACCTTTCCATCTTTGATTCAAGATTGAAAAGTATCAGACCATGAAGGAACGGTGTCGTGTTCAACTTCATATTTTTATAATTTTTCTCAGAAGTGTGGTATGAGTTCTGTTCCTTATTTAACAACAACAACAACAACAACAACAACAACAACAAAATCTGAATCCATTCTGGTTCCATGTGAGTTCACAACAGATATAAGGAGCAAAGAAAAATGTGGCTGCAGGAGATAGTTGTATCATTTTACCTTTATGTGTCATGGATTTAGATGTGACATTTTTGAACTGTTCATCCAGCATTAAAAGATACATCAGAAGAAGTGGAATAATTCCTGATCATTGCACTAATTCTGCAAACATCTAGCTCAGCTGGGCCGTGTGCTGCAGTTAAAACAGTCCTATACTCTGCCAAACGCGTGTAAGCGTCCACAGCATGTGGTGGATAGTAAATGAAGGATTAAAGACTTGTCTCCAAGGAAGTTACTGCTGTTACCAATGTAAAGTGCCTAGCACAATGATTTTCTAGCACTCTTGCAGTATTATATTCTCCTACGGAATTAGTGCAAAAGAACTCATTTGCTGAAAATTTCTGTTGTTCCTAATACCTTCCCCATGTTCACAGGCTTGAGCCAAAGTCCATTGAAATCTTTCCAAGGGTAGAATGGGAACACTAGGAACGTTTCCAAGTTCACATGGGACATCTTTTTCCTCTTTCTTCTCTGTTTGCAGTTCATGAGTTTTCTGTGACTCTCAGTTAAGTTGTTAAAATAGTGGACTTTCATTGAAGAACAAAAAAGATGCAACAGATTGGGGGTGGGCACCCTGTGAAGTCTGTGGGAGTTTTGGAGCATGGACATGGGATAAGTCCATCCATATTAAATCACTTTATTGTGGATGATTTTTTTTTTCCAGAGTCTTGACTTGCAATTGATAATATTTTGCCCAAGTGACTTCAACAGAGTTCTATTCATGCACTTGTTTGCTTGTTTGTTTGTTTCTGTATTCCCATTTCCGCTACAGGGAGTTCAGAGCATTCACCCTGCAAGGTGCAACTCGAAATTCACAAGGAGTAGTAGTATCCTTAATGGACGTTTGAACAGTTTCAGTGTTGCTTAATTTCCTCTGCTCAAATGTATTTACAAGAAACATCTATTTTTGCTTCAATCTTCTCATTACGGCTTCCTTGCTAGTCACACGTACATATGTAACAAAAATGCCTCCTTCGTGTCCCCTGAGTGGTACCATATGCTGACAAAACCATATTAAATTCACAAGCCAGATTTCATTGGCTATTTGCCCTCCACTTTAGAAGTGATTTGTTAATAAATACTCCTCAACACCACTACTTTCAATCTGCTCCACCTCTCCCAAGGTAGCTAGTAAATACAAAATTTAGCTCTCAACCCACAGGGCAGTCTCAGGTCAACTGTTTGCAACAATTACATGATTCCTAAGTTAATTACCAGGCAAAATCTCACAGATTGCTGCAAAAATCTCTTTTCCCAGGCACGTTTTTCTTCTTTTCATTTGCCCCTGCTCGCTCTCCTCCGTAAACAGCCTGCAATCACTCTTTGCAGTCCAGACCCTGCTGCTCTTTTAGGAGCTTTCAGGCACAAGTGCCCAGACCCAGGAAGACTTGACATTTAAAAGGTCTTGACATCGTTCAGGGGACTTTACCCAGTGTCGGACAAGTGCAAGCAAACTCAATAATGGGGCCATTGTACCCTGCCAGTTCGATGTTAGCTCTGCTTCGCATTACTGCAGCCCCCCTGCCTGACAGCATGGCTTAAAAGGTCACGGGTTCAGTACTGGTATTATTTAGGCTGAAGCCTCCTATGACTTAATAGAGAAAAGAAATCTTCATCAGTAGCAAACAAATGTGTGGGCTGAAGGAAAAATGATAATTTAAATGAAGCTGGGTCCCACGTTCTAGCTGTGTGCGGATTGCTTGTGGGGTGGATGCTTTTCTCAGTCATTCCTCCTAAGTTTGCTCAGTGACGAGTTCCCGTGGACTGGTCACGTAGAGCAGACTGCAGCTATAGAGCTTGCTCCGTCCTCTCATCCCCAGTTCTTCTGCACCCTTCCCTTTCACGCCCGTTTGCCTACACTTCCTATGTGACTGCTTTCTTTGTCTCCTCACCCAGCCTTTCATGCTGCCCCTCATGGCTGGAACAGCTTCTCCCTTCATACACGCCAAATTCCTTTCCTCCTCACAAAACGTCTGAAGATGTGGCTGCTCAGCGCAGCATTCAGCCTGAGTGCCGCTAGCGCCATGCTTGTCTGCGTCTGGCGCGGTAACCTGCGCTTTGCTTGCAAGTTTGGGAGGGAGAGGAACGGGATGTTCAAGGAACGTGTGGACGAGGCATTGTGGGACATGGTTTAGTGGCCATGGTGGTGTTGGTTGGTTGATGGTTGGACTTGATGATCTTACAGGTCTTTTCCAACCTTAGTGATTCTGTGAGAGAAGCTGTCACTTCTTCACCTTGCCCCGCAAAAAGTTCTCTATAGACATAAATAGACTATTTAGATTATTGAATGTGTGATTAAGAAGCCCAGAATCTGTCCCTAACGCATGAAACAGCAATGACTGAACCCTATAGGATAACTTCAAAAGTCTCACGCTGAAAAAAAAACGTACCTTTTACCTCCCAAAGTGCTCCGAGGCAGATGAGTTAGTGTTAGTTAGCTCTAGCAGCCTTAGAAAGATCCCTTTCCGTCGCTTCAACCTTTTTATTTTAGGACTTCCTGATTTGTCATTTCTACAATTAAAGACTCACCATAGTCTTCAATCCCAGCCCTGATGCTTGCTAAGAAGCACCAGAGCGATCTCTTGAGAGAAACAGAGTATGGAAAAATAACGGGTACTTGTGGCATTGGATGCATGTTAGTTACCACACCTGCCATCAAGTGCTTCTTTATTCACAACATTGGCACTACAAAGCGTGCCATGACATCTAGAGATGCGTTGGCTCAGAACTACAATCAGTAGGATAAGGAATACAAAGAGGAAGCATGGTACATAAATCCAGGCTCAGAGAAATCAAAGCTGCTGCAGTTTCACAGGAGCATGACATTCAGTTGCCTGTATTGCAACCTATGACAGAAACGGTGCAAATAGCCGTATTACAAGACAAACCAAAGGGAAACATGAATAGTAAGCCCTGTAGTGGATTTGCATGTGTTGCTTTAGAAAAAAATACCTGTGCCACTTGTTTGTGTCTACAAGTTTTCTGAAGCCATTTCCCATGTTTTTTATGTCACTAGTGATAACCATGGTAAAGGTATGGGTAGGTTTGACGGGTGTAAAAGATGCGATGGTAATGCCCTACAGATGCTAGAATAGTCACCGTGTCATGGTAGGTTGGCTAGAAGAGGCTTGCAACTGATGGTGTTTTGGAGGTTGAGCTTAGGAGCTACTGAAGGTCTGAACTAAGAGATGAGCATCCCCAGCGTTCACCAAGTTGACCTGAGGATTCTTATCATTTATCAGGCTGGGATCTTTAGCTTGGTGTTCATGCAATTTGTGCTTTTACTGTTTCTAGCAGCATGTGTTGGGGGATAAGAGAGGAGGCAAGAAATGCAACATGGGAAGGCCTGAAAAATGCATTAGTTAATTCTGCATTTTCTTGACAGCAAGACCTTCTTTTGTGACTTAGGAAACAAGAGTTAAAATGGAAATTGCATAAAGTCTTTTGTGGGGATTTGTTCTGCATCCTGCCACGTTCTCCAAAGGATAATGCATTGAGTGCGGGCAAGCACTGCTGGATTGCATCCAGCTCTTTACCCCTCCTCACCACCCACAGCTGGAGCTAGTAGGCAGGCTGTGCAGCAGGTGCGCTAGGCTGGATCTCAGTTTGAATCAGGCTGCTTTCCTTTTTAATGAATCGTGTTAGTGAAGTGTTTTATTTTATTTTATCTTTTCATGAGGAGGAGCACTTGACTTGTTGTTATGAAGCAACATGTCATTAATCCATCTGATTGCTGGAACCTGCTCAGTAAAAGAAAAATACATGGGAATAGTAAGAATAACAGCAGTATATAGCTTGGTGTTCAAATGCGTGCACATACAGAAATTGAGCTGCATGGGAGCTACATGTCTCCATTTTTCTCGGACTAATTTATCAGGTGTACTACATGGGGAGTTTTATTTTTGTGGTTGTGCACCACTCTAAGGTGTAACAGTCACGCTGTACTTAGACTCTCCTTAGGTAACTAAGGATAACTGGGCATGTTTGAATGTTGATTAAATTGTGCAGCACCTTTTGCGAGGTTGGATTATTGTTGATGGTGTAACTTTCCCTTTTTAAACAAATACATAGGCTGAAATTAAGGAATTTACTGGCGGTCATGTAAGGAATCACTGAGGTGAAAAAAACAGAAAACTTGTCTTTGAACCTTTTCTGTAACTATTAGGTATATCCTAGTTGCAATATAGGCAGACTGGAGAGATTCAGGCATGACGAACTATGTAGTAATTTAAAAACACAGAAAAAGACAATAGAAAAACTGAAGAGCAGACAAGCCCTGCCTGCCAAAAATCCCCTTCTTTTGGTTCTTCTAAAGTTTAAGCTAAATCCATTTAGTTTAATTAATTAATTAAAGTAATTTAGCTTAATTAATTACTAACCTAAATATTGATTCCCGAATTTTAAAGTCAACTTGAGGGTAATTTTTACCTGATTCATGTCTACATTTGTACAAATATTGGCTGCAATACTATTATGGAAAACTAGTATAACCATTCCAGAAGTGTTTCTAGATGACCCTATTACAAGTGCAGGTTTTGAAACATTTTTGTAAAATACTGTAGTTTTGGGGAAAGAGCTTTCTCTCTTTTGTTACGCAAAATTCCTCTTGGCTTTAATAGGAATTTTGACCGAGTAAAGATTAGTGGACATCACAGGATTCTGTGGCCTTTGTTTGTTAAAGGTAAAAGATTTTTTATCGGCGACAATGATGCTCATCATCTTTGGGTTCTTTTTTTCTTGTTCTTTCTTCTTTTTTTTTTTTTTTTTTTGAGTTGAAATGGATAAAAGTACCTGAGTCTGATTCTCCTGTAGATTTGGTTACTCACAGAGATAAATGAATATCTAAAAGAAAAAAGAAAAGAACAAGGACCCTAATTAATTTCTGTGTTTCTCTAAATCCGCAGTATTATATTGTGTCATCAGTGATGTTATTGACAAACTAGTAAAAAACCTAAACAAAACCCCCCAAAAATCCAACCCCAAACCCTTCTGGTATTCAAACACTAGCATGAATCAGGATCCTGTAAAAAGAAAATAGTTCTTTAAACTGCAGATGTTCCATTCCACCAAAAGCAGAAATCTTTTCATCCATTTCAGTATTGTTTCTCTTAGCGTGGAGATCCTGGTCACCTGGAGGACAAGTTATCCAAAAGCTAGCTGAACTTAGCCATGAATTTCCATTGCTAGTGTTCTTGAAAATACAGTAGACCCAGTCCTGAGAGGGTCTGAGTACCCACAGTTTCCTAAGCCAGGCAAGGAGTTGTGCATTTGCCCTCACATGGGTTCCTAGTCAACTCATTCTCTTCTGCTTGTGGTGAAATAAAACCTTCTTAGCCTGTGGGTCAAATGTGATGCTGGCTGGCCTCTGTAGCAGTGCTTTTCTGTCTGGCAGTGACATTGCTGAGATGTTCCCTACAATCACCTATCTCCAGAGAAATTAGGTATTTTTTGCCATCAAGAATGAAATGCTTACAGTGTTGCTCAACAGAATGAAAGCAAACTTACATGAATATTATGACGCATGGACTGTATTTTCATGAAATTAAGATCACAAGGTAGTTTATCACTAGTTCCAGCTAGAGCAACTGCTTTTCTTTTCTGTAACCTTTGATATGCAAATAAACATTTCAGGCACTAGAAATTTGCTTTATTATAAAAATTGACCTATACCTATTCATCCTGAAGTTTACGCTCAGTTTTAGTTACCTCTATAGATAAACCCTCATGTAATTTTTAAGCTGAACTACTTCTGAAGTATGTGATCATAAATGTTGAACTCAACAAATGGTACGTGTGTTTTTGGAGAGAGCATATACTCTTGCAGACCCACAGCACATGGTGTTTTAGCTGCACACACCATACTTTCTCCGTTCAAAGCACCTTCCCAGTAACCATTATGTAGCTATATATCACAGATGCTAACATCCAAAGGCACTGCACAATTATTGGAGTGTGTATGTATTTCCTGAGCTTTTCCACGTTCAATGAGCGACAATCAAACAGTGAAGCTTGGTTTTCTCAAAGGTGTCAGAATCACACAAAATATTCGCCCCAGTCCATTGGGTATCCATCCTCTGAGTTTAAGAAGTAAGAAATTACAATAATAAAGAAAAGAAGTGTTAGGTTGTAGCATGGCAACCTTCCAAGTAGTTATGATAAACCAGCATTGTTCGCTGCTTGGGAAGTTAAACAGAATTATGCATTGTTCTAAAGCAGCTGGGGAGTGGTTCCCCAGGCTGTTTCTTACAACAGTGTTTTAAGGAGGTATAATACAATCTAGTATCACTTTTAATTAAATTAGCCTAAAAGGCAAAAGGCATGTACTTGCTAATTTTCAGAGCTGCAGCTGAAAAGCAAACATTGCCAAGGTGAGGGCAAAATGGCAGCTTTTTGGGAACAGTGGTTTTGTAAGGGAGAAATCTTTTGTCTGAATATTTTTTCATTGCAAACTAGACACAAAATACTTTTGAATTAAATACTTTAAATAACTGATTTATTGTTACTATATATTCATTTCAAAGTTGGTTTTCACTATCTTTGTTTCTCATCGTGGGCAATGAATGGTAGAGACTTGAGTGCAATGCCGCCACATGGGAAAGAAAGAATGCTTTACCCCTGAGAAACCTTGGGCTAAAAGCTCGTGCATGTTTCCAGCATGCTTCTGGGAAAAGTGCAGCTTGAAGGATGAGCATGACTATTCATTTGAATTATTTTGGGACCAAACTTTGGGGTTGAACTTTCTGGAGGGTGAGAGCACAGCGCTTGCTGAGTCAGGTCCCATCAGGAATCTCGGATAAGGCACTTGGTCGTAGCATTTTGTGGGAGGTCACAGGAATCCGGGTGAATTCTGGACAATTTACTATACGAAGTATATATGTATATTGTGCACATGCTGTTTAAGAACTGACGTTTAGAAATGAAAGCATCTCTTGAAATAAACTGCATCTCTTTTGTCCCCATCCTTCAGATGCATCAGGATGCAAACCAGTTGCTATAGAGACTTTTTACTTGAAATGGAGGAATGGAAAAAAAAAGCAACGTAAAAACTGAAAGCTGGTGAGCTCTTTTTAGGTAGCAGGAGCTCAGTGGCAGTCCACTGAATAGCACAAAGTACGTGAGGAGACCACTGACCTTCCTACATGTTGTGGAGGTTTCATCCTTCCTACCTGCGTTTAGAGGACATCCTGTGGATCCGACTTGTAGTAGTTAGAATTACCCAGCTGATGAAATGCAGTGGGGGAAGAAAGAACAAGTACTTCCCCCGAACTTCAGTCATGCCTTTGGCCAGGGGGGATGCTGATTGTTTTCTTGTGGGTAGAAAATACAACATGTTTTCAAACTCTTACCAGAAAAAGGGGTAAAGGTCTTAAGTGCCTTTTGAAAAAGGGTGACTGCAGGATGGAATTTCCTGCATCTTTAGCATCTGAATCCCCTTCTTAGCTAACGTTACTGGAAAGATACAGACACTTGAACTCTTGATATTTTCTGTGAGTCTGCTGTTGATTCAGTACAAAATGGGACTAATCCAAAGTCCTTCCAAGTTGATACGGAGTATCTCTGTAGCAGCTTCAGTGGGCCGTACAGCAAAGTATATGTGTGTCTTAGATTATTTGCATACATTAGGTATTATTTTTTTCCTTCACAGCCAATATTCATTAGTGAATGTTAGTGTTCTGCTGGTGGTGGTTGGTTTTATTTCTATTTTAAAGACATATTCAGGAGCCATTTTCCAATTTTGCATGAAAAGAAAGCTGATCCATTTTCATATTTAAATGCATAATGTTCTTGCATATTAGGTTATGTCTTGGAGATCCCTTGATTTCTACCTCCCTCTTTTTCTAAGCTCCTATGGGGTGCTCATCAATTTCTAACTTGATAATTACACCTTGAATTATTCCCACTCCAGCTTTTAGCTACAGAAGGAATTAGTATGATCAACATTGCAAAGTTGTCTTCCATTCTTCTCGTTTGCATATTTCATTGTTGTAACTCTAAGGATTCATATTTGCTCCACTGAAAGTTCTCTGGTGTGATAAGAATCACAGATGCATGGAAGAGAAGAAAATTTTTGTCAAGGAGGGAGGGAGAAAGTATTTCGAGACTTGTTCTCTAATTATATCTGTTGCAGTGAATCACTTAGTTTTGATTTCTGTCTGCAGAACTACATATTTATGGACTGGCATACAAAACCATAAGGCTCATTTATACAACACTTATGTTTTCCCTCAATAATAGGAACAGCATTATTATTGACTTGATGATTTTTGCTTTCAAGTGCTTTTATTTCTCTCATTGCTTAGCTGCCATTCATTGGTTTCCTGCTGGTCCCTGATGTGAAAAAAATAGAAGAGAAAATGCTAATTGGAGACCAATTTGCTATCCAAAACTGCCTGATAGCCCTCCCTCTAATAACAATGGGTATTATGGGTTGAATATTTCATATCATCGGTCTGACTAGTAGAGGTTAATTCTCCCTATTTTTCACCGTATCAGAGTATCACGGTCTGAGATAACATATTGTAGTAAGTGATATTACGGGTGTTTGGGTTGTATATATGTACCTGCTGTCATCCTGGTATTGGCGCTTGGAAATAAGGGAAAGATCTGCATGCAGTAATTAATCCACAGGTAAAGATGAGAACTGGTGTTTCCAACCACAAGGCAGGCAGGTGTGATGAAGAGATGTGTTGGGGGAGTGTTTGCGGTGGCAGCAGGGAATGTCTCGGAGCCATTGTCCGAGGCACAGGTTGCTGACAGAGCAATGCCTCTTATGTAGTAAGAAGTGTCTTATTCAAGAAGACGGACTGAAGCTGGGACATATAAAACAGAAAAAGAAAAGTGGTTAGATCCCTGAAAGACTGAAGTGTTGTCTTACAAGGAGGATGAAAAAGCTTGGTTGGCTTAGCCTAGCAGAATAAAGTCTAGGAAGGATATGGTTGTTCTTTATTACCATGAAGGAAAATGCAAGCCATGAAAGCAAAAAGCCAAGGTAGATAGAAGACTAAGTGGCATAATTTGGCTGTGAATCGTGGTTTAGGCTTAGAATCAGGTTTCCATCCAGTGTAGGAAATAGAGTATTGGAAGTCCAGGACTGAATGCACGTATGGGAGGTCTCAGTAAGTGTCATGAATGGGATTATTGACCTGGCTGACTGCAGTGGAGGGGAGACTGGCCTCAAGAACGGGCAGCACGGATCCTCTAGACCTGTTTACCAAACACTTAGTAACTCTAATTGCCATGAAAAAAAATGTTGCATTCACTTCAGCTTTGGCTAAGCTCTCCTCTGTTTCATATCATTGTGAAGAGCAGAAACAGGAAAGCATGTTGGGCAGGATTCTCTCAAACCCAATAATAACAACAACAACAACGAAGCCTGCACAGATCTCTCTAAATCAGTGTGTCTTTATATGCTTGTATCTCTCCAGTTTGTGTATGTTTATACAAAGACATATTTAAGTTATTAGGCAACTAGGTGGGTCCACATTAAGTTGCTGTGACTTTTATCATGCTTGATGTGTTTTACTTGCTACCAAAATATCCATATTTCCTACTTTAATTGCTTTGTTTCCCATGTTCACTTGTGGCTATAGTGCTAATAAAATAATATTTTCATTTTCTCTGTTAAATAATTCTTTCTCTGCCTCTTGAATTATGGCTATGAAATGCAAAGAAGCAAATCCCTGACTCACTTCTAGAATTTAATATAAGGCTGTAAAGGTTTGCAGTAATGCAAACCCAGCACTGCAAAAAATATACGATTAGGTAGTCCACTGCCCTGGGTGCCTGAAAACCAAAATAAACTAAAGTTATTTTTTTTTTAGGTCTTTTTGGCCTTGTTTCTTTCATGCATAAAGAGCTTACCACATTCATTCATGCTTTTGTCACCTTCAGACTTGTTAATACAACCTTGTGGTTACATAAGACAACCACTGTGAAATTTCATCTGATGTTGAATGCATATAAATATTTCACATGTGGAGCATATTAAACTGATGTTTCAGGAGTTGTGCTGGCTTAGGGGTTTTTTGCTTGCATTTATTCATTTGTTCCTTTTCATGGATATTTTTGCGTGGTAGTTTTCGTTCTTAAAAATGACTGTGAAGGTACTTGTTTAATTGACCTCTAATTTTCTGGGGAAAAAACCTCCAGAAATCTCCAAACCTTTTCTCTCTCTCTGTACTCTGAAATCTCCAGTCAAAGACATTTTTTGAAGGATCTCATGTTCTTTCCCTCCCTTCTCTCTCTGCTGCCTCTTTCCTCACCCATCAACAGACATAAAAGCCCTTAGAACATTTTCAGCAATCTCAAAGCTTAAGACACACTCCCAAAGCATTCTGCCAGCTAGCAGTAAGTTGTGTTGGACTTTCCAGATCCCAGTGAATAGAGGTTGCTAAAGGAATTTAAGTAGGGAGGTTGGGTCAGAATTAGGCTAACCTGTTAAGCGAGTGACAGCCCTACCAATGGAAGTCGCTGTTGCTTTTCTATAACCCAGTTACACAAACCCTTGTATTTTGATGTGTGCTGTCAAGTAAGGCTCATATGAAGTCATTGGACCATGATTCCTGTCAGACCAAGTCACTTAAATTCTCTCAATCTTAATTTTCCCACCTATAAAATACAGGTAATAACACACCCTGGTGTTTTCTAGTACCCATCAGGATAGCTGCAGGTGTTGTTTTTCTTAGCTGACTTAATTGTGCAGAAGAGGAACCTAAGACATGGGAAGGGTAACTAATTCACTGAGGGGGGAGGAGGAGGTGGCTCAGGAGCTGACTTGAGAAGCCTAAGTTTTGGAGGGCTAGAGAAGGAGAAGGGAAAGGAAGATCTTCCCCTCCGTTGCCTTCTGTGTACCCCCCTGACAAGTCATGTCAGCAGCTGTCTGATGGTTCCTGAGTGGTAAGAGGTGAAGGCAATGGTCTCTTGCTACTCTTCTAGTTTCCGGGCAGTAATGGTCATTTCTATTTAATGAAATATATTCCCTAGGGAATAAACAGCATGATAAGACAGCCCAAGTGTTTTTGAAGACTGCTGGTTATGGGTATTGAGAAATTGTCAAATTTTCAGGCAGAAATCCCGCCCCAGTCTCTTCAGTTCTGCTGCATGCTACAAATTTGGGTCCTGGTTCTTAGGTTGTGATGCTACTGCTACTTGCCCAATCTTCACTTGCATTTTTTCTGAGCTCCTATCTGCTTTTTTCTGGAACAGGACAATGAGTTTGCTCTGTAGACCTAGGCTGCCCTCCAAAATCTGGGTTTTTTATGGAAGGAAGGCTTCTGTTCTTGCATCATCTGTACTCACACTAGGATATTCTGACCTACTGCCCAATTCCAATCAAGTTTGGTGTGGGTAGAATGTAGGAACAGCATTCCTAAAAAATTGTATGAACATAGGTGTGTGAGCACAGGAAAAAGTGCCTTTGACAAATGAGGAAGAGGAAGGAGGAAGAGTTGAATCCTTATTAGACATCCAAGAATCCATTCACTAAGGAAGAAGCCCATAGAGAAGCTACAGCTGCAAGGAAAACTTGAGGTGGCTCTTTCGTCTTCCCAACAGCCAAATCCAATTAGTCACGAGCCATAAATTTACAGGAAATGAGGCTCATTAGTCTTCCTGTCTAGGGAACGACTTGTTTTTCAGGGATTAGCACTAAAAGGACTAACCTGTGGCAGAAGTGGGTGTAGAATTTAGGGTCCTGCCCCCCTTGGCTGTGCTTAGAGCCTGTTTAAGGCAGATATGCTTGGAAGCCACATACACAGCAAAGTTACATGATGAGATCAGAAGCTCAGCCTTCATGGAAAATACAGTTTTTACATGGACCTACAGACAGTTTTTTGAGATAGCTATCAACTGTTTCACTGAAATCTTCATCCCCTTCTAAGAGAATCAAAGGCCACAGCTATGAGGTCACGGGAATTTCATTTGGACAGCACTTAAGGCACATACTTAATGTCTAAATTAGACTATTTTGGTGATCTGTTTCCAATACACCTTCAGTCTAACTGTTGGTTAAAACCCCACCTTTGGATGCTTCTAGCAGCGTAAGTCATATACAACTTGCATAATGCGAAATGAGACAGAAACCCCTCATTTCAGACTGAATAAAAAATACGATCCGGAATTTAAGGCAATGTCAGGCTATCTGTAGAATGTCTGTAGAATGTAGGCCTATCTGTAGAATGCATTGCCTCAAAGGAATATTACATTTACCTTATGAATGCAAACTTGCTGGGAAAGGCTGGAAAATATCCCTGTGTCCCTAATATTATCCAGTAACAGTGCAGTCTAATTACTCTTTGATGCAGTCTCACCTTACAATGTCTTCTTAATAATTTTAAAATTGGTCTGCTTGCTTCCCAAATGCTCACCAGAGAAGAGGGTTAGCACCCACCCTAGACCCTGCTCCACTAAATTGCTTAAGCATGTGATTGAAGTGCTTTTCTTCATTGGGTTTTTAATGCCCAAATACATAAACACAAGTCTGTTTCCAGAGGTGAATAAAATGTAATGCTATGGCAGGTGATGAGGCTTGTATCTACACCTCTAAGATGAATACGATGCTGTTTAATTCATACTTAAGTCTGAAAGCATTTGGAACGATCGGTACATTAATGAAATGATAATTCCATGCAAAATGTCTGACCATTATTTTTCCTGAAAGAGGCCACAGTATTGGCCACATATCTTTGTAGGGCTCTTTAAGAATGAATTATTGGCAACTCTCTTTATGTTTGAATCACACTCCTCTGATCCCAAGTGAAAAACAAGCCTGAAGAATGATTACAATAAGCCATCACTTTCCACAGGAGAATGCAATGTAACTTGTACTGAAACATCTAATGTGCAGAGCCCCTTTCCAATGCACTTTACATACCAATTTCATTAGCAGGTGGAATAGGGCAACTATGCTAAATGAGTAAGGATTTATGCTTTCAATCTCTTCTCTATCTGATATTTTGCAACCTCAGTGCAACACTTTAACCTCATGATTCAACTGTAATGATGTTGTGCATTCCTCAGAGATATGTTTAATCTTTTTACTTAGATAAGTTCTTGGCTTAACATTACAGTATCAGACAAGTTGAACAGGAGAATGCTTTTAACCTAAATGGCATATCAGAAGGAGTGTCTCTTTGCCCTAAGATTAACCAGAATGGTTAGCACTATTAATCGCTTGTCTGAGAACACTGCTAGCTAGCAGAGATTCAAAATATGCCCATGCAGAGCAACACAAGCCTAATCCCACCGTCTAATGAAGCCAGTGATATCATTTCAGCTAGAGGGGGATTAAGCCTATCAAGTACAGTCACCTTTTTCTATAAAAAATCTTTTGGGCTTTAACCGCATCCCTGTAATGGCATTGCAGAAGATAATGGAGCAATGCGGCACAGACAGGCTCTTACACGTTCAGATTTTAACTATTGCTTTGGTCTTTATTGGTATCTGAACAAGTGGTCTGATTTTCAGAAGTACCAAACACTCCTAGTTCCCTGCACAAGGGGCACCGTTCAAGGCTATTTGTAGCGTTCCTGTTTTCTTGGGGTGGGATGGCTCTTAAGAATATACAAATTAGACTAATGGTTCTGATAGCCTAACTGGATCCTGTCCCTAAAAATGGCCAGGAATAGAGGAGTATATGAACAAAACACTCACAAAACGATGCTTCTTGCAGAACAGCCTCCTTTCTGTTACCCATTGCGATCCAACCAGCCTCTGCTTACCCATCCAGGGAATGGGTATCGGTGAAGGTGGAAAGAGTGTTGTCTAGGCTTCAGACTCCTTTATTGGATTACTTCCACACAGAGGAACTTTTTTTTTTTTAATTTCAAAAACTTGGTATTTCAGAATCTGCACCGAAGTGCACTCATTAGAGCACGCATTGAAACCGAAGGGCTGAACACTTCACATGCCTCTTATGGTAATCAGAATTGGGAGCGTGCTGGAAAATTACCCCTCATCCCCTCGTGAACTGCTTTGAAAAAAAAAAAAATACTGTTCTTATTATTGGCTGAGTCTTATTTTCCTTAAAAGCAGATTTTGGAAGCAGACGCTGTTGTGCTTTTTGTACAAGCTAAGGCTAAATGTAATGATAATGCAAAAAAATTTCATTGGCATAAAAATGTTTTGGCAGTGAAGAAAATCAGTCTCAAAAGTAGGAATATCATCAAGGGAAAGAACTTACATGTTTAAGACTGTCTTTAATTACAGATTAAACAGATTAAATTAGTCATTCAGCGCAACAAAAAAGCGGGGGACGGGATGCTTCATGGGGTGGAAAAAATACAGCCGTTTGATAAAATAGTAAATATCATCAGTATTCTATTATGATTGAAAGCGTTTGTTCTATTGAAACCAGTTACGGTTTTGCTATTGAGTTTACAGGGATGAAGTGCAAGTCCCTCTTGCTTAAAATGAAGGTGGAAAGAGCGGAGGTGAAAAGGAGGAGCAGCAAATAGGGCAAATGCCTGAATCTGTAGGCATATTTTGCCTGCTCATGATTTCCATCAAGGGAAGGTTCCCTGAGAACCTGTTTTGAAAAATAATTACAAAAAGACAGAGCATTGGGCAGAATTGTTATAGTAAATCAGCTACTGCTTGGAAACTAGGAGTGAGAAGGAACACCCAGCTCAGTCGCTGAATTGGGTTTGGTCTTCTAGTTCCAGCTGCTATTCTTCTCTTCTTGCTTGCTGCATTCACATATGTAGTATTGACCTTGTAGGAAGGTGCATGTAGCGTACTGTCTGTAGGAATACTATGTACTCACGAAGGAGTTCGGGGAGACTGAATCAAGGTTTTGGAGATTTTAAAAAAGAAGAAAATCCTACACCTTGCCTGTGAAAGCTCTGTGGTAGTAGTTTGCTGGGAGCACTGAGCCGGTGAACTTTTCAGGAGAGATGGAACTGAAAAACTACCTTTCTGACATAGATCCTTCTGACATCCATCCTTCTCCCCTTGCATCCTTTAAATTTTCTCCATTTTTAGCCCCCTCTTTTTTTCTTCCTTTTCCCCTGCTGTAAACTCTGTTCCCCATTAACTTTTCATTGTAGGACTAGAAAAATGGAAGCTTTTCTTTTGTTTTCTCCTAGGAGAAAACCTTCAACAGAAATCAATATTATTCCTGCAGAGAGGAGCCCATAGCAATGTGGTGTTCCAGTGCTAACTCGATAGACAGAGTGCAGCAAGGGAATCCAGATAGCCGTGTGTGAACAAACCTGCTCGCCTGCTTGCATGATTGACTCAAACTGGGTCACCTGCAGAGGTAAAACAGTAGGGATTATTTCTCAAAGTCTACATTAATTCTCATCCTTTCTCAGGCTTACATCAGCACAATAGACATATTGATATTTCTATTAATATATTTATAAGGAATTGCTAACAGTTCCTTAAAGCATTCTTAGCGCAAAGGTCAAAAGTGCGTGGTGGTACAAATCTAGAGATGGTTTACTTAACCTATACAGTTACGCTATAAGTAAGACTATAAAATTTAAGAATTTCAGCTTTCATATTTGGCAGCTTTTATTCACATTATTTTTACTGAGCATCTCAATGGAGTACAGCCCCAGCTACGTTTTGTGAATACGCCTCACTGGACTAGATGCTGAGCTACGTACAAATCAGGATGGCTCTATTGGCATCAGTAAAGTACTGATGATTTACACCAGCCTGAGGGTCTGGCCTCTAATGAGTCAAGGAGGATATGAAAGCTAGCTTGTATCTGAAAATGGAGAGCAAGTGATTTAAAAACTAAAGATACTTTAACCAAATCCTGGAACTATGCCTAAAATAATAATTTCCATCCTGTGTTTGAACTTACACATTCATGAGTTACTTTGTGTTACTCAAAGCTTTACTTACATTCATTGCTGTGAGAACCCCTCCTATAACACACACTACAAGTGACATAGATCACAATCACATCAAAGTAGGTTAGACTTCAGAGAGGATAGATGAGGATAATTTGCACTTACATAGTTTCTTTCATCCAGGGAGTTCAAAAAGCCTGTGTTCATTAGGTCTAAACACCACTCCTTATGGGCAGGTAAGTAGAAGTACCAAACCCACTTTACACACAGATAAATTAAAAGGTAAAACAAAATAGAGACAGCAAAATGCAGTATCAGAATGACAGGACGCACCCCAGTTGCCCAAACCATTAACTTTTATTAACCATTACAGTCTGTCCTGTATCCCAGCCCAAATTATTGCCCTTGAGGTACAAAAGCTTACTCCTGACATGTGACTGACAGTATTTAGGCCTTGCCACAGAGAATGCTGTGGTCAAGCCATTTAATCCAAAAGTGGACAGTTGGTTTTGGGGTAGGTTATTTGTCAAATTGTCCTTGCACTGTTCTGCACATGGGGCAGTCAAACATCAAACAGACAAAAGCAGGCACCAAGAAGTTGTAAGATAAATGCTATCTTTGGCAGAAAGATGAACACTACAGTGTTACACCAGATCATTACCAAAGCCCTAAAGGGCAGCCTTTGGGCCAAAAGGTCTGTGTACCTCTGACCTCACCACAGCACATGACTTTGGGGATGGTTTGTTGTGCATGGCTGGGCTAGAACCGCCTGCATTCCACACATGCTTTCTGGGGAGAAAAACAGGAGGAACACCTCAGTCCATTGTTTCAATAGGTATAGGATCGTGTCTCTGCTGAGCAACACACAAAACTCACAAACTAAAAATAAATGCCTGAACATAAGAGCAGAAGGGAGATTTTATACTAATTTAGAGCACTCAGAACAGCAGGCTCCCTAAGCCCGTCAGAGGAGAAGGGTTAGAGTGGTAAAAACAGTCAGAGAAAGCATTAGCAGTTAAATCTTTGGGGCAGTTTCTGTAAAGAAGCTTAGCAAGATACTTCTTACCTAAACTCTGTAACTGGAAGGGCTCAGAAAATTAGGAAGAGGTTACCAAGGGTTTCACCTCAAGGTCAATGATTGCATCTGGCTTCAAGGTAAACACTAAACACACCGTTACCTCTGACAGCTGCTGATAGTTCTTTGTTAAACAATTATCTAAAGTAGGTGTCAACTTTGGGATAAATAAACATCTAGGTAAACAGCTATTTAATGTTGTTAACCCATCTGGGCAGAATAGAATCATAGAATTATTTAGGTTGGAAAAGACCCTTCTGATCATTGAGTCCAACCATAAACCTAACCCTGCCAAGTCCACCACTAAACCATGTCCCTAAGTGCCACATCTACATGTCTTTTAAATACCTCCGGGGAAGGTGACTCAACGACTTCCCTGGGCAGCCTGTTCCAATGTCTGACAACCCTTTCAGTGAAGAAATTTTTCCTAATACCTGGTCTAAACCTCCCCTGGCACAACCTGAGGCCGTTTCTTCTGTTTGCTTCTTATCTTCTGGAAATCAACGTTGAACACTGGGGTTGAATGGTGGTCTAATAGCATGGAGGGAGGTTGCCCCATCACTGCAAATATCCAACTTCTTTGGGCTTCCAGGGGAGACTTGGATTTCCAGGGTGCCTTACCTTAATGTGGAATTCTTTCCAAAAACGTTTGTATGTTGCAGGGAAAAGCAGATTGTCTCCTCAGTGGGTGGCAATGTTTTTCAGGACCTCTTTAAGTGAGGGTAGTTGAAAATCAGAAAACAGGGAGACCCGCTTTAAATTTGCAGGAAAGAAGGATCTTTTCTATCTTAGGCTTTCCTGAATAACTTTCACAGTAAAAGACTCAGGTTTGCTGGTAGCAATCTTCTGTATCCAAATTTTCCATGTGGGAAATTTCTTGAAATATTAAGTTATGCTTATTGAACAAGGAGTTATTTATTTTTCAGTTAAATTGACAGTATCAAAAGATAATAAAGTTTTGAAAAATGTGATATCTGCCCTGGGAAGTTCTGCAAAATGGAACAGAAGTAGAATAAAATGTGAAGTCTTTTCTGTTTCTATGTATACTTGTATAAATAGGGAGTGATCACACTTTTATGTCAGTGCAGTTTCATCAGCATAGAATCAAGCAGAGGTAAAATTAGGTCCGAAGAACCAATTGTTTTTTCTCCTGCTGGCTTGCATTCAAGCCGACATGGGAGTCATTGCTTTATCTCTGAACTGACACTACCATGAATGAAAACAGAATCAGAGCTACACTCTGTACTCACTGACACTGGTATCCATGCACTCAGGTTAGTTGGAATTTATTTTCAGAGCTGCACTTGGCCAGATTTTAAGATGGCATAAATTAGTGCACCTCTGTGCTGTGTCTCCAGCTGAGGATCTGTTCCATACAGTTTAAATTAGCCAAGGTAGGATACCTAAGCTGTTTGCTAAAAGGGGTAGAAATCTGTTGAGAACTGGAAAAAAAATGCATGTATACAAATGACTGAAAACCCCATGCAGCTTAAAGAGAGCTGATCACTAGTTTATATGTAAATCTATGTACTTATAAAATGTCAGGAAAACTTAATGTACTCTCTCTTCTTTTCGTAATTCAGTTTCAAAGTACTGTCATGACTTTCACTCAGTGTAAATGCCTTTCTCCACCAAAGCTGCATGTTTTGTATGAAACAATATTCAAAGTAGATGCAAGAGTTGAAATAATATTGTAAGGTAATGGTTATTTTTTCCACATTTTATCTCCTAGCTATGAATTTTATACGTCAGATTATACAACTCCCAATAGGTCTTGGTATAAGAGACGTCAATAAATCTCAAACCATTCAATACAGAGGAAATTTATTTGTTATTTGTGTCATGTTTTATTAGTGCCCTGCAGTTCAATCCTGACACTGGAGAGATCGCTGCCTTTGCCAACAAGTAAGAAAAAAAATCTTTACAGCTTTAATTTATGGTAACAATATATTTATTACTTTTATACTATGCATCTTAATTCACAGATTCAGGTATTCCAGCATATTTGTCTGAGCATACCTCTCCAAATTCTGTGACATAGTTATATTTTATGCCACTGATATAGGCTTCATAAATCAACAGCGTTTAAGTTGAGTATGCATGGAAAAAATAGCATGTAAAAGAAGATTTTATTTTCCCACATTGGAAGTAAAAGCCACACAGTGACGAGATGGATGAATAAATAGATAGAAATTCCCTTTACTTTTCAATCTCTGGATACCACATCTGTGTGGTACATTGTGCCAAACGCTACTACTGTTTCTGCTGCTGTTGTGTCTCAAAATTGCTTTGTAATTCATGAGCTATGCAGTCATCTCTAGCTCTTGGAATAAAAAGGTAGATTCAGTCTCTTGATATATATAATGGATATAAGAGTATTCATTTTCTTATTCTCGCTCTATAATGGATGAATGGAAAAGAAATCTGGCTTCTGGCTTGTGAAAAAAGCAGCATTTCACCATTATATAAACAGAAGGCTACAGAGCAGGGCTGGGAGGACATAGACGTGAAATACATTTCCAGGTTTGAAAAGGGGATCAGAGGGAAGAACCAAACAGTACTTACAGCCTTTTTAACCAATAGGATGGTGATATGTAAGTAAATTTGTGTCAATAATGGGAAAACAGCTAAAACCAGGTCAGCAATTAGTCCTACCTACCCTTCTGGCCCCTCCTCTCACCCCCATGGTCCTAAGGCAAATTCCTCTACTTAGTGTGCCTGAATTCCAGCTGCAAAAGTCCCCCGCACAGGGCTACCATCCCCATCGTGTGCGGATGTGTTGCCAGTTTCATGCAATATTCCCCAAAGGAACTGCTGTCATCATAATGAGACTTTCAGGTTCCTTCTAAACTGTATGGACTGCTGGTTCTTTCTCTTCTCCACTGCTCCCTGTAAAGGAAAACCATGGTCTGAATGCATGATTAGCAATCACCAACAACAGAGGTCTAACCCAGCTTCAGCTCTGACTTTCTCCGTGTCCTTGGGCAAGCCCCCTCTCCTCACAGTGTGATGGAGAAGATAATCCTGAGCTCAACGTTTAGCAGGATACACTTACTTTCCGGAGAGGAAATCCTGATGAATGCCCTGTGTTGTTACCAGGCTAACTAGGTCACTGTGTTTCTTGTTATGTCAAATTTACAGTGAGTATTACAGACATTTGCAAAACTTTCTTCAAAAACAGCTTTCCATTTTGACTACTCTAAATTTAGTGCCATGTCAATTATGCTGTAATGTCATTTTGAAGGTTTTTTTACAAATCAGAAATTTGAAGTTTTACTTTGCAATGACTTTTCATTTTTTGAAATGTGCTTTGAAAATGTATATCAAAAATGACGCTATTGAGTCAACAGTGGATTGAAAAGTTTTCAAAATTGCAGGTGAAGGGGAAAAAAGGAGGAAAATGCTGACATTTTGTCCCAGCTTTAAAGAGAAAAAATATAATCAGGTCCCACGTCAGAAAATCTTGTTTTCAAACACTCCTTACAAATATCCATTTTGTCCCGTATTGGTTCGCTCTGTATCTCTTAGGTATTTATATTTTTGGGACGTGGTGTTTGTCTCACTGTAAAGAAGTCTAAAAGCCCAGGATAACAGCACATGTTACGAATGTAATGTCACACAGCGTGCGACAAAGTTTTTGGTGAAACTCCATCTGTCCTTGGGGGAGAACCATCCGGCCAAAAGTTGTTTTCAAACCTCCATGCGTAAGGCCAAATGCTGAGAGATGCTGAGCGTGCTGCCAGCACTTGCGGTGGCGGCCAGCAAAGTCACTGTGGCCGGTACCGCCGTGCCTCCAGGCCTGGGCCTGAGCTCGGGTCTGGAGATAAATTCTGTCCACATATCTTTAGTGCCGCGTAGGTGAAACTTAATCTCTTCATCTCATGCCATCAACAGGGCTGAAAATAACCTAAAACAAAGTCTGAGACCTAACACGGGAAAATAGCCTTTCCAGTCAGATCGGACTGGCTGGTCCTTTCAGTTACTCGGCCTGAATCCTAAAAAATTCTAAGTGACAGGCGATAAATCTGCTCTGACTACTTTCCCCCTTGTAGTTCTAATAGCAGCTTTTTGGGTTTGTTGTTTTTTCTGTTCATATGTGATTATTTTCTCTGTTTCCTTTTCATGTTTGTATTTTAAATAGAGCTCTGAAAAACTTGTTTCAGTTCATGTTTGTAACTCTGTTTTTCTTTTATCCTGCAGGCTTCGTGTATTGTTTAAGGTCAAACACCAAAACCAACATTGGGAGTCTGTTAAACTTGTCGCTCCATTTCCAAGGGTGGTGTTTGACCTCCAAGAACCTCCTTTGTACCTGTATCAACAAGCTTTGTTATCAAAACAGTACCACCAACCTCCATCCCGAAAAAAAAAGCTGACAGTCCGGGGACAGGAGAGAATTTTGTCTTGATACTTGCTATAAATTCTGCAGGGCCCAAAGGCATTTTGCATAAAAATTTTCCGCCCCTCTTTCCTGCAAAGCTGTCGGGAATTGGGACTAGTCCCTCAGTGCTGGGAGCACAGGAGATGGGGAAGGAAGATGCTGTTTTATAGAGTGTGGGGGCTCCTGTTTTCTGCCAGCCTGCTCTGTCCCATCGGTGTCGTGGTTTCCAGCAGCTCCCCCCATATAGCTCGATGTTCTCCTTGCATCTCTCCCCATGCTTCCGTGACCTTGCTTTTTTCTTCTGCAACATCTTGAGCACAGTTTATTTGTTCCCTCTTTCCTTTTATTTCTTTCAGCCATTTTTCTTCTTTGCCTCTGATTCCTTTTCAGATAGTTTAAAAGACTCCCATGTTTTCTTTGTTCTCTCTCCACTTTCCTCTTTCCCAAGGCCGCATTTCTAAGAGGCAGTCCTGTTCATGACAGCATTTGTGCATCTGCGTAAGTCCCACGAAGCCAGGTGAGCATGTGCCTATGTACTCTGTCAGGGTCTTAATCTCTCACTCTCCTTGGCTTTTCCTTTTTTCACATTTCTTGTTTTTCATCATAGGAACAATCCTTTTAAGGGAAAAACTTTTTTACAGTGGCTAGAATTGGGCTGACAGATTTTTACATTGCTTTTTTATTCTGTTAGAGGAGAAAGAAAACTTAAACATCAGCTAGTGCGGGCTCGAGTGCATCCTATTTCTGGCTGAGGTGCTGTTATTTTTGTGAGAAGTGGAAGGATCTGATCAGAAATCAAAGCTATCTGCTGTGCTCTTAGAGAGAGAGACAAATTCTGAATGCACAGATAACTACATATGGAGCATTCTAATTCTTGGGTCAGTAGTTCAAATCCATCCAGCTTGCCAATTGCAAAAACTCATTACTGTCTGATGGCCACTTAGGACTTACTTGAAATTAGTGAGAGTGAGTAGGGGGGGAAGCAGGGGGTTTAGTGGAGGAAGGGAAAAGAGCAGGGAATCATCTTCTATCACTTCACAGACAGCATCTTCCCCTACAACTGAGAGAGCTTGCATCCTTGTCAGCAGCCTCAGCTCAGGAGGCAAAAATATGGAGACTGAACTGTACACCAAGCTCTTACTCCCCTGCAAAGGCAGGCTGTCGAGGCAGCGCTCCAGCACCCTGACGAGGCCCCAAGGACCAGCTTTCCCTGGCACGGGCTGGCTGAATTCTGGTGGGCTTCAGACTGCAGTACTGTCAACGTGCCGCGTTTTTAAACACATTTTTAAACATCCTTTGATGCTTTATCTGTCTCATCAGAACAATTAGCTCCTGGATGCTCTCTGTACAACAAAGGAAATTAATTAGGAAGAGTCAGATGCTGTGATACAGAGCGGTGTTTGGGAGACTGCAGTGTCTCCTGTGAGTTTTGATGTTGCAGCAGCTGAGCGGGAGACTGTTGTCATGTGTGGCAGGGTATAGCTGGACAGAAAGATTTTACCGAAAGGGAGAAAGTCACCTTATAAAAGCTCTGCATTTCCATCCTGCTAAATGTTGTTTTTCTGTGAGCTGAGACATAAAGGGTATGCATGGGGGGGAAAGCAGCCACCCTGAGACTCGCTCATGAATACTACGGTGCATAAAGAACAAGGAAAAGATCATACCTGTGTATTTTCGGTTCCTAGATACACACTGGCTGGAAATCAAAGTGGAGTAGCTCTGCTCCTGCTTCCCCTGTCACATTTCTAAATGGATTTTCCCTGTAAGGCGCTGAGATGCTAAACTTTGATCATAATCATCTGACTTTGAAATCGACAGATATCAAGAGCCATTTCTTTTCTGTGATGTATGCAATCTACTGACATGAAAAGAATGCATTTAACGTGATTGAGAGAAACAGAAGTTTGATCCCAAAAATTTGAAGTCAGGGCTTCTGTTTGTAAAATTTGAAGTACAACAGTATTTTCTACATGCCTGACAGATGATTGGAGAATTTCTTTCTCTTTTTCAATTTTTGGGTTTTTTTTGGTTTTAGGGTTTTTTTTTTTTGTCTGAATCCCCCAAACTGGTGCAGGCTTCCTCGATCTCCTGCACTGTTGTGAAGGAGGTTGAAGCTTGGCTCTTCATCAGCCTTCTCAGCAATGCCAACCAGATAGAGTATCGTGAGGTTTTGCAAATCCCTGTCTGTACACTTGTGAAAGGATGTGTAAATGTAGACACTTGACAGAGACCGTCATGGAATGTGGATGCTGTCCCATGATGTGAGAAATAGGTTAACGGGCCTGGAAGAAAGCTTTGGGTAATGGATTTTCTTGGCTGTCTTTAATACTGCCGATTCCAGGCAGACTGAAAAGGTGGATGGCATCCTGGCCCTCTGGGAAGCTTCGCAATTGCTCCAGTTGGTTGAAGATCACTCCTTTTTCAGTTGCAGGATTGCAGTCCTCTGGCATCTTTGACTGCCGACTGCTGACCCCTAGATGGTATTGGAGGGAGGTAGCCCATAGCCTAAAATCTTTGCCAGTCCCTCTTGGGGAACTGATCGGACCTAATAAAATCTTAAGCTCGGAGCATGGAGGTCCCAACCAGGTTGTACCCCTGCTCTGGCAGCAACTGAGGGAACAAGACTGTTGGGGGAGCTGTGGATGACAGTGACATTGCTTAGAGAATCTGTACTCCTGCATTGCACCCTGCCAGGCAGAAACAGGAGCCTGACTGACAGCAGACAAGACGGACACAGCTACAGCTTCACAGGGAACAGTTTGTCTCGGGAAATGGAAGGCAGATGACAAAGTATGACATCATTCCAAAAAGTGTCATGAGACGAGAAAGCTCTTGTGTAGCAGGGGTTGCTCCTCTAAGTATTATCAATAACTTCAAAGCAAAGGCAGGCAAATACAATAAAGGCAGGCAGCTAATGTTCATAATATGATTTTTAAAAGTTTTCTCAAGTATTGAAGGAGTCCTTTTAATGCATAACCAAATTACCTGTTGTGGGCTGCAAACTCCCATGAGAGTCAGAATATTTTAAAAATACTATACTCCAGTGGTATTTGCATCTGGAACATTTCTCTGTTCTCTTATTGAACAGTAGGAAAAAAATGCCAAACAGTGAAACTTCAGAAGTCAAGATAAAGGGGGGGAAATACACGAAGGGTTGAAAGATTTATCAACTTGTGTGTTGCATCATTCTCCCTAAGAAGCATAGGCAAAAGTGAAATGAAGGGAAAAGAGAGCTGTGAACCATGATGAAGATGATTAAAGAGGGTACAGAGCAGCTGTCAAAGCAAATATCAAGCAACATTAATAACTTCATAGCACATCAGAAGACTGTCTCAAACCTTCCCAAGAAAACAATAGCTTTTGTTGCTGCACATGGTAAACGGAACTAATCCTCAGGTGCGGGCGGTAGTCTTTGTCTGTCAGAGATACTTCAGTGTCAATCTGGAGCAGAACGAGAGATTTCAATGGGGTTAATGTGACTACAAGCTACCAACTGAGAAAAAAATTTGGTTCCGAGGTTTCAAAAACCTACAGCTACATGGGAAAAACTGTCTTCAGTGGGGAACTTGCACTTTCGGAGAAAGCAAAAATGCCTTTTCTTAATGCTCTTTCTTCTGTATAAAGGAGAGGAATTTTTCTGTGTGCAGAAAAGAAAAACAAGGAGTGTTTGCTGCAATGAGCTCATTTTTTAGTCAAATGGTTGATGTTTTTCTTTCCCTAAAACCATAGCAAACTTTCAGCTCATGCAAATTCATGAAAAATTATGCTTTGGGCCACAGAGTGGAATTTTGCCCATCTTTGACTTCAGTCTAAGCAAACAGCTCTTCTCAGAGCCACGGAGAGGAGCTTGTCAGAGATCTGTTGGCGTGGCTCGAACTCCCTAGCTGGTATTTTAGGAAAATTTTCTTTCTATCAGATTTGATATGTCCAAATGATTCCTGCATGTGGGTTAAGAAACCATTCAACATCAAACATGAGCAAGTGAGTAAAATCATTGCCTTACAGGAATCAAGCACATTGTCTTAAGCATTTTGGTGCCAGCATGGTGGAATCTGTTTATAAATGGGCATAGAAGACACTCCTGCAAGCTCTTATATTCTACATCTACAGCCAGTAACCAACAGAACGAAATGGTACTCTGAGGTGTGTCGGATTCTTTATCGTACACAGCTTGAGTTTCTTACAGGTTGTAAAGTCTCACAGGAGGCTGTGGTTTGATATCTCATGTGGTGTGAAACTGTAATCCTTCATGTTTCTGCAGCACCCGTTAGAAAGGGGTACACTGGGTCTGAATAGCTCCCTTGAATATTAAAAGATGAACTACAAGGAAGCTGTAACTGACTGTAGTGATGCCTGTTTCTAATCTCCTTTTCATAGTAGAGAAATTTCTTCTGATTCAGATCTAGCTGGAATTATTCCAGGTTTATCCCCACTTGAGATGATCAAGTGCATCTGTTCACTTGTTTAAATGTCCCCCTACTTTGGCCTGGCCCTTTCTCCTTTGCCTTTTAAAACAAAGTGAAGGATGCAGGAATGCCTGAAACCGACATTAGCAAGCATTTCTGTATGGGCATTTTTATGAAGTTCCACAAAGCTAGGAAAAGTAGAATTCTGTCATTTTGTCCTGGAAAACACAATCTACCTTCTTACCCTCCGGTCCCAATTATGTGTTTCAGATCATAGCTCTGCTATTCTGTTCTTGCCTCTGCCTCTTGTGTAAAATCTGTTTAAGGACTAAGCATTCATTTCAACACTGAAAGCTGTTTCTTTGGTTTTCAATGCAGATATAAAGACAGAAGGAAAATTCATGCTTGCGGAGACCCCTGAGATATTATTACTCCACTATGGGATATACTCTCTTATTTCCAAAAGCCAGGTTCCTATTTTGTCCAGTGTGCTTCCCCTTCACTTGAACTGACCAGTGAGTCTATCGATGTAATGACCAAATGCAAGTCTCTTTCTTTCTTTCTGTATTTTTTTTTAATGAAAGATGTCATTCTAAAAGAAAGGAAAACTTTTTTTTTTTTGTTTAAATGCAGTACTTCACTCTCTCCACTATGTGAATCGTGTTAAAATTTGTGGGAGTGCCCACTAAAACCAGACAAATTTGAATTATCTGCTGGTACCAAATGAGCCTCTATAGCTTGTTCTGGCCTTGCAGACAGGAAGTTTTACTGTTTCTTGGTATGCATCTGCTTTGAGGAATTCATCCTCTTCTGTATCTGTGTATAATGATTACTTAGACATTATAATAAGGATGGTGAAAGGGGAGGATGTTCTTCACTGGAACAAAAAGCTGGTAATAGCAGAGAAAAATGACTATCTGAGATAAAAGCCTGGCAACATGAAAGATCAGATGGGTTACTCATACGTAATTACTCTTGAGTCCATGTGGTCATGGTGTATTCTATTGTTCCCACTCAGCATGCTACTGGCATTCTATTGGTGTCTTTCCTGTTATTAACCATATCTGCTCCATTAATCCAAAGACTCAATACTTTACTTGTAGCATTAATATTTTTAGTGTCCTAAATACCTTATTCTGCATTCTCAGACAGCCCAGTGTCTCGCTACCTGTGATGGGAATAGGGAGTAAAGGAGCCCAAAGGACTTTTTGTAAGTGATACGGAGTTTTCACGCGACGGAAGAGCATGGGTCCCCCTGCAAATGAGATCTGGGAGTCTCCAAATGGGACTTGCACTGCTTTGTCCCCAAGGGACTTTCAGAAATGTTACGCTAATGGTACTTTTTTAGAAGTGTTTTAGCAGTGCAGTCCTGTTAACTCCTGTGCCCTTTAGGCTCCCAAGAACTTATATCACATTTGAAAATGGGACTTGGCATTCTGAGTCTTTTAGGCAAAAGCAGTTTGTGTCCATAAGCCAGCTGGAGTTTCTTTTCCTAACTGGAATCAGGCAATTCGAAATTGCTTCCTTGTTTCAGGTGTGTGTGCATGCATGTGTGTGTGGGGAAGTCAGAACTTTCACACAAAGTTAACCTCTTTCTCAGAATTAAAGTATTTTTTAATCTTCTTTTTAATAGCGTAATATAGTGCTTGATTACGTTGGTTTTGAGGGATCTTGGCATTCTTTCATGCCAGTTTGGCTTTGACAGATGGAAGTCTCCCCATAGTTTACATGTGAGATACTGCAGTATAATCAACTCATGAGGCTTCCAGTATGATTTGAAAACCTTTCAAAGGAAACCAGAAGAGCTTCAGGAACAGTTCAATAATTTGCAGGGTCATACAAGAAGCCATCAGCCACGTAGCTTATAAAATAGAACTTCTCAGTCAATATGTCTTCTTCTCGAAATAGCTGAATATTGGCAACGTCAATAAACCGTGCAGGCTGTCTAGTCACATTGCTTCCTTTTATTTATCCATCAAGAAAACATGTTACATAGACAAGAGAGCTCTGAAGGGACAATACATACACGCATGTGTCTAGCGCACGTTTCTCTGAGTATATGTGCGCACCTCTGCTGATTCGCTCACAGAAAGCTGCCAGAGATTGGTTAAAAGCTTTTCGTTGGCATTTGTTTGAAGTTTGGCTGCATAAATGTGGTCTTCATTTTGTAATGTAGTCTTGATATTTTCAGTGGTTTAAACAATGGAAAGGAAAATTTCTCAAGGCAGTGATAAAGCTTTCTAAACTTTTATCATCACGGTCAGAAAATGCTTCTCATTATTTTTGCTAAAAGCAGCCCTCTGGGTGGCATCCCTGGTCCCCACCAGGCAAGTGCAATAGCTAACTGTGGTCTTGAGATCATATGAGAAAATACCTGTCTGAGGAACTTTCAGAGACAGAAACCCTACCATGCTTGGTGTTCTTTCCCCATCCGAAAGCTGCCATACTCCTGTGTGTGTTTTGTGCTTTATGCAAGCGCTGTGAAGTAAGACACAGCTGGAAACATTCATTTGGGAGCTTGGCCACAGACTTCAGTGGAGTCAGAGCAGGCACTTGCTCAGAACAAAAAATGCAGAGAAAATATCTTATTCTGTGAGAAATAGAAGTAGCAAGTGCAAATTGCTTAATTGCTATTCAGACCGGAGGGGGGAAGAGTATTATTCACACTGTCAACCAGCTTTAGAATAATTAACACAAACAAAAGTTTGGGGATCAGGAAAAATACATATAGTTCTCTTGTTTTGGAAGAGATTACTCCTGAATGTGCTGCTAATCTGACTAATAGATTTATGTTACACTTTGGGGGTAAAGGGGATTAGGCGGGATGAATTAAAGAGATTTGATATGGATACCATATTTGGTAGAACTTCTAATGAGATTACTTTAAAAAAACCCCTGCCTTATGCATGGGCTTGACTAAGTCCAGAAACTCTAATGAGATCATGTATTCTGTCTCCAGTAGGGTAAATGGTGCCAATTCAGAACTGTGGAAATAAAATTCATTGGACTCTGATTAACTCAAGGATTGTAGCAGTACCCAAATTGGTACTTAGAATTTCATGTCTCTCAGAGGTCATAAGGAAACGCTGTGGAAACAGAATAGGGAGTCAGTTCTGTACCAGTGGTGATGCATATTTATTTTCCACCAAACTAAATTCCATGGGTGAAGTTTTATTTTCCTTTTTCTTAAAAAGGAGATTTTATAGAGGTATTTTTTTCAAATTAACTTGGAGTTGAATCGATGGTCTATCCCTTCTGTTCATATGATTTCAGATGCCTAAAGCCACAGGATATGAGGTGGGTTATTAGATATGCCTTTCCAAAGAGGAAATGGTAAGACAAAAATGGCCTGCCTGAAGTTACAGATTATAGATTAGAAAAAGGCACAAACAATTAAAAGACAGAGACAGTTAGGGCAAATTACTTGCAATCAAGCTGCAGCTAAATGAGCTTCTTGATGAGGAAACCAAATTTATGTTGTTTAGAATCACAAAGAAATGTTCCCAAAACAAACAAAAAAAAGTTGAAGGTGAGCGTAGCGTCAGCACAGTTGGATACAGATGTGTTGATAAGAGAAGTTATGGGTGCAATTAAAGTTCTGGTCTTGGATAAGAAAAAAAATAATAGTACCTCCAGAGAGCTTTCCTGTCAAATCCAGTGAGACAAAGCCATAGCAAGTGTAGGATGGTATGGTTTTTTCCCCCTCTGTTTTCATGTGTGGCTAGCAACCTCAATAATCAGTTTTGACTCAAACCAAGCAAAATGTGGCAGTTCAAATCAAAAGATACATTCTCCAAAAAATCATGTCTTTAAAGAAAAGGGTGAGTGCTAGGGGCAGAGGTGAATACATTTAACACTAGAATTAAACATTTTGTTCTCTCCTTTTATAAAAATGTGAATTACCTCTTTGGCAGCTCTTTGAAAAGATCTTTGAAAAGTTATGTATATTCAGTGATGAAGACAAAGTCACACAAAAGCCTTGAAGACGTGTGAAGGTTTCAGTGTGAAACATCACATTTTTCTCTTTGTTGCTCTCTATACATTTTGCATTCAATGTAGTATTCATCAATTTCACTGAATGCTAGTCATTGTCTACCTATATTCATCTGAAAGGAGTGACTTTAAAGACTTTGTAATTATGAAAAGGCATCAAGCAAAGCTATCCTTCTCCGTTTTTATTGCATTGGAATGGTAGGCATAACACAGTAGACAAAAGCAAGGTATAATAGGGCTTCTTACTGGCAGTCAGAAAGTACAAGTATATGTAGGAGATAAAATTCCACTGGCATTTTCCCTTATCTTGATTCCTCCTGTTCTTTCATGCAAAAAGTTTTGCATGAACAGGACCTTGCGGAAATAGGTGAGAGGAGAACAAGAGTGAAAAATTTGCAGTCTTGAGCTAGGCAAGCTGGAATTCCCAAGTATGAAATTTTGACAAAAAATTGAAAGTGACTGCCCCTGCCATGTTTAGAAAAGTAAGTGAGAAGCCCAAACCCCTAAGCTCCATAATCTTTTAGAGCATTAAAGCACTAATGATACTGTATATACAAATTTTCTGCTCAGTTGCAAATAGCGTTTATCGTCTGGCAAACTTACATAATATTGAAATAAAGAGATTATAACACGCTGAGCCAGTTATCAGAACATACAGCTACTTGAGAAGGGTCTCAGTCAGTAAAAATAAATTAAGAATATGTTTTTCCATTGATATGTCATAAAGTCTAATTTGTCTGCTTAGTTAAGTTTTGAATTTGGAAAATTCAAGGTAGATTTTGTAGATATACAGCCTTTATTTTGTTGTTGAAATAAGAACAGACTTTGGGAGGGCTTTCTCTGTTACCAGTGGGTCTTGCCTCTCCTCAGTTTGTGTACTCAAAGTGGTTATGTTGCTTAAAAAAATGTGACTCATGCAAAGAAGATTGAGAGTTGGTTTGTAACCATGGGCTTCATGCTTAGTCACTGGTCTCAATATTGGTTTGCAAATGTGGTTAGGATTCAGGTCAATGCACATAATATGCACTATTTTTACATTACATGATATGCTTAAGGTATGGAGAACGATTACAAGCTTCAGTTGTATGTAGTTTTATCCCCATTAGCTGTACCTTTGTACAGTCCTTAATTCTGTCTTTTGAGCTTGATGTGGAGATGACCAAGGGAAGGAAGATAAGGTTGGGAGAATCCGCATTTATTTCTCATCAGGATCATAAGGGCAGCACCACCTGTTGTGGGGGATTGCTGGCAAGGTGTGAGACTAAGAAGGAAACTCATTTTCATTACTTGTGATTTGGGCATTATTTTAAACTCCCCAGAGATGAAAGGTTGGATGATTAGACAGGTAAGCAAGGTGGAAAGCCTAATGGCTCGGAACTGCTGAAGAGAAAATTTGGCTCCTCATTTGTATACCAATTGTCTGAGAAAGTGAAGGCAACTTTGGCTAACAGCTGCAGGGAGGTATTAGGAGTCGGGTACTAACTTAGTGGCAGAGGTCTGGCAAGAGGAGTGAGGCTTCGATTTGGTCTAAATGAGGAGAACTACCAGTGTCCTTCTGAGAACCTGTTTTCCTTAGCCCAGTTTGTCCTTTCCGCTGCTCAGCAGGAAGCCAACCCACAGAGACCCTTGAGAAACAGAGCAAGAGAGGAAATGGCTGGGTACATCACAGTGTCTCTCCTACAACGTTTTCTCCTCTTTTTCCTTCTGTTAGGCTCTCCTCAGTTAGCTCTGTCCTATGCAGCATGCTTTATCCACAAGGGACAGAGAGGCAGGCAGGGAGTTAGTATGGGGCACCTTCAGACAAATCCACAAAGAGCTGTGCAACAGGATCCCAAGAGGAAGAGGGCAAACATTCACCGCAAGTTGCCGTATAAGTTAACAGAGAGTGCACCTGGATCTCCCACTCACCGGCAAATTCCCAACCAGAGGAACAAGAAGAAAGGTTAGGAGAAAAAAAATTCAGAATGGAAGATAGAGCGAGGGTTAAAGTAACAAGGTCATCAAGGGTAGCAACATTTGTTTTCCAGCCAACAGTCATGCCAGTCACAGCAACACTAGAGAGGAGGGAGAGTAAGAATGGTATAGAGGGTTGGTAGCACTTCAGAAAAATGCTCCACCTTCTCCATATGGACCCTGCACATTTTGGAGAATGTTGTTAATGAACTTGCTCCATTGTATTTTAATTTGCAAAAATAATAGGAGGCACCGTGTAGAGATGTGTTAGATGGAGGGATCTATTTCGGAAGCTGTTCAGAGCTGTTCAGTTGCATTTGATCCTTGTCTTTGCTGTAGCTAATACTGAAATAGCCCCACTGAATCATGTTAAATGTGGTCTTTTATAATAATAGCAAGCTTATTTCATACTGCCCAACTGCATTGTGCTGGAATGAACAGGTGGGCTAGCAAACTTAAGACAGTTTTCCAGTTTCTCTGTTGTAGAGAGTACGATTGGGCTTTACTCAGCCAGAAACTGTTGTAATATTGGCATGAAATGGAAAAATAGAGCCATTAGAAGTGTTTTCATTGCACAGAATAAAAAAACATGGTATGTCAAACTGGATTTAGATTCCCTGCCTCTTCTCCCCCTCAAACGCACAACAGAAGTTTCTTTTCTTTCCAGGGAGAGCCAACATTCCTGTGAAGACTTTGGCTCTGATTCTCAACCTCTTCCAGTGTTACCTTGAACCTGGATAGAGAGTTTTATTTTTCCAGTCTACATGCAAGCTCCATTCTGTTAATAAAGCATGATTGTCCAAATGTCTATTCAGCTGTACATAGTATTTTGGAACTGCGCAGCAGGCTCGTCTCTTCCTGCAGCCATCCTTCCCTCCCACCTCGCTTTACAGCTGGAGCTACGCATGGTGGTTACTCCTCAAGGAGCACACAGTCCCCCTCTCTCTCCAGAAGGACTGTTTGACCCAGAGGGGAACAACCAAGCCAAGGGAAACAGACAAGTCTCCCGCTTAACCATGCTCTTAAAACGCCGTGATATATAATGCTTACAAAATGAGCTTAGAGCACCAGGTCAAATGCTTATCTCCTCTGTCAACAAATGGCATTGAAAATACCCCCTTCTTTCTGCCATAAATCACCATAGTGCCTAAAAACTCACAAGTTAATAGTCCCATTGAGTTTGCGGTGTTTGCACTCTGATCATCTCTAACAGATATCTCCAGATGTAAAACAAAGGAAAGCCTTGCTGGGTAGAGCTCTTTATATTGACTTAATCCATCCCACAACATCAGCTATGTAGGTCTCTATAGATGCAGGCATTGAAACACATTCCTAGCTTCATCTTTCAGTAGTTTTCCACTGAAGGCACCAGAATAGCAGCACGTATAAAGAGCTTGCTAATCTGGAGTCCAGATACGACGGATATAGGGCACTGTGATCAGATATAAAGTCACAGTGGACAAATTGCCTTTGGGAATTTTTATTCACGCCTCTCCGGCCACTTCACTCAGCAGCTGTTCACTAACCTCGGCTACAGCATCACCCTCTCTTCTTGCAACGGCAGGGCCAAGGGAGGAAAGGAGAAGTCGTAGCCTGCGATCAATAACAGGGTCCCTGTTTGGAACCCTTTCTTCTCCTTCCTTCTTCTGCAGGTGCTCACCTTCTTCCTTTCCACACCTTTTCCCCAGAAGCTACAACAATAGTGGCAATGTGCAACCTGCATTGGGCTGTGAGCAAACATCAGAAAAAAACTCCATGCCTTTTGCTGAAGTGTTTCCTGACTGAACAGCTGTTTTACCTCCAGTAGGAAAGGGTGGAAGGAGAAGGCATCAACAGGACAGATTCAGTCCCTAGATCCTGGTAGGATGTGGCAGAATTGTCGTACAACTATATGCATTGGGGAATAATTCAGAATTATTCCTACTGAGCAAAGTATCAATGAAGTCACTATATGAAGGCATGTGATCCCTTATTTACTGATAAATAATCCTTTGTTTCCTCAGACATGACTATATTATTTATATTCTGAAGAAAAAAGGCTACATTTGTATTTTCATGCCAACCTGGAGAAACATGGATTACTCAAGTTTGTATTGTAAAGTGGAATTTGGAGGAAAAGGACTAAAAGACTTCTCGAGAAAGATTTGGTGCTTGTGTGGTTTACTGGTGTTTTGGTTCGTCTCTTTGTTTTGTCCTGATGCCGTTTGTCCTTTGCTGATGTTTCTCACCCCCCATGTGCGTCACCTTCCCTCCACCTCTCCTCAGCTAAATAGGATTTTTAGCCTGGTCTTCTAAGGCATAAGCCTTGTCCTCTTCTCCTCTCCAAGCAACCTGCAAACCCAGTGGCAAAATTCAAATCAGTTTCACAGAAGTGGAATGACTTCAGAGTATCTTGTAAGTTCCATGCAAATAGGTGACCAGGAGGAGCAGGGAGATCCTATTAGGGTCTTCCTCTGAGGAGCCAACTAAAATTCTCATCCTTTATTAGACACCTGGGGATCTACACAGAGGGCAGACCAGGCTTCATTAGTTCTGCTGTGTACAGAGGAACCACATGTTCCTTCAGCTTGGTGTAGACTACATACCTGCTTGCTTTTGGGCTGTAGCATATTTCAACTGATGAAATGGTGATAGGAGGTAGGTCTTCACATCTCAAAAAGTGTACACTCTCCTTTGGGAGTGTGTGTTTCCCACATGCAAGAAGTTTAGGTTAAAGTTTGATGCATCCTGTATCATGACTATAGAGAAGAAACATCCCAGGAAAAAAGGTAAACACACAACAAGAAGGATGTGCATTATTAAAGGCAGTGCTCTTCAGTCTGGAGGCAATCTTCAGGGAGCAGATGGATTTTGTGTGCATTAACCAACAGATTTATCAAGAAATCTTAAAGGAAAACACACTTTCTAAAAAAAAAGTTATTTGAGGAGATCTGCAATATAATACCATCTTAATTTAGTAAGAACGTAGATGAATCCTGATCATACCCAGGGCTATCACAAAACATGTTGTGATGGGGTATCTTTCCTCCTTTCATTCTCCCCTGAATATGTGTATGTGAAGAGGAAGAGGAGTGGGCTTGTCTGGGGATCTGCATTATTTTTTTTTTTCCTCACTGGGGGTTCTGCGGAGTGCAAAACCTGGTGCACACACTAGTTACTGCTAGGATGCTGAAGAAATGTGTCACTTCAAGTACCTTTTCCTCCTTCCTTCAGGCTAGTGGTGAGAAGTCCTACTTGTCAAATGGCAGGTGTTACCCAAAGGCAACCTCAGCACAGTTGGCACGCTTGCCTGGCCAAGGGGAACCCTGCTGCTCTGGCCCAGCTTACAGCTTGGACCAGTTATGTATGAATTAATTAAGACTGAATTCTATCATTGCCTGAGATTTGGTACACTTTTGTGATATGTGCTTGCTTGTGTTTGTTGTGGTTTTTTTTTTTTTCCCCTTTTCAAACATTCCCCAGAGTTTGGGAGACAAAAGTATTCTGTACTGCTAATATTATTGCTGCTATTCCAGCTTTATCACAGAGGTGTAGGATCAGCTTTGCAAGCCTTAAATTCTGTGTTCTTATCATACTTCACTTTATCGTAAGACATGACCTTTTCAGAAAGCCCAGGATAGAAGAGGTTGGTTGTTTTGAGCCAATATAATGTAATGATGGGTACAAAGAAACACAGGTGTGAGACAAATTCTACCTCATGGGTGTCCAGACCATTAAGTATGATTATCTGGTGAAGAATGAATCAATGAGACAATGCAAAATATCCATCTTATTCTGTATTTGAGCAATGAAGTTTTTATCTGTTATGAGATGCTCACGGAGAAAGAAAAAGAAGTGGTTGAAGAACACTGAGGAAGGCTTAGGCAAGAGTAAGAACTGGAGAATGCACATGATACTATAATGTTTTCAAATTAAAATGACAGGTTCAGATACAAGATAGACATCTGGTCAAGAGGGATTTAACAAGTACTACTGTTCCAAACATCAGAATTAATTCTGAATTATAAGAGAGAGTTTTAGGATCTAGATAGAGCCACAGGGAAGCAAGCAGATCCTTGTGACAGGGGAGATATGCAAGCAGATATGTGACTAGGGAGGTGTTTTTTCCCTTTTTTAGGCAAGCTGTTGAGTTGAGACTGAGAGAAGTCCCATCTGAATTTTTCTGTAAGGACAATCAAAGCTTATGAAAGCCTGTGTCAAAAGAAGGGCTTAACATTGTGTGCTTAAACATGTATCAGGAGTTAACTGTGACTGTTTCAGCCTTAATTCTACCAGCTCCATTCAGCTGCTCCGGGGAGTGTTTTTGTGCTTGTATAATCCTCCATCTCATTCAGAGTGGAGCACAAGCTGTTGAAGTGTAATGGCGAATTTGCACTCCTCTGTGTATTCATTATGCAGCTGCTCTGAACCTTAAAACAGGTAATGGCTTTATCACCATTTTATTAAAGGAAGACCAAAAGAGAGGAGGAGGTTAATTTTTAAAGTATCTCACCTCCACCTTTATTTCAAAGATCCATTACCTGTCCTCAGACTTTTCTGTGAGCATTCTTTCCTCAGTTATCCATTATTTCAACTGCTGCCTTTTGTCTGAAGAAGGATTACAACAGCTCCATTAGCACTTCCTTCTTAATGGGAGGTCTGGATGGGAAGTGCTGTTAAAGCAAGGAGGTATGAAACTGGAGGGATTGTATTTACTGAACAAAGATGACTACCCTTGGGTCAGGATACTGCTCTGATTCACACTGTTCCCTCTCGCCACCCTTCAGTAGTTCCAGGCGCTTCAGTGATTTTACTGCTGGTGAACACTGTAAGAGGGATCAGAGTAGGTCCTGGTGTCTTTGAAGAGCTGGGCTTCAAAATGTAGCTGCTGTGTGCGAAGTGAGACCTGTCTGGAGCCTGTACCTACATTACCACATCCCTGCGAATTTCTACTTTTCTCCAGTAAAACCACCGAGGGCTGAGTTTGTCCTCCGTTTCACCGTGGGTGTTGCAGAGCCGCAGTCGCATTGGCGTGAGGTGGGGCCGCGGGACCTGTGCCTGGGCTGGGATGCCCCGCCGGAGAGACAGAGCACCTCTGTGTCTGCCAGTCCGGACTGCTGCCTCTGGCCACCGCTGGTAGGGGGGGCAAAGCCACTGTGATTGTTTTACATCTCTTAGGGTACGGGAGTTGCCACACTGACAAGTCCTAACTCTGCGGGGAAGATACCTTCTTGCTCGATACTCGCTTTGGATGAGATCCAGAGTAATCACCACAAAGAATCCACTTGACACCATTTTGGGTGGAGAATGGAAATTTTTGCATGGGTCCAGATTACGGTGAGACAATATCAGTGGGTCAGTAGGAAAGATTGACTCGAGAGTCTGGCGCTTTTTTTGAATAATGACCATTAGCATGGCCTGGAAATGACAGGGCTGCAAGTGCTGAGAGATCCATTTCTCTGGAGGCAGTGTGGAGAAAGTGAAAAAGAAAGTGCTTTTTCACCTCCAGTTTGGAACAAGGCAGCTCTGTAAAGTTATCTGTGGCCCTTTAGACTGCTTTGAGCAGGAAAAGAGGACTTTGTTTCTGAGTGGAAACCATAGAGACATTTAATTACACTACAAAAAATATACACAATAAACAAGTCTATTTTATTTTATTTTATTTTTTTTTCAGCCAAATATACTAGAGAGCCCTAGAGGGAAAATATATTTTTTTAGTACTTTACAGTTACAATTGCAATTTATGTTAGTCTAGTGTCTTTCATACGAGAAGTACCATATCATAAAACACTTTACAGTCTGTTTATCAATACAATAAACTGAGAATATTGCTCAATTTACTTTATTAGAACTTGCTGAGAGATACAAAAATAAAACCAGCTTGGATTGCTAGCACTTCTTTTTATTTTAAGCAAGTGAAACATTGGGAAGAGTGAGCATAGCTGGATACAGTCTTAGTTATGAAAGAAAGAGTGTAAAAAAGCTTCAGGTAATGAGAAAGAGTTGATCTGAGGACAGATTTCTCATCAAAGAAGTCCAAGAAATGGCTGGATTGCAAAGTACATCAAGAAATTTTAGCGAAGCTTAGACCCGAATAAAGCCATTATAATACCACTGTTTTTGCTTGCTTGAATTGTGGGATACTATTTGAGTTGTTTTTATGTCCAGCACTTGCTGGAATTTGGTTCATTAAACATTTTTGTGATACTGCAGAATCTTGCGGTAAAGCTTCAACAGGGGTATTCATATGAAAATTTATGACGCAAGCAGAAAAAAATCCCAGTTTTGATAGGCAAGGGTTTACCTATTTCTATACATATTTGCCAAGCGCTAATAACTGGTATTGGAGTCAGTCACAAATACATCACAGGCAGTAACCAGTTTGGCCCCAGAACTTAAGAAGATAGAGACACAGATTTCTTATGTTTTAAAATATTTTAAGTTCTTTGAGTATAAATGCTTAACCTGCCTCAGAAACTGTTGCCCGTTATTTTACATCACACTCATCCAGTGCAATTGGGCAATGAACAACTACCTTGTCCACACGCAGACTTTGCTGCGTAGTGATGCTGTGCACGTGTGTATACTTTTAATGAGTGTCTGAAAGGCACGTTTTCCTAATTTGAGATGATAAATACAAACATGCATTAATTGTGTCAGAAGGTTACTGAATACTCTTCTGCAACAATATCAGTGGCAGTCAGAGTTAAAGCTGTTTGAGAGGCCTAAAGGGGCACTTCCATATGTTAACAGCTTTTGATATTTTTTTAAGCTTAACCTCATTTTATAAGGCTCTGTTTCGAGATGATTGAAGTATTTCCTTAAGTTGCTTGCTATTAATATTGCAAGAAATACTCTCAAATTTTCTTCCATCCTAGTGCAGTTCCTAAGTTTTCAGTCTGTCTAATTATAAAATTAGTTATAGGTATACTTGCTTTGGAATTTTTTACCACAGACTTAAAACCAGCCCAAATTTCATGCTGTGTCAATTTATTATAAATTATAATACTTGATCTTTCTACATGAATATTTGTATGTCTCTACAATGGTGTTTTGCCTTGCTTTGTAAACAATTGCTACCACTAAAAACACTGGCATTTGCAAACTGTGCTTGATATTTTATATATGTATATAATATGGTACTCTATCATTAAGTCAGGAAAGACAAGTGGTAACTGAATGATATTCATTGACAAGATTAAATTCAGAAAGGCAAATATCTGTGCAATAACAGGAGATTAGAACAAATAAACTAGTTATTCACCGAAAAAATTCCAGTCCAGATGATTCATTGCTGCTAATTTCAGCACAACAAGAACTGCATTCTGTATTTCAGTTACCATCAGAGACTCTTCAGGAATGCAAGCATAAACCCAAAAGGGAGAAATGCAAAACCCATCAAATGGTTGGAATGCAAAGATATACATTATCCAGTATGAGATTGCCAGGTACAACAAGGTCAGTTCTGGAGATTGGGAAACTCAAGTTTTGAAACATAGGCTTATAGTTTTTCTGATCACTTTGGACACCTCCGTGTTATTTAGTAGTTACGTGTTCGGTAAGAACAGCCTTTCGCAGTAACTTACAGACAAGATGACATCAGTGCAACACTACAAGAGCTAGAAGACCGTGCGAGCTCTATTTGTGTTTCTGTCAGCATTTAATTGAATTGTCTGTGAGGAATTGCTAGGCCTGGAGCAATTACTATCAAGAGAAGAACTATTAGTTTAAATCTTCCATACCCTCTTTCTTCTATAGAAACCACTTTTTGTAGGTCTTGTAACTTCACTTGCTTCCTAGAGTTAATCATGTGCTTCAGCACATGCAAGATCAGGTCCCAGGTTGTGGTTGAATAAGCAAAACTGTAATTTTAACAATTTCAATATTTATCAGGGCATTATTGAAATTCCAGACCTTCTGGTTTCCAATTTTCAGAGTTAAGTTGATAAAACATCCATGTTTGACAATATGTCATGGAAAATGGAGTTTGGTGGCTGTTCATGCCAGAATGAAAGGTTACAAACGTAATTTTTCAATGAATTGACTACAGACCTATAGACTCTGTTAGAAAGAGGACCCATAGTGTTCTACTTAGCTTCAATTATGGCCTGGCTGAGCGAAAAGGAAAGTAGGGCTTCTGCCTTCACACTGCTAAGTGGCTCTAAAGTGCAATATTTAACACCTGCTTTTCTCTTTGTTTGCATATTCAAGAGGCAAACTAGTGGCAGCCCAGACCCTAGAAGTGCCTTGAGTCAAAAAAAAAAAAAAAAAAAAAGAAAAAAAAAGCTTATGTAATGCTTATGTAATCTATCTCACAGGTGTGCACTATTACTAATTTTAGTGTTTGCACATATGAAGGACATAATAGTATTTGGCCATCTGAGAAGAAGTGGCTTGCTTTAGCATTATCTTTGAGGAGTATTCCTAAAAATGGTGATGGAATAAAATAGCAGACCAAGAGTGGGAAGGAATAAATAAGGTACTCAAAGAAAATGGTGATAAAAGAAGTCAAACATCAATCAAGCTTTAAATACTGATAAAGAAAAGAAGTTTTACATACCTTCAAGAAAAACAATTGTACTATTAAAGAAAAGAGCATCAGAGAAAGAAATGAGAGATTAATCCAGAGGAAGAAAGAAACCATCATATCAAGGTGGGAAAACCTAGAACAAAAGGTAAGGGATGAGATGTGTTTCTGTCTTGTTCAAATATGAGTGTTCATGTAGCATTGGTGAATAACAATATTTTGCTTTGAAATTTGCATTAAAATGAAATCTTAATCACAATAGAAGGAAAATGAAAGCACAAAGCGGGGAAGGGGCCTAAACCACACAAAGGAAAAGGAAAACATCAATGACAAATGAAGAGGAAAAACATCAGGAAGAGAGAGAGGGTAGGATGCTAATGTAGACAGAGCACAAGGGTGTGAGTGGGCATGGAGAAACTGTAGAAGTGTGTGTCCTATGCTAGAAACATCTATCTTGTAGAAAACCAGAAGGCAGAGAGCAGGAGCTCGGAGGGTAGTGGGTGAACTGGTAAGGGGGGCAGAGGAAAATGTATGTCACCAGAAACCTAGCAGGGTAGGAAACTGAACACTTAATGACTATGGGAGGTGGTTTGTTGTCGAAAATATAAAATAACTTTTACTGCATATTTGACTGAGATAACTTCCTTGTTTGGATTTAAATGGCTATTTTAACAGGGGATTAAATGGACTAGTGTCTGTAAAGCAATACACTTACTCATATTGATAAAAATACTTCTCTGGTACTTTGAAACTTGCTTGTATTAAAGTCCTTTTTGTCCTTCAACCATTTAATGCCTCCTAAACAGAAAACAAGTTTGAAAGCCTTCCTAAGCACCAAACCACTTTCCTTCACCTGACGCTAAACAGCTGGCTACCCCCCTCCCCTGTTGCAGGCAAGGGTTTGGACTCGTATATAAGCTTGGAGGTTGTGTCCTGAAGATAGGAGGATTCAGGCTTTCCTAGGAATTTCCTCCTATTGCAAAGAACTGCTAGCTGAAGCACTTCGGCTGATGTCCATGAGGATTGTTTTGCCTGGGATGGCTCTTAAGATAGCTTTGGATGAAACCTACTTAAAGCACACAGTTGGGAGCGAGGGGCAGAAGTGAGTAATACCCTTGTAGAATGTATTCTGGGATAAAGAATGAAATCTGGAGTGGATTTTTTTGTCACAGAAACTTAATACATATACATTTGAATGGACTTGAAACTCTTTGAAGTGCATGTCATGGAACTCTGTGAGAATACTGGTGGATTTAACACTGGTCAAAGTACACTGTAAGAATCCAAGAAAAAAGCTACTCTAATGTCAGGTAAAGCAAGGCAGGGCAGCAGTATCATAGGATAATTTAGGTGGGAAGTGACTGCTAGAGGTCATCATAGTGTGGCCAGCAGGAGTAGGGAAGTAATCGTGCCCCTGTACTCAGCACTGGTGAGGCCCCACCTCGAATACTGTGTCCAGTTTTGGGCCCCTCATTACAAGAAGGACATAGAGGTGCTGGAGCGCGTCCAGAGAAGGGCGACGAAGCTGGTGAGGGGTCTGGAGCACAAGTCTGATGAGGAGCGGCTGAGGGAGCTGGGGTTGTTCAGTCTGGAGAAGAGGAGGCTGAGGGGAGACCTCATCACTCTCTACGACTACCTGAAAGGGGGTTGTGGTGAGGTGGGTGTTGGTCTCTTCTCCCAAGTGACAGGTGATAGGACAAGAGGAAATGGCCTCAAGTTGCGCCAGGGGAGGTTCAGACTGGATATTAGGAAAAATCTCTTTACTGAGAGAGTGGTGAGACACTGGAAGAGGCTGCCCAGGGAAGTGGTGGAGTCACCATCCCTGGAGGTATTCAAGGAATGTGTGGACGTGGCATTGTGGGACATGGCTTAATGGGCATGGTGGTGGTTTTTTTTGGTTGATGGTTGGATTTGATGATCTTACAGGTCTTTTCCAACCTTAGTGATCTGTGATTCTGTGATCTTGCCCAAAGAAGGGGCAAATTAGATCAGGGCCTCCTCTGGTTGGGGTTGAAGCCTCTCTGAGGATGGAGGTTCCACAAGCTCCCAGGTACCTCCTTCAGTCTTAAAGCATCCTCAAGGTGACTCCCTCTTCCCCCCCATCTAACTGTAATTTCCTTTTTTGCAACTTGGACCTGTTACCTCCTATCCTAGAAATCTGAACCTTTGACAAGACTCTGGCTCTGCCTTCTCTATTTGCATCTGTTGGGTAGTTGAAAGAAATAGTATATGATTTTGTCATTTCTTTTTCTTAGGAGTGAACAAACCCACTTCTCGCAGCCTGTCATTGTACGTCATGTTCTCCCCACTTTTCCTAAAGGATGCTAATACTAATAAAATGTACTAATGCTAGAATGTAAATAGCTATTTAAAGAAGGAACTGATCAGAAAAGTTTGGTTTGTGGTTTTTTAGGTTTTTTTAATGTGGCATGCTTACAATATGTAGTATATGCTGCTAGATAGTATCAAGAAGAGTGAAAAAGATAGGATTCTACAAGCAACTTGTGTATAGATAAAAATATTCTATTGCTTTAGGTAGGATAAAAATGTACAAATGTACCTTCATTCTCTGAGGCATAAACCAACCTTTAATCCCCTTGGTTAAGAAATAAATTCTCATTAAATCCGTAATTTATCAACATAACATTTACTTATACATTGTGCTGAAGTGTCGGAGACAGGCTAGTGATTTAAATAGTTGGAATGCCAGATTTTAGCATGCCCTTGTAAAAAGGGTATGAGAAAGCAGTCTTAGCCACTCCTGTTTGCCTTGGCTTTCAATACCTGCAATGTGTTATAAGCCTCTGTAACAAAAGACCTACTTCATTCTCTACTTCTGAATGCACCCCTCTACCTCTCTACACGCGCGCGTATTCCCAGCCTTGTCCCCATTTCCAATAGGCTCACTTTTATATAGTTTGTATTTTTCCTCTGTTGAGTCAGTAAGCAAAAGTCAGAGTCCCTACTAAAAAAAAAAAGAAAAAAAATCCATCTAAAATCTTTGCAGCTAAGCCCCCTCAGAGAGCAGAGTTTATGGGGGGCTGTAGGACTTGGATTGGCAGCATGTTGCCGTGCTGTGTAAACCAGCCGGGCTGACCTGCCTTTTCCTCCTAGCTCCCTGGGACCAGCTGAGCAGTCCTCTACTGTGAAGTATGAAACAGGGGCACAGGGAAGCTATATTTGTACAACACCCACAACTTCATATGTGCGTACATGTAAAACTTCATTTGCATTCTTTTTCCTCTTGTCAGTTTTCTGTTTTAGTTTACACATTTGCATGGCTTCTCAGAACGTCCTTTAACTGTTCAGCAAAAAGGAGCCTAATAAAGCTCTGAAAGTAAATACTACCAAGCTTTGTAAAGTGTAAGAGCCTTTGTAAGCTTGCGTGGAAAAGCTTGGGTTAAGAAAAAACATTCCTTATGTTAGTTGTGTTGGCCACTGACTGAAATAAGGGGCCTAGGCTCTCCAGAAACTTCACTGTGTGCTCTGGCTCTGACTCTCTCCAGTTCATCAGTTACCTCCGTTGGGGGTGGTTTCATTTACCTGACAGGTTTGTGTTGTTGATGGGTTCCCTTCCATGTGTGCGCCTCTTACTGAAGGACAGTGCTGTTGGGACATACCATAAATTGCATTCATCGTAAAGCAGAACAAAGGTCTAGGGAATCCCGAAAGGTGATGGAGGTGATGATCACCTGGGGAGGCTGCCGTGGCCCTCAGGACATGGAAGGAGGTGGTAGTGGAAGGAGCAAGCTGGGAGGCCAAGTCAGGGAAAATGAGGGCTGGGAGCAGAGACTGAACTTCAGCTGAATTGCAAGGGCTAGTGCATGCTTGCTCGCTTCCAGTCCAGCCTGGCTTCGTGTCACAGATGACAGCGGACTTCCTTGGACAACTGGGTTTCTTCCATTTTCCGTGCCCTCTCGCCTAGCACTGCTATGGCTCCTTGATGAATTGCAGAGGCTCCAAGCTTTCCTCCAGTCTTGGCTCCAGCCAAGACATCTTTTGGCTGTGTAAAAGAGAAAAGAGAGGGATTTCATATCTGAATTTCTTCAAACTATTGTGTGTCCCAAGTCAATCTTCCTCTATTTTTTTCTTTCTTCTTTCAGCACTAAGTTTAAGAAGGGACAAACTTGCCTTGCAAACTGAAAAATGAGTGTGATTATAAATGGAAACAGATTGTAAATGTCAGAGCTTGCTTTCCTTAAGACTGTACTAGAAAGAGACTGTGTCTAGTAGTATAATGGTCGGAGTGGAAGGACTGTGGCCTGGGTCATACTTTGATTTTCTGGCTGTAAAGGGATGTGGTACAATTCAGGTCTGACTCCGTCATTATCTTCTTTTCACTTCCAGCTCTAACCCAAAGGGACCCTAGGTGGAGGAAAAGTAAGTTCAGCCTTCCTGCCCTCCAAGTGTTGAGACCCTCTTACCAGGCTGAAGGCATCCATGTGAATAGATTTTTTTTTTTTTCCCCCTCGTGACTAGACTGAGACCAGCAGCTCTCATAAACCACCAAACAGTGGTGATTTTTCTTTTTTTCTTTAATCACCAATGATGTGGATCACAGTTTGAACTGGCAGGAGTCCCTCTTCCCTTCCTCCTGGATCGTGAAAATCCTTTATTTGTTTTTTAAACCTGTGTGACTGCTTCCAACGGAAGAGTACTGGGTAAGCAATGGGTGAGGCGGTGTCAGGTGAGGAGGAAAGCTGAATCGGAGAGCACGGAGCTAACCCCATAGCCTGGCCAGAGTGACAGGCTGATAAAAGGCCGTTGAGGAGTGTCTGTGTTTGCCACAGATGTGCTGACACACTCCTCTGTCCCCCCGACTCATGCAGAGAATAGCCTGGCACTGCGCTCGCTCTCCGGGAGACAGATATTCCCCCTTCAGTGACCATGAGATAATATTTTGTTTTACAGCTATTGGAACTAGGATATGAGTAATCTGTCTGCTCTGGCAAGGAAGTGATATTTATGTGTTGTCCTCTCAAATGTATGAGAGGTCACTGGCAAACGGTGTGTGGGAAGTGGAAGGTGTGCAAAGACCAGCCTGTTCCTGGGTACTTTTAGGACCAACGTTGCAGCTCTCCAGTCCTGCGGAGAGAAGGCAGGATGGAAACCACAGAACAATTAAATCCCTGTAGGCTGAGGGGTTTTCAGTGACTGTCTCCAACCTCTTCAGGCTAGTTTCAAGGATGATGCTTGAATCAGGCTCCTGTGACCTGAGGAGTCATCTGGTATAAAGCAGGGAAAAGGATTTAATTACAGAGCACAGATAATCTTTGTTCTAATGCCTTTAATGCTATCACTTTCTCTGCAGCTGCTTTACGCATAATAACAGCTTAGCTTTCACTACAGATACATATTTTTTAAAAAAAGGCAGTATCCTCCTGTCACCACATAAGCAGCACTGGTTTCATTCATTTAAAGTCGTCATTTCTCTATGGCTACAGGGTATTACATCCTATGTCATTCCATATAATGGTCTTCTGGGAATATATATTTTTCACCTTTATTATTGAGATTACTTCAGTCAGCAAGTGCCCATGGAACAGAATTGCAAATGATGCATGCAGAAAGTTAGCAATAAACTGTATTTCTTCTGTTGATGTGCTGTACTGACCCTTAGGAACAAGACTTAATACATACTATAATCTTAGGTGTCTTTGGGGGAATGTGGAACATCTGAAGAAAAAAGCGGGCAATAGTGTTTCCTTCAGAAAGCTGAAAACATTTCAATGACTCATTCATACGCGGTGTTAATTGTGTTTTACACCAGGGACTGGGTGCTTCAGCATACTGGTGGTGGACAACAGAATGTTTTTCCATCTTGGATATTGGGTTTGTTTCATTTCCACTGATACCAGTCAGCGATTGCGTCAGGGCGTTGGCTTTGCTTAAAGAGAGTTTGTGACTGAAGGCCAAACCTGTTCTTGAAAATGTGAGTCATATAGTAGTGTCAGATGGGAATTATGATTTGTGATGGCATTTCTATACCTGAAAAAGTCCAAGGATAGGCATAGTAAAAACGTGATTTTGGTGGTAAACCTTATTTTGGCTGGCACAGTTCAGAGGTTAAGCTATATCAACACTAATAGTGCTACCAGGCTCTCTCTGTCACACTGCAGGACATGGCTGGCTTCAGTGAAGTTTTACCCAACACTTCTGGGTGGGTGAAGGGCTGCGTGTTGGAGGCAGACTTATCCTTGCTGCCCAGTAGGCATTTCCTTCAGGCTGGGATAATGTACATAACCATGTGTGGGGTTATCCGTGGTGCACCTCTGCATGGCTAAACAGAGGGATTTCATCTCCCCACCTGTCACTAGTCTGCCATGAAAGCTGAATTTGCTTTGAGAAAAGTCAGATGCAACCTCTGCATGCCAGAAATAAGGAATCAACAGGTAGTGTTAGGATATCTGCCTGTGGAGGAGTGAAGGGCAGAGTGTCTCGTCTTGGGCCCCGTTGTTTTGTCATGTTCTCTTTTGGCATGAACTCTTCAGGATCTCTTGTAAATAGTACCTGCTGCTACCAGGCTCGGAGATAATCAACAGCTGGAGTATAGACAAGGATTTTCTCATTAATTTTTTTCAGTTGGTTGATGGTTGGAATTGGTGATCTTACAGGTCTTTTCCAACCTTAGTGATTCTGTGAAATAATTTACTTTGAATTCTTAATGCAAGGGCATAAACTGTTGCTCCTTTGTAATTCAGAAAGTCTTGTTACTTGCAGCAATTCTGCTGCTGGGACAGCGGCACTGCAGGGCTTGTACAGAAGTCTCTCTGGCGCTCCAGTGTTACTTCATAGGCAGCACAGAGCAAGCCCTGAAGGATAACTCGCATCATGACCTCTCCCAGGCTGTAGAGGAGAAAAGTGATCCCCAACTAGTATACCAGGGAAACAGGAGGTTAATTTTATTTGAAATTCCCTCGGTGAAGAATTTCATCTCAATAGATAAGTGAGTTGAACCACCAGAGCAGATGGGTTGATGCTCTAAATCCCATGACACAAGGCTTATAATATTTTTGAAACAACAGCTCTTTCCTCTGCTTTTGAGTAACTTTTTGCCTCAGTAGGGTGTAATGCAATGCTTTCAAAGATGCTTACAGACCTTTGGCACCTTGGGTGTTACAACTCGTGGGCATCTGCAATATTAAGAATGAAAGATGAATTTAGGACAGCCCCTTGAACTTAGCTTTTCATCTGTGTCCCAGAAGAAACAGTACAGACCAGCACAGGCATGCAAAGGCACACATGTATCTCCTCAATTCCTAAATTAAGTAGATCAATAACAAAAGGATTTAGCCTCTTAGCCTCCGGATATGGATGATCAGTATACTTTTCTATTTTTTTTCCTTGAGATCATATCTTTAAAAAAAAAAAAAAATCTGTATTCTGCCTTTTGACAAGGTGTTCTGCATTCTTCCTGATACATTTGCCTGGAGCTGTTATCTGTCACACAGAATGAAAGGCATTTTGGCGGGGGAGGGGGGGGAGTTGTCTTGCATGAAATATGATGCTAAGATGGTGGCTAAGTGTCAAGTCCTCTGATACTCATTCTATAAAAATCTGTTAGTTTGGAACAGGTGTCCTGAGTTTCAGCAGGTTAATCAAGTGAGAAATGGGTAGGTTGGCCAGCCTTTACTGTTGTGGGAATTTTATTGCTCAAGCAAGTAATTAAATTGTCCACACACGAACCACCTCACAATAAAAATACATTTATGACAGGATGGTCTTGTTTATCTTGATGAACCAGACCCCCAACTCTTTTGCAGACTGTGTGCGCATGTAGGTTCAGTGTGAGTAATCGTATTGTTTAGAAATTACACTATTATAGTATCCATGTGTGCAAGAATTATACAATAACACAGAAAAATACTTGATGTCCAATATTTATGTTACAGAGCAGTGAGGAGAGTGAGTTTAGAGCTGCTTCTGGGAGGAATCAACACACTTTCAAAGAAGGCGCATGGGGTTTAGGGATTCAAATGTTCAGGAAAGTGGCAATCCACATAACAGTGGTTACATATTTAAACATTAACAGTGGGGTGCAAAGCTGTGGCATTTAAACTACTAGTATTTGTGCATTTTTTTCTAAATGTTGACAAAAAATCATATCCTCAAACGGTTACTTGAACATTTAGCTCTTTGTGCAAGCACAATTTGACGGGATCTCAAAATTAAAAATGGCACTCCCTTTAGGTATTTCCAGTCACACCCCTCTCTTAAAATTACATTTTACTCCATGAGAAAGAGTCAAGGATGACCCCCCATCATCCTGGAATTTCAGCAATCTTCAATTAACAGAAGTCCAAAACTTTCCAGAGCAGTTGTCTTGATGATTGAGTCATCCTAGCTCTGCACTCTGATAAAAATCTCAGGCTATTGTTTCATTTATTTGTCTCTCCATTTATCTGCCTGCCTTTGTAGATACAAACAACAGCATTAAAAAAATATTACATAATGCTGAAAGTTTCCTCGGCGGCACAAGTCACCTCTGGGCAAAGTGTAACCATGGAAAATTCCAGATAGCACAGGATGTTTTCTTTTCCTTTGGAAAATACTGTTGTTTTTTTTTTTTTTAAAAGGAGTGTGATAAAGGATATGCAGACTCAAGTCACAGCAAGCAGTTATGGCAAGCTTTGCTTTGGAAATTTGTGAAATGCAGATGCTACAGCAGCAGGCACCCGAACTGGGCAGACCTGCCCCAGCGCTCAAGAGAGTAAAACCAGCACCCTTCATTTAACATGGTGATACTTGAGGGTTGGAGACTTTTCTCCCGTCTTGGGCCAGAGCTGGGGAAGGATTCCCCTCGGGCTCTTCCTGGGGGCTGAGGCTGGCAGGCAGGTGGGTCCCCATCGCCCAGCCTCCTGCCACGGCTCCGGACAGGGACCCAGTGACTCCTCCGCTGCATGCTGCCCTGGGGCTGGGCTTGCTGGGGTGCTTGGTCTGTCCCCATAAGCAAGTGGGGAGTGTGCCGTGAAAGTTATTTTCTCCTCATTCTGGTCTCTTCACGTGCCTCTCATCTAGCAGGAGCGTGGGGAAGCAGGAGACCCCCAGCTTTTGTTTAACAGCTTGCCTATAAATACTAGCTGAATATTTTTGTTCCTGAAGTAGACGTTTTCTGTCTGCAGAAATACAGCAGACGCTATTTTCCTGCACATTTAGCCTGTGTGGCCTCAAAGTTTTACTTTGTGCCAGGAGGGAGTGACGTGCCCCTGTTGAAATCCCCCCTTTTCCCTTTCAGGGAAGAGCTGGGGAGCAGCCCTCCACCCCAGGGCGGTGGGCAGGAGGAGGTCCAGGTGGAGGAGCTCTCACTGCATGGGAAGGGAGAAGGGGCGATGTGCTCCTGGCCAACGTTGTCCTTGCATTCTCACCCGAAAATGAAAAAGCGGTACATCCTAGTTTCTTTTGCACCCCAGTCTTTATTCATGGGTTATTCATGGCACTTAAGAAGTACCATTCCCATCTTCGCTCTCAGAGCATAGGTGGCAACAGGCAGTGGGTCTCAGATTGTTTCCAGTAGTGCTGGGGGGGCACAGATTTTTCAAAAGAGCCCGGCTTTATCCTCAGGTGTGTAAATACAGGGCCAGATTGCTTTATTTCTCCTCAGAAGCTCAGGACATTCAATGTTTTGTGTGTCAAGGGTGAGACTGGATGCTAAACACATCTGGTTGTTTTACTGAGATGCCAGGAAGGGACCAGATTTTCAGAAGTGTGTAAAAAATAGGGCGGGGAAAGAAAGGAAAAGGTAGTGAATCAGTAGCATATTGTACATTGAGTGTTGAGTTTTGCCTACTGAATTCATTTGGGGCACTGTGTTACCAAAGAGAGGAACAAATTGGAGGAAGTTCAATAGGAAGCAGCAAATATTGGGAGTGGAAAGAAAGAACTCAGCCAAAATACTGGAGTGATTTAATAATCCAATGTATCACTAGGTAATGACTAAGGAGAAATGATGTTATAACAGGATATAAATGTTTGAAGTGTGCAAACATCCAGGAATGAAAGAAATGTAGCTTGATGCGCCCAAGCATAATCAAGAGGTATGGGGATATAATACTTAAGTGGACATACATTTAAGCCAAAAATCAGTTTATACTTTTCAGGTGGCAAGACACCTGAAGTATCTTGCAAAGGAACTACTGAAAAAACCCCTATTGCTGGTGACTTCTGAAAGCAGTTTGAACAAAATACTGGCAAGTGTCCTGTGGAAATCAATCCTGCTCCTCCAGAGTGAATGACTTAACAAGTCTTCCTACAGAGTGTGGTATGCTTGACCTTAATTAGCCTTTAACATAACAGAAATTTCTACAGATGAGCTCTTGAAGCGAAAGGTTGCCACGCGTGTTAATTCTTTGACTTTCTGGGTTGGGCTGGACTCTGAAAGAAGAGTCTCTTAGGTAGAAAATTATTCTACTCTTACCTTTCTGTCATGCCTCTCTCCAAAAACCCAGATACAGTTAGGGAAGGAGCCCTGGTGAGCTCAGGTTTGGGCGGTGAGGGAGCCAGAGCCATGTGGCATGCATCTGAGCTGTTGGGCAGTTGAGCACCAAGGCAGAGGGTTTATTTTGCGGGCTACACATAGACATTGTGACTTCTCCACCATGGCTAAAATAGCTGGTGTGAGGAGTAGTGGCTACACTCATGCTGAGTGAGAGATAGGCCATGCTGCCAGAAAGTGGGGAGTCCCCCAGGCTCCTCTGTAATCGAGAGAGTTGTGAGTCATCTCAGAAGATTTCTGGGGGTTGTGAAGATTATTTGCTGCTCACTGCAAGAGACAGGCTAAAGACTGCTTTTGTTTGTCTCTTTCCTTATATTTTCTTCTATAACCTTAAGTTCAGAGCAGTAGAGATCGAATAGTGAAGAGACACGTTATGGGCGGGAGGGATTGCAACTCTTGTTCTGACAGTGGAGCTGGTATGTTAACTCTCAATATTTTCATGAATTGAAGAGCCCAGTAGTAGCACTGAGTTGTCTTAGCGATAAACCAGGGTTTATTCTACACTACTATCTTCACGAGCATCAGTACTCAAGAAGTAAGGTGCCTGAAATCGACCAGAGCCTTATTAAACACCACGTTTGGTCTAACCTCTCAAATTTTCGTCTAGTCTCAAATTTCCCATACTTTGGGACATCAGAGAAGACAGACTACACCAAAGATCAGTAGATCTTTCCTGCTGCTTCTGATTCCCAAGTTCTGCAAGAGTGTGTTCTGCAAGCCGCAGGCTTTGGAACAGCAGAAATAATGAAATCTCAGCCCAGCTTCCTAAGATTGAGTGTTGGTAGGTGGGGTTTTGCCTCCTCCTGATGTGTATTGTGTGCTCTAGAGACAAGCAGCAATCAAATGCTCTTTCTGTTACATTCAAAATTTTTTAATTTAACACATAATTGTCTTGACCAATTTGTAGCATCTACGAGCCCTCTAGATTATGGCAGTGATTCAAGAACATGCCACAAGATTTAAGAGAAAAAAAAAAAATCAGCATGCCTTCAAGTGGCTTTATTGATTTCCTCTCCTTTTCTCTTTCTTTCCTCTTATACTTTTACTATATATTAGGTGTTACAAAATAAATTCTTTGTATCCCATTAATAGGGGAAATTATCTTTGTCCTTTTTCTAAAAAGTCTTGTTAAAGGATTCATGATTCCTTTGATTAAATTAAACAGCAGGGTAATGTGAGTCACTCAGCTGTTAATTCACCTGTAGACATAATTACCATTAGTAATAAAAAAGAAAAGTACTCTGGAAAGTTCCTGGTGCCTGGATTTCTTCTGCAAGCCATATGTGTTTATTAATTTTCTAATAAGAATTCAAGAAAGCAGGGAATGATAAAAGAAAATAACTGTTAATGCCCTCTGTCTGTGCTACGTTTCTCTTTCTATTACAGCTCTGTCAAGAGCTCAGCTGCAGTCCTGTTACTTATGGTTAAGTAACACATGCTTCTTAGGCTTGAGGATGGCTCACAAAATGTAGATGCTTACTGGAAATTTCAAGTCCCTTTTGTCATCTTGCGGTTACTTATGCCCCTCCTTTACTCTCCATTTCTGCGAACGGTCAAATTTCCCTTACCTTGGGATACTATAAGTAGTTAATCAGTTATTTAGACTTTTCTGGATCAGGCTATTGCTCAAATGTGCATTTGCAAAACTGACTTCAATTTGAAGCAAGTTGTACACTGATGCCCTTTGCAAGGGAAAAAGGCGGGGCAGGGGGGAAGAAATATCTCAAATTCTCTCTTCTTTCTTTGGAGAGCTTGCTTTGTGCTTTTTCTCCCCCATGTTTTCACTAAGACATCCCTATAGGGATACCTAACTCTTCAGGACAAAGCACAATGTAAAGCAAATATAGGTGTGCAGCATGAAGAGTTTGTAAGTTATTTTAAAAAGGCCAATTCTGTACTCAACATTAGCACACCGAATATGTGAAGCATGTCCCAGGTATTCTCATACCTTCTACACTGCAAAGAAATATCTCATTAGACTTCTTAGCTGTCTCCTTGGTGAATAAGCACCAAGTCACTCTCCTGTCCTGCTCTTAGCAATAAGCCCCCAAGCCTTGTTTAAGGTACAATACGGCATTATAAAAAAGGACCCAGCCTGTGCCCAGTTTTGAAGATAAAGTTTCGTATTTCAGGGCTATCAGCCTAGCAGTTCACACAAGCACTAAACAAACACCCACACACCTAAAATCATCTCTCAAGAGATGCAGAAAAAGGCTGCCATATCAGATCATATATCTTCAGCCTGTCAAAGGTCCTGGCTAATCATTCTTTGAGTGATAGTATAATATTGGGTGCTAATAAATCTGCCAGCTCAGACTTACCTGGGTTTGCATTAGTCAAAAGTGTTTTAAATAGTGTGTTTCTAGTTATTGCCAATTAATAACCTCACCAGATCAGATGCAGTACTGGTCTAACATGGGCACTTGAACAAATCAGATGGACTGCATGACAGACACAGCTTGTAAGCATCAGGCTTTACCCATGCCTGCATGAATTACAGTTCCTTGAGAACACCTATAAACATCAGTATGTTTTCTGGTTTTTGAAAGTGAGGAAAGATTTGCAGAGGTTTTGTTTCGGTAATTTCAGTATAATTGCAGCAATAGAATTGTTTAGGTTGGAAAAGACCTTTAAGATCATCAGGTCCAACCATTAGCCTAACACTGCTAAGTCCACCACTAAACCAAGTCCCTAAGCTCCTCATCTACACGTCTATTAAATACCTCCAGGGATGGTGACTCAACCACCTCCCTGGGCAGCCAGTTCCGATGTCTGACAACCCTTTCAGTGAAGAAATTTTTCCTAACATCTAGTCTAAACCCCCCCTGGCGCAACTTGTGGCCATTTCCTCTTGTCCTATCACCTGTCACTTGGGAGAAGAGACCAACACCCACCTCTCTGCAACCCCCTTTCAGGTAGTTGTAGAGAGTGATGAGGTCTCCCCTCAGCCTCCTCTTCTCCAGACTGAACAACCCCAGCTCCCTCAGCCGCTCCTCATCAGACTTGTGCTCCAGACCCCTCACCAGCTTCGTCACCCTTCTCTGGACATGCTCCAGCACCTCAATGTCCTTCTTGTAGTGAGGGGCCCAAAACTGGACACAGTATTTGAGGTGCGGCCTCACCAGTGCCGAGTACAGGGGCACGATCACCTCCCTACTCCTGCTGGCCACACTATTTCTGACACAAGCCAAGATGCTCTTGGCCTTCTTGGCCACCTGGGCACACGGCCGGCTCATGCACAGCCGGCTGTCGACCAACACCCCCAGGTCCGTTTCCGCCAGGCAGCTTTCCAGCCACTCATCCCCAAGGCTGTAGTGGTGCATGGGGTTGTTGTGACCCAAGTGCAGGACCCAGCACTTGGCCTTGTTGAACCGCATACAATTGGCCTCGGCCCATCGATCCAGCCTGTCCAGATCCCTCTGCAGAGCCTTCTGACCCTCCAGCAGATCAACATACCTGCCCAACTTGGTGTCATCTGCAAACTTACTGCACATGCTGTCAAAGATAAGTTATTTCCATTGCAGAACCGTCTTTATTCACTAGCCCAGAAAAAAGTTAAAATACGAGATTTTTCAATAGCGTTACAAAAAAATTTCCCCAGACTTATGCAACGACCATCTGTCAAGTTGTGCACGACATGCGAATGATCTGTGTGGCCAGGACCAGCATCCGAACTCTTTTGACAATCGCTTTTGTGCTCTAACCAGCAGGTTACGCTCACTCCTGCGACACGTACAGCCTGCCCAGGAGTGCAAAGTGTGCCTGTTGCTCAGAGGCTGCCTCTCTCAGGCACTTGCAAACCACAGCAAATTGGCCAAGTATGGGGAAAGGGGGCAGGTACAGACGTCACCAGCCATCTGTCAGAGTCTTTTTCAGGTTATCTGATTATGGACAGGTTTGTCTGCAATTTTGAGTAAGGAGTAAGCGTTCTTAAATAGATGTCTGGCTTAAAAGAATGCTTTGCTATTGCAAATTTAACACTTGATTGACATCCCTGGCGACTGGAGTCTTCTCCCTCCCCGTGGGAGAAGGGAACCGCAGGCAATCTCAGACAGCGCGCACATCTTCTCACGCCTCTCCTTGGGTGTCTCAGCCTGGGAAACCATGCTGGGAGCAAAAATTGGGTTCAGTCTTTGGGCCCACTAAGGAGTTCCAATAGCAGCTGACCGTTAAGCAGTATACGGTCAAATATTCCCCCATGAAATTTTTTTTTTTCTTTTTTTTCTGGCAAGCAAAAAGGATCAGAATAGTCTATAGAGGATGAAATGCATCCAGCAGTCCTATCTAACTTCACGTTATGAAGAGAGGGTTTTTTTTGGAAGGAAGCTTGAGAGGCACACACAGAGGGCTAGAGCTGGATGAAGGAAAGCCCATTTCTGTAACGCCACAGGAAGCAAAGCATTGATGTTCAATAGAGAGGAACTAGCCAGCAGAGGAGTGGAAGTGGGGATCTGTGAATGATGACACAAAATGTAGAATACGGGGGGGAAATGGCTGCTTTAAGACTTTCAATTTAGTGGGAGGCCTACTCATAAACTTATTTTCCTAGTCAGCCTATATTCCTTCAATCTTGATTGCTAATTAGTTACTTAAAATCTGCGGGGGCATCATTGCAAGTTTCTCTGTGGAAAAAAAGAGCATTGGCATAACCCTGGATGCAGCTGAAGAGAGCAGGAGTCCAGAGACAGTTGCTGAGGAGTTTTATTTTCTACTCCGGGGGTACAGAAAGAAGCCATGTTTTTGTGTGTGTGGGGAAATTATTGGGAAATGAAATTAATATATTTTTCTGGACAAGGAACACCAGGTATTTGCAAACAGTTCAGGCTTGCCTAGTCAAAATCTGCTGAGCAGAAAGCAGGAGCTCACCTTGAAGTAGTTTCACCTTTGCCTGCCCCTTAATCCTGAGCTGCCATATTTTCCATTAAACTTTCTTCAGCCTGCTAATGCCATTTCTGCAGTGCCACTTGCAGTTCATGAAACCCTCCTGTTCTTCTGAAAGTCCCTGCTGTTACATGAAGTAACAGACCCAGTACTTAAAGATCGTGAGATGTTTGTTTCTGTAGCGGTAAATGCTGCATTGTACTTACAATGGAATTTCTGTCCAAGACAATGTAAAGTGTTCACTCACACCAAACAAACTGCGTTTGAACTAATGCTATTGCGGTAGGTCAGTTTGAATTCAAAGTGACAGGATACTTAGTGTTACAGAAAAAAAATGCATCTGAGTGTCCTGTTAATCCAGCAGCTAGGGAAGGCTTAGTGAAAATCCTCCAAAAGGCCATTATCATTTACTACTTAAGACCGAAGTCAGTTACATAGTCTGGATGAAATGGATGGAATAACAAGAAAAAGGCAATAGAGACTTAGAATGTCTGTCCCTCTCCGGTTGAGATTTCACTATGCTGTTTTTTACTGGTTTTATTAAAGCATTATCTACCTGACATCAAAACTCCATCGTGCTAGGGGCTGTCTCAGTGTATAGTCCCTGAGCTGAACTGTTTGCATTGCTTGCAAATAAATGTAGGTTTCTAACAGACCAGTGACTAAAGTTTGATGAAAACAGATTCTCTGTGAAAAAATAATCTTTCCAAGCTTCTAAAAAAACCCTTGCCTTTTTCTTAAAAGAAGCAAAGAAAAACTGGAAAAAGTTTGACCAATTCTCAATGTAACTGCGTATTAGCTGCTTAAAAATACTGTCTGGGACTCATTCTTAGCTTGCCTGCAGTACGAAATGTATGAAATGGAATAACTTGCTTTACATGGCAAACGTAAACCAGTGGTTTAAAAACATAAAATCAGTGTTAAACACTGAGCTTCTTGTGGCTTCAGTATGATAAAAGAGCAAAACTTCCAAGGCTTCTTTCTCTCTAGGTATTCCCTAAGCAGAAAAAATATTCAACAGATGATTACCCTGAAGCTGTATTGTTTAATTTTAGCATAGTATTTAACAGCCACAAATCTGTGGGTCTGGGATAGTACACCTGTAATTAAGAGCCACTTTTTACTGCTGTGCGTCATTTCAGAAAAACTGTTTCGCTGTAGCATTGAAGTGTAAACCTGAACTCAAAGAGCTACATCCTCTGCTTTGGCTTTATTTACATGTCTATAAAATGGGCTAGAAGCCTTCAGTTTGTCATGATCCTGCTGCATCAGCTCACTAAGGAAACATTTGAAACGGGTTAGTCAGAGTATTGCACGTATGTTCCTGGAATCGTTGGGCACTTCTGTAATAATGTTGAAGTACTATATTTGAAATAGTCATTCCCTGAAAACGCTTCTTCTTGTTGCTTTCAAATGGGAATATTGTATTCTCCCTAAAGAAATGGACGTAACCAGAGAAACATATAGAGCTGAAATTATTCTCCTCTTTCCTGCTGATGCATTAATTCCTGACAGTAAAAGCCTGTATTACATGAGTGCTAAGAAAGTAGGCGCTGTATGAAAGCCCATAATAGATTCAACTTTAAGGAGAAAAAGAAATACGCATGGTAAGATTTCTTCTAGGGCTACAGATGTTGCTTAAGTGGCATCATTCCAGGGACAGCCCTTGAAGGCATTTGTGCTTCAGAAAGTTGCAGGGACAAAGGGATAAATGAACCTTTGCCACGGGCTGTGGCTGGGTAGAAGATGCATGAAGGGAGATCCTGCAGAGTTGCTGACACGCTGTGTGTGGCTTACCTGGAGTAATTTATGCCTGTGTCCTCAAGCGTGAATTGCTTTCCAATTCTCCATTCCTCCCAGGTTGACAGTCATTAGTTGCTGACTTAATTCCTCTGCTTGTTTAGCTATAGAGTACAGCCTACAGAGGAAAGGGGAGAATCAGTACCGAACATATGAGCCACCTTTTTGGCTTCACGTGCTCTGAACAGGGAAAAAAGGGTGAATACATCTGGGCAGCATAACCAGGCACATTGGAGGTGCGTGGTTATTACCATCCCTCTGTGGGAATGTAGTCCAGCGGCGTTCCTGTGGAGTGGTGGGGTAGGTACATTAGACTCTGTATCCAAACAAAGCCTGGGCTCCTATTCCAAAAGCACATTTGAAAAGTCAATCCATCTTCTGCTGCCATTTATACCTCATGCCAGGACTGTTGGTTCAAAATCCACTATAGTGCTGGACCAAACTATTCCTACATCGGTAACGTGCAAACTGACAGTTTTTAGCCAGCTGTTGAACAGGTACCACGTTAGCGTAAAGTGTTCAGTCTACTAACCTGCAGCCTACATCGTGCTACTCACAATGCTCAAGTATTTGTTGCTACTGAGGTCAATTTATGCATCAGTGGGTGCACATTCATCAAAATTAAAGGCAGGCCAGCCATCAGGAGTCCAAGTGGTTAGGGGAAAAAAGCAGCTGCATGAACAGTGGGGACTTGTTTTATTTCAAATTTGTGCCTCACGGATGATGTCTGGTGTAGATTGCTTGGTATTTAATACTCACTGAGCTCACGCTACCACCTTTCCCTCAGCAGAGGTTCTAGTAAGATGTTTCTTCATTATCCACCTCCTTTTTGCACTACATTGTAGGGGATGAGTCTCTCCAAGAGCTTTATTCCTCTGTGAAATGAGTTAGAAATTGTCTTAAGGAATATGGGGAGGGTGGCGAGGGAAGGAGGAAAAGGAATAGATGCACATAGGCATGTGAGTGCACAGGCATGCATATACAGACATACACACCCCTTCTTGTAATCACGTGGGCCTCGCTTCCCTGGGGTACCTGGCTAAAATAGTTAAATCTAGCTACAAACTCTTTTGTCTTTGTTTTCCAATAGTGCCTGTTTGGAAAGATCAGCAACCTTTGCAGGATTGTGTACCATGTCAGATTTTACTTTTCCAAATTGGAAATAAGGCACGTCAACAGATCCTCGGAAGGTTCCTGGATATGTTTTGTCAGAGAGGAAGAGGCTTCCAAGAACTTGGTCTGTAGTGTCTCAGTTCCGGGTATTGGGAAATGCCTCTAATTGCGTACTACGTAAGCTAGTGTGAGTGAAGAACGGGTAAGCACTGCCTCTGCCAGATGCCTCTCTAAAGATGCCTTGGTTTCCCGACCCTGGCTGGTCCTGCGTGCACCGTTCAACAACAGCTCCTTTTGATCATTAGATTAAAGCAAAATTTCTTTTCCTTGTTGCAGCACTGGAGCTTCCTATGTACAACAGAGGAAGTAACTGAATGATTTCAGTATAGGAAGCAATGAAAAAGACTAATATTGTTGCTATTATTTTATTCAATTCCAATCAAATTAAAATTCCTATGACAAAAAAACTCTGGCAATTAATTGTACAAGATCTTGTCAATAGTAAATACAACTCGAGGGGGAGGAAAAAACCCACAAATACGATTTTGGGATTTCCCCCCCCCCCCCGCCCTTTACTACCTTCCAATTAGAGCTATCTTAAGTGTTACTTGTAGTAGCACTAGTGAAGAGGAGAGAGGAGAAATGCGAAAGGAAAGGAAAAAAGAAAAAGAACAAATAAAAATAACCTTTTTTCCTTTAAGTGGGCATGTCCTCTTAAGTAATTTTTTTTTAAAAATCTGGGACTTACTGGTTGGTGGGGGGTAGCAGGAGGAAATGAGTTATCTTAAAAGACATTAAAAAATGCAGAATCAAATTCCAGCTTGGCGAGACTTTTGTCTTTGTGGAAAAGACTTAAGGATCAAAGTAATTATCTTCGCTATTGCATTTTAGTTCAGTGTAGAAAGCTTTCACGTTGGATATATCCATTTCCTTTGTATGTAATTATGGTCCACAATAGCTCTATCTCCAACCAAACTACAGTTTATTTTGACTGATTTCAGTGTGTACTGAAAAGGAATAAGTTGTCTTTCTGTGCTTTTAGTAAGACTATAGAGATAAGATGTGCCTTGTTAGTAGGGTCTGCTGGGCTGAACTAAGTTTAGTACTGTATGTTTTTATTTGTTTGTTTATTTGCTGAATTCCATTTTTATGCTTTATCTCTCCTCCTTGATTCTGATAGTCCTGTCTCACTGAGATTTTGCAAGGGAGACTTGCACTCTGAGCTGCTGAGCTGGCTGCTGCGGGAACAGCCGATGCTTCTGATTTGGAAAAGAATGCAAAGCATGTCCAGGCTTTATTGTTCTTTTTTTGATGGTGTTTGGTTTCTCGGATTTCTTTATTTTTGGTTCCCCAGTGCATTAGTCTAATATCGATACCCTTACCTAAGCATTTGCAACTAGGATTTGATGAGAAGTCATTCATACGAAGACATAATTTGTGCTGAGCTGGAACTGGCTCTTCTTTGAGGCTCTGTATTGCTGGAAAGTCCTGAGTTCACTTTTCCAGGGACGTGCCCCATGATTTCACATGGCTGCGGAGATATCAGCATTAGCACCCTGCATTTAGCAAATAAAACTTTGTGGGTGGGATTTTGCCCTAGCTTTGCTCCCATCAAAATTAAACTGGAGTGCTAGTGATTTTGACGGAAGCAGCGCTTAGCCCAGCAGAAAATGCTTTTGAAAATCTCTGTTTAGTAAAAAGTGGTCTGGGAGGGAAATTCTTGATATGAGTTGTATACATTTTTGTGAGATATAACCCCAAACATTAGCAGGGTTTGAGCCGTATGGAGTGAATTGGTTACTGTGCTTATGAGTTATCTCATTCCTCTATCATTTTATTAGTAAATCACCATGCATTTTATCTGACTCTTGTCATGTTTTCCCACTTTGCAGTGATGTCTTTACCCCCCAGCAGAGGAGGGCTGTCGGACCGGTGACTTCAGTGTGTGAGGGAGGCTATGTTTACACTGGAAAGCTTGCTGCTACACGTTTTATCAGCGTGCAGCAGCTGACTTTGACATGTGCTCAGAAAAAAACCAAATTTTGCTGCTTGAGCTCCTACTTTGTGCAGTCTCCTGGCTGGTTGGTACACTGCGATCATACGGCACGAGCATTCCCTGAACTGCCCTCCGGCATTGTATCCTGCAGGACGTGCTATTTTATGGTTTACAAAAAAAGCACAAAGGATATCTTAGGAAATCATGGGTGGGTGGGGATGGCTTTCCACGTTTTCTTTTCTTCACTACTTAAAATCGCCAGTGCCCAGCAGCTACCTCTCCTGTGCTTGATCGAGTGTCCTGCTTACATCTGATGTCTGCTTACAGCTGGGCTACACACTTCACCTGGGTCTGGTGTAATTTAAATGACTATTACCGCTGGGACAGAGCTGATGGGACAGAGCTGATGGGGTTTTTCAGGAAGAGAAAGCAGATGGTGCAGGGGAGCGCCTCGCAGGGGGTAGGGGTGATGGAGCCTGGGAGACATAGCAGCACCCAGGAGGGTGGGCGATGGGAAGAGTCTTCCCCGGCCCTCCAGCACTGGCCACTAGCCTGTGACACTTCTGCAGTCTGGAGGCATAATTTATTTCTTATCTTCCTTTCTTTTTTCCACTGCAAGGTGCCCGTTCTATTGAGAGAACTGTGTTTCAGCCTGCTGCTTGTTTCCCCGTAATGCTGGCGGTGATTGCTACGTGATTGTAGGGTGATGAGAGAGGGCTCAAGGCCCACTGCGGCCAGTCCCAGGTGTGGAAAGCCAGGCTTGGTGCGGTCCAAAGCCGCCGTCCGAAGCGGGTACTGGAGCCAGCTACCCTGTTGTGAGCCTAGGGCTCCTCTTAGAGGGACCCGGTTGTCTTACTCCACCCTGAAGCCAGGGAGCATTTTGGTATGCTGTTAGCAGACTGACTTGCCTGCATCTCTTGGAGGCAAGCAGTTTTCATGCTGTTGCTGCTTTTTATGTATTGTGGAGTATTTGGCGTAAGAAAGATGATGTGGTGACTGGGAGAAGGAAACAAAGAGTCATCTGTTGGTTTTCAACAGCAAAGCACCAAGCAGTCACTGAGGAGTGCTGAAGCTGAGGAAAATATCACTTTACCGCTGTGTCTTAATGTGTGCTTAATTGTTGCTTATTTTTGGTACTTTTCTTGTGTAAATAGCTCAAATATTTAGAATGTTGTTGATCATGTCAAAAGGAAGGAAAAAGGTGATACAAAACATTTACTGGTTCTCTGTGTTTATGCTGAACTTTATCACCCATTTTTAGTGTGTGCAAAAAACCCAAAAAATAAACTAACTTAGCTTGTTCAGAGCAAAGAAGAGAATCTGTGGATGTGGGAGTTGCCTGTTACCTGTTCTTGCACCACCAAAGAAGTGCAAGCTGCCCGTGCAGCCAGTTTGTTTACGTGTAGCCGTGGTTATGGTTCCTACCAGCTGAGGACTATCTCCTGGGAAAAGCTCTTGAGACCAGCTTAAAAAGCAATGGTGTTAGAGTGGTCGAGAAATGCTGCGCAAGAAGAGAGGACTCTTGTTGCTTGCTAGCAATGCATAACAGCTAAAAGTAATTCTTCCTGAAAGAAGTTTAACTAGTATTCCCTTTGCCATCTTCTGCCACAGCTTGGTCTGTTTGGAGTGGGGAAGTTGGTCTTGAACTTAGTTCTGTGTTTTTCAGTGCATGAGTACTGGGGACTTCAAAAAAAAAAAAAAAAAAAAAAAAAAAAAGCTCAGGCTAAAGTCAGTAGCGCGTTTTTAACGGAACATGCTTTTATGTCCTTATGTCACTTATTTTGTTATGTTCAGGGACCTGGATCACTATTTTACTAATTTATGAAATGTATTCCTGGTGCATTTCTGTTTTGTAACAGTTGAAACCCTACCAGATGGCTTGCTCCGTTTCTTGCTGCATAGCTAGGACAGGTTTTTGAAGTAAACCAGCTACTCTCCATGTTCTTTATTTTTCAACTCTATGAAGGACTGCCGTTTTTCAAGAGGGTGCGTTTATGTGCTGTATATGGGGACAAGACGTTGAAAGTGTAGAGTTTTACCTAAGCGTCATCCCTTGTCCTCTTTTAGTGGTGGGTTTTAGCCTGCTGTTTTTCACGAGACCAGAGACGTGCAGCAGTGTCACACACACGCACGCACCCCCCCGCTCCTTCCTACCCCCCAGAGACTCTTCCATCCCGTTCACACAGTCATAATGCTACTGAGCATGAATGGGGAGATGCCACCAAAGAGGAGGGACTGCTGCCACATCGGGACAGTTTCTGGTGATCTCCAGAGGCTGTGTGGATTGTGGTTCTGTTTCGCCAGGACAGGCTCCCCTGGCCGTGTGCTGGCTGCCTTTCCCTCCCTCGTAGCTGCTGGTGTCTGTCCTCCTTGCAACGTCAGAACGGCTGTTCTTGCTCCTCTGGTTGATGTGGGAGGGGAGCTGAAACAGTCTCCTGTCCCCACAGGCTGAGGTGGTCTTGCATTTATCCAACAGCACAGAGCTGAAGCGGTGCTCGTGTCTTCCGTAGAGCATTGTCTGTCAGGTCATAGGAATGGGCCACCGGAGAAGAGGCATTTCCAAAAGGCTTGGGAAATACGTGTAGGTCTCTGCAGTCTGAGACACGGGACTTGCGGAGCTAAAAATCCTGATTGGCTTTGTCACCATCACGCACACAAATGCTGTACATGACTGTTTCGTGAGGCTCCTGGGGCACAATGCAGCATCTACGCAGGTTATATCAATGACCATGTGTTTTCTGACACCTTCTGCTATTCAAAGAAGGCGATGTAATCAGGCTTAAAAGAGAAACAGATTTGCTAGTTTCCTGAAATTCGTCTATCGGTACCATACGCCAGTTGTTAAAAGTTTGCAGTGTGACTCTGGGCTATGAAGGCAGTTGCCGCTGTGCTAAATGTGGCCAAGAAGAAGGAGCAACTGCAAGAGCAGCGTAATAGTACATTCTGAAAAAATGTGAGGCATATTCAGCATAGCCATTTTTTATTTTATAACAAAGGGACAGCATAGGTTACAGCACCATACGCTTAGTCTTCTGAAAATATAGTTAGATACGGTTGTTTTATCAAGATTCCTTTATACTTCTAGGGATGCCTGATGTGTCTATGTATAAAAAAGATAAAAATCTGAGTTTACCTGCCCCCACAGAGCTAGCTGCAGGTATGTGAAATAGGTGGTGTTTGCAATGTGACAGCTGATCTTTATTTTTCTTGCCTTTTAACACTAAAAACAAGGCTCCACTGGTTTATCAGTGCTAAATATAGATATTTTCCTGATTTTGGTATATCTTGAAATCTTTCTTGCGTCAGCCACTTTTCATGAGAAAAACAAATGTGCAATCCAGGTGTAGTTCACAAAAAAATCAGAATTTATAGCCTGATATATCTAATGTTGCCTTGTACAGGTGGATACTTCCAGCTGCAGTAAAAATCTCTGATTAACACTCTAATCAGCTCTTATTTTGAAACTCTGAAGTGAAAATAAGAACGTAACCTAAAATGATGTAAAATTTAACTTTTCAAAGTGTCCAATTTAGGATTTGCATTAAGTCTCTGAATAAAAGGACCCTTCCCATTTACTTCAGTAGTGTCTGGATAAGGACTATGTAATATATGGCTCTTAGGGTATCTTTTCCTGTATTGAAGGAATAATAATAATGAATTCAGCTTAAATATGTATTCAGGAGGTCACCATAAATGTGGCTATTGTTTTTAAAAAGATTTAGACTCGGATGCATGCTGTGGACTTCAATTCCAGTAACAGGCATGCAGAAACCTTCTACTTGAGGATCCTGTTTAGTACATGACCATTAATAAGAGAATTTTGTGTTTAGAAAATGTTGTGTAGTTCACAAGCGTGAATGTTCCATCTTGGGCCCGCTGATGTCCTAAATAGTTGCCGACTTACAAAATGCCATGTTAAACAATCAAATACCACCTTAATAACTCTGTAATTGTATAGCCAATCACAATCAATGCACTAATCACTGTTAGAAAATCTAACACTTCCTCTTCAAAATGTTATCCTGATTATTAACGTAATCAATATCACACGTTGCTGTAACAACTGATAATAACGAAAGGACATTTAACACTGTGGCGCACTCTATGACTCCAGGTTAGGTACAAACACTTGCCTCAGACTGCAGCTAGTTCTTTTGAATTTTGTTTTTTAAATTAGCTTATTTTCAGAGGGCTTAGCCATCCCTTTTTCTGCCTTCCCTCCCTGTCAAGGTGCAGGGTACAGAGGAAAATTAAACCTGGTACGTTTTTTACCCCTTCTCATTTTCCAGCACAGCTTCTGACCAATTCATTATTCACGCTTCTCTGGATTGAAACATCTGAATTTTGGGGGGAATTTGTCAAGCCTTGGACTTGTCCACAACGGCAGAGTAAGTGTGGCGGATATGTTTTAATTGAACTCATGAAGAGAAATCCTTACTCTCTGTAGGGGAGTAGCTGGTAACACCCCATTCCGGCTGTAGTCCCCACTGGGGAAGGTCTATACAGACAAACAGAAGTTGCACTGTGTCCTAGAGGAACTCACAAACTCTTCTAGAAAGCTCAGGTTGAAGTCAATGGCAGCATTTTCCACTTGGATCTAGCCTAAAAATGTGTTAGCACCTGAGTATTATTTCCCTCCACATTTAAGAACTACCAAGAAAGACAACACTTTGTTTGCATGCAGATATTAAAATAAAAACATTATTTTCCTGATGTTGGACTTGCACATTGGAGTCACTGCTTCCTTCAGTGAGATGATATCTGATATTGCCATGTGAACAGAAGCATAAAATCCTTTCATGGGATTAAGTAGCACATATCTGTAGGTAGCATTATGTTTATTAGATTTTGCTCAGTTAATATATTTTCCTCTCTCTTTCCTGTAGCTTACTGTGGAGTGGAAAATGTGCTGATTCAACACCCATTCACGTAATGGTTGTTATATTCCCTGATATTATAATTGGCCAAATAATTAAGTTATGCTTGCTACAGAATTACAACAGGGCTAAAATCGCCTTAAAATTTAGCATTAAGGATGCAGGAAAATAGCTGTGAAATGAGGTTCCTATTTCAGTCATATATGCCTACCTTCTGCAACACCAAATGCTCCAAGACGTACGGTACTTTGAGGACTGACAGGCAAATTAGAGGCTGCAGCGTATATTTGCTTCAGGACTGCTGAAAGCCAAGGGGAGGTGACAGCCTCATGGTGCCAGGGAAGGGGAGGGTAGCACAGTGTCTGCCCACAGTAACGGCTTTGGGCAAGGAACTTCACGCCAGCGAGACAGAGACTTTAGAGACAACTTGCTCAATGATAAATTCAATACCTGGGTGAAAGGTGGTGGAGGAACAGCAGAAAAGAGGGATCTCTCTGACCTCCTCCTGCCCATGATTTTCCAGCAGGTCTCAGCTCCTGCCTATTACTCAAAGAGACTCCTCTAAGTAGGGAGGTCTTCATGAATTGTGTCAAGGTGTCAAGGACATGGTTAGAGCTCAGTACATAATAAACAGTCCTTTTAATCTTGAGATCATTTGGGGAAGTCTGTGCATCTGAACATTTTGTTACACCGGGGATGGAAAGGGATTAGTACAAGGATTTAGAGGACCTGGAATGTTTGCTTTTTCTGCAGCCCAGGTGAAATAAATGCAGTGATCCCAAGAAATGTGTCAATTCCCGAAGTTTGATTTCAGTCTCAAGTGTTAGGAAGCTAGTACCCAAAACATCTCTAAAACTTAATCTGTAAAAAGAGGGCTAGAAAACTATCTGATGCCTTTGATACAGACATTCTTGCAAGGTGTCCTGTAGTGCTTTTTAAGACTCTTAGTGCTAATGGCTCAAGGACATAAAATGTCTCTTTAACCATATCACGCTTTTAATAGAGTTCTGGTTGAAGTTTCTGCATGAAAGGAATTGCATTGGAGGCTTCTCATGTTTCCTGAATTAGTTCCTTTGTCCTCATTAAATCAGCATCCTGATTTTTCTCAGGAACATCAGAGGTAAAACTGGATACTATTTGGAGGTATCAAGAGGGAAAATGATGCTCTATGGTATTTACCTGGTGTAAGTTTGTGTCATTAACAGGATTTGTGGCTTCCTCTATGTCAGCTTTGCTGCCTCTTTTCCAGGAGTTTCAACAGGGGAGTGTAAGTGAGTTAGGAGATCGCTTTGCTACTTGGAAAGGGAATGAAGAGAAGGAAAAGCCCCCAGCCAGCAGCACCAGACTTTGGATCAGGCCCATGAAAAAACCGATAATGATCAAAGAAGGGGCAAAATGAATCACCTATTCCTCTCTGTTTCTGCAGCACAGTGGGTGAGGCACATTTTTTTCAGTATAGGCAGCAAATGTTTTGCTTATCTACACTGCTGACTGGGTGGAAAAAAGACCTGGATGGTGTGACATTCAACTCTGTGACTGTATCTGCAAAATGCTTTAGGTTGGACATGCTACCTAATAATTCAGTCTTGTATTGCAGCGTTCCCTGAAAATAATTCAAGCCTTGTTGTATTGGGTGTAACAGCTGTAATAATAGAGTCCCTTCAAACAGCTCAGCTGAAGATGATGACCGTGATTAAGTGAATGCAATAGAAGAGATGAAACGACTTACCAAAGATAGTAACATCAGCTATAGACACCAGGTCTCCTGGTTCCCGGCCGCCAGCACTGCTTACCCGACATCATGCAGTAAATGTCAGTCATGCAGGCAGGGGTAATGGATGGTATAAATTACACGGCTGTAAGAAAGACGTTTTCATGCTGAATTTGCATAGTGTTGAGGACAAACAATTGACAACAAAATGGGGCATCACAGCCCCAGTCTCAGAGACTTTAAAGTGAGAAGATTTAGTTAGATCACTGAGCCTGAGCACAGACTTTCCCCTTTCCACACAGATAACCCGATACTGAGTTTTAAGTTAGTTTTAACTCATGATCAGTTTTAAACTTTCACCCAGTCACTCCAATGTTGAGTTTTCCATTTGGATCAAAGCAGAATCTGTGTGATTTCCTAGAAAGACGTCCAGATTTCACCATCTCCCTTGTGATACGGGCTTTTCTTTTAAGGAACGTGACTCTGGTCTGCAAGCGGAGAGCTTCCGCTGCGATGGCCAAAGGCGAGCTAGCTTTGCAGGTGTGGCTAAGTTGTAAGTTAATACGTTGTTCTCTTTGCCTTGGAGCAAATCCTGAGTGTACTACTATCAGTGGCCTTCTGCCCCAAGGCAATAGATAAGGCTTGTCTATTTTCTGTGATTGCTCACTGTCTGAACGGCGGAGGTATTTGGAGCATTTTGCCTTTGCTGCCGACGGTCAGGCTGAGTTGCAGGAACCCAGTAAGGAAACGGAAGTCAGATTTGGAGAGAGATACCTCCAGGATGTTAGACCCTCAGGTAGCCTGATGAAATAGTTAAAGGGTCTTGCATCAACAGCAGCATTTGATAAGTGGGGAGACAGCCATACTAGGTGTTGGTTAACTCTGGCTTGTATGGTATCTTCAGGCTCTGTGGATGAAATCCTGACCTCAGTCAAGATGTCAGTCAAAAATGTCCAACCCTGCATATGAATCCGTACAGCAATCAGCCCCAAATGTCTACATCTTCTCGCAAGACCCATAGCTGAAAAATTATATTATGCTAACGCCATCATTAAGTGCACGCAACACAGAGGCTCAGTGGCCAGCTTACACTTCGAAGTGGTCCAGGTAGTGCCAGGTAGATAGGAACAGGCAGGGGGCTGTGAAGAGCACTCCCGGAGCATCTGCCTCAGCTTTCCCGGCTCCTCTGCTCAGCGGAGACTCTCAGTCCCCCCAGCAGTGCACCGAACATGTTCCAGAAAAGTCCCTCTTGCTTTCACCCTTTGCGTGAAAAGCCCTGAAAAGTTTCTCTCGGGAACTAAACTTACTTATTACCTTTCAAGATGGTTTTTTATTCCGTTAAATACAAGGAATAAGTAATCTCTCTACAGCAAGGGAAGAAAAAGGCACTCCAGCTGCCTGAAAAAAGGAGTAAAAAGAACTGAAAGTGTTTTCTTAAATTGCATTCGTGGCAATGGATCCTTGTGCATACTATCGTGGGTAACATAATGTAAATTGCCAAGGCTGACAAAGCTGCTATAGAGCCAGAAGCTTTTTGCTTTCAATCCTCAAGTGAAATGGAGATTGATCTCAGCTCCCAGCTTAGTAGTTAAACAGATTTTGCCAATCTTTGTTTCTTATCAAATAAAAATAAAAATGACACATTCCTTTATAATAATGTAGAAATGTAAATATATATAAATTTGAAATACAACCAAATTAATTGCTCTGAATGGATACATAATACCAAGTAAATACATAAGGAAACAAAACCATTAATTTATTGGGCTTCTTGTTATAATGAAACTGTTTGCAAGGATTAACAGCTCCTTTCTGAAACACTGAACTCTGACACGATGTTTACATGTCCATATATTATTAATGATCACATAATTTACCATTTGAATAAAACAGCACTATATGCTTTAGCTGTATTAAATACCGCAAACATTGAACACTAAATATGGAATAAATGATCATGTAAAGATAGTTAATACTGGCAAGTCCCTCTAATATGCCATATAACTTTAGTTTTAATATGCCAGGACCTTGCTAAAATGAAATGCCTCTTTTTATTAACTATAAAGTAAAAATGTTTAATAGAAACTCTGGAAAAAAGCATAGGCTGAACACAAATGTCTTCATTTTGTTTAAAAAAGAGGAAGAACATTTATATTTTCTAATACAAATAGAAGCCTTTTCATGGCTTGGTTTTGTTGCAGGATTTTTTTTTTCAAGTGCAAGTGGAAAACTATTTTATTTAGATCTGCTTTCAGAGCAAGGAAGGGAACTATGCAATAATAAATGCAGCATAGACTGGCTGTACTTTGACAGCTGGGGTGGGCTCTGTAGTTTCACTGAAATGTCAGGAGAAAACCACTGGAAAGGTACTGAAAAGGCAGTTTCTTTAACAGCAGCCTATATATGGAATTATTTTTCTAGCATAATAGTGTAATGGTGGATAGTCCCTTTAATTTTAGAATTACCCAACGTAGCCTAGAAACAATTTTCAGTATGTGACCAGGAGACTTGCATGTTTACAGTGCTCCAGGGACAGACCTTAGTGAAAAACTGTCTAGCTAGCACTCCTCTGTTGATGAAAGTTCTTCGCACCACGCCTCTCCTGGCTCTCGTGGTTCCACCCTTTGATTGCTAGTGAGAGGGAACACTTCGAGGAGTGAATAAGGAAGTTTGGGACTCTGTTCAGTCTCTTCTGAAACTGCCAAGCAGACCTTGACACCAAATATATCTCTCAAAGAAATGACATTTAACCAAAAGCTTGATCTGTAATGGGATACCATCTAAATCCTATAATGGAAGTAATTTCCCAGATTGGTTTGGAGGCGTATTAAGGCAATATAGGAACCATGGTCTGCATCGCTGATAATGTTATCCATGCACTTGCTAGTCCATTAGCAGAGTGATTCATCTGAGAGCTGCAAAAGGGCCAGACCACTCTCCCAAACATGCAAACATCTAGACAAAATAGATTGCAGAAGCAACTGAGCAGCTGTTCCCTTTCCTGCCATACCTGCTGCTGGTGTATGATGGAGCAAATGGCCATTAGGGTTCACGCTTTTAATAAGATTGTATGTGCCTCTTTGAAAAATGTCTTTTGAGGTGGATGTGTTTTCCTAGCAGATATTACATGTAGCTGCAGTCCCCGAACTTGCTGTTCAATTAAGGACAAATCTCAAACAAAATATGCAGCTGTGAACTACTGAACTTAACCTGGCATTAGCCAGCATTAGAAAGGCATGCTCTGATAACTTCAGCAGGCAGAGGAGGTTATTTAAGGGAATGTATTCTCCGTCTCACATAATCACTGAGATTATTTCTCGCTATCTCTTCCTTGTCCTCCCCACCCAGAACTAGACTGCAGCTGCAGAAGTGCCAGCTGCGTTGGCAGGAGCAGGCACAGCTTCAGGCTCGGGACTGCTGCAAGTAAGGGGGTGCGATGGGCCCCCCTGCAGCCTAAAAGGAGTACGCCGAGATGGGGTGCAGGGGCAGGGGCTGCATCACCGCTTTCCCCGCTAGACTAGCGTGCAGGTTATAAGGTCATTGTGCAATTCAGCAGTGGCTCAGGGGTAAGGAGCCCGACAGAGACTGGTTTCTTTCAGTGCCTGGATTATAACCAGTTGTGTCAGTGCAATATGAATTTGTGTGTAATACAATAAAACAGGTTCAGTTTGTTCAAAGTGAGGACTTTTTAAAGGTACAGTAAGAAATAAGAACAGTTCATCAGCCTGAGTATATCATAAAACTCCACTTCAAATACATATAAATAGCAATGCTCAAATAATCCCTGAAGTGCCTATAATTTACTGAGTCCTCCTGAGTATCACCATCACTATGGTCAGGTAGAGATAAGTGGATTAGTTCTGGATATGAGCATCTGAACTTATACTTCACTGCTCAAATTCATACCTACTAAATTTGAGTCTATCATCATGTTGTAGGGCTCAGCTATCTAAATTTGCTATGGCTTAACCTGTCCAAGATTTCAGGTGAAAAAGCAACTTGAGGGGGATACAGATGTTCTTTACTTTTGATAGAGAGGGGGAACCTCCTCGAATCTCCTGGTTATATTATTGCTGTTCATATCTATTTGTTTCCAGCTACCAGGAAACACTGCCTCATTTGGCGTGGCCAGAATGCTGACTCTCACATTAATTGGTTTTGTTCTGCCTGTCTCTATTTATCTGCATGCCCCCAGTAACTCTGACATTGGTTCCAGCAGTGTAGGCAGTTTTGCTTTCTGCTTTTCACTGAACAAAACAGGTGACAAGCTGCTTTCGTCGGTGTTGTTCCACAGCAGTATTAAATGCAGATATGAGTCCGACTCGGTATTCTGCATTGCTTGGCGTTTGATTTCTACCAACCACTTGGATGGCTGATAATGAGAGTTTTCTTGTTTAATCTTTCTTTTTACTGCTCAAAATTCATATCTACTAAATTTAGGCCTATTGTCAGCTATTACTTTGTCGGGGATACGATATCTAGAGAAAATAGATATGCTCAATCTCCATTTTTGTGTCAGCATCTTCTTCTAATGCTTTCTCTTAACAGCAAGAAGTAAGTGCCTCCACCAAAACAAGTAAATCTCTGCCTAGTTTGATCCAGAATAGTTTTGCTTTGCCGCCAGACAGACCCTTTTCACCTGTTTTGGTTTATACCTTTATCTTATTTCTTCTCTTTCTGAATACTGGGCACAGATTTGGCTGTTGCTCTTCACTATAGCGTCTGCAAATTTACATTCTGCTTATTGTGGAGTCTGCCTTTGATTTTGCATATTTTTCCCTGCTTGCTCCTTGTCTGTAGTATGGGATCCTCTGTAACGTCGGGGTGTTGTTCACTGACCTCAGGCTGGATTAGATGGCCTTTCTGAACAGGAAAATGCTGAAAGTTGATTCCAGATTCTAAAATGAGGCTTTGTGTATTTTGAGTCATCTGGTCATTTACACCACGTCAGCTACGAAGATAGCCCGTGACCAGATGTGGGGAGAATGAAAGCTGTTGGGTCCCTGACCCAGCTCTTTGCGTGGAGGTATAAGGTCTGTGGCACAGTGTGGAGCAGTCCCGGGAGAGCAGCCCGTGACGGCACTCGGGGCAGGCGCCATCAAGGCCGACATGTCCCCTTGATGTGACCTTTCCACAAAGGCAGGTGCCCACTGGCCACCAAGCCAGTATCAGTGCCCACCGTCTGTGTGCTAAGAGATACTTCGGGCAGGAGTCCTTCCCAAGCCAGTCCTCCTCCACCAACACCTCCGCCTGCTCGAATTCCCACCGTGAGACACAGCAGGGTGGTTTGGGGCACGTGGGCCCAACATGCAGCGAGCAGTGCCCCATGAGGTTGCTAGTCATGCCTGCAAACCTGAGCTCAACCTAAGAAGAGTTTTGAGCTCTTCGGTTTCTCCACTTTCTCCTGCCATCTGCTTGTTTTCAACCATACCTTGTTCACTTTCCTGCAAAATGCTTCAAATTCCTGCGTTACGGTTTCACTGTCGGCCACTCTTGAGTTAATTGGAAACTGTTAAAACCACGAAGTGCTTCAGAACCTGCTATTGTCAGAAATTAAGGTACTTCCTGGCAGTCTTCCTTTTGGCTGGTCTCCTAAGTCAGCAGGTACCCTCCGCTTGCAGATTTCCATGCTGTTGCAGTTCTGGGTGGGCTTTTAAAGGCTGTGTACTGTTTGAAATTGCTTGGAGCAGTAGCTACAACCTATTGAATACATACCTGAGGAGCCTGTAGCTTAGGCAGTTCAGATGGCTGGCTAGCTGAGGCACTACCTCAGGGTAAGCTAACCTCCAAGGAGGAGGTTTCTTGAACCTGCAAGATTATTTCTAATTACTGGGTACTGTCTAAGAACAGTCTGAACGCTTTACATCGTCCTGTAGTTTCTGCCCTGAAAACCCAACTTTGGTGTCAGGTAGCTGTAGTTGTTTAGCATCCTGCGTGGTGGGAGCCCTTATGCAAAGCTCCAGCTGATCTGCTGGGCTTCAGTAGGGTTTCCCCAAAACCAAAGCTTCTTATTGAGAGATGTGGCCTCATTCAGGGGTTGCAAATGGTTGTCCCTGAAGTCAGTGAAATAGGTTTCTTTCCTGAAAAAATGCCTTTGGCTATAAGGCTTCCCAAAGAGATGGAAAGGAAACTTTCATCGCACCTCTACAGATGTTGAAAACGACGGGCTCCACCATCTGCCCGGCATTCACTTCTGGAAGGAAAGCTCCACAGTCTTTGCTTCTCACACGCAAAGACTCCCACCATCAGCGCCGCTGCCCGTGGCTGTATGTGACCGCCTGACTTAGTCCAAGGCTGCTTCTCATTAGCACCAGCAAAGCTGAATGAAGAGCCCAAGGAGGGACGTGCAGGGCAGCTGGGGAGAAGACGAAGGGCTGATGGAGTAACAGAATTAGCGGGCAGCAGTCTGCATTCATCCGGTGGTCTCCAGCAGTTTGCTTCCCTGGTGATGGCCAGGCCCTCGGTTTTAGCTGGGGCACACTCCGTGCAGGACCCAGAAAGGGTGAGAAGGAGAAAAGGGTAGTCTCTTAAAGATACCTTGTCTCTTCTGTCATCAGGAAGAAGGGAGGGGGTGGAAGGAGAATGGTTTATACAGCTATTCTGGATTTTCCTGGTAGTGGTCACTTCTGAGAGGCAACCACACTGGAAGAGGATTAGAAGAGCAAAATGTCCTTCGGCCATCCTGAAGGACAGTATGTCCTTCAGTCTGCTTCCACTGTGTCCCCACGACACAGGCTTTGCACCTGCCAGAGATCTCGTCTGTCTGGGTAAATGAGGGAAAAGTTTCCCGCTGCTGTCAGGATATCCCAAGCACTTGGCTGGGCTGCACGGTTAAGAGACACACATTGATTCGCCTCTTTACAGACGGCCACTCTCTTTCAGCTTCTGTCAGCACGCACTTCTTTTCTCTTTGAAAGGCAGTGACAATCTTGATATGTTTCCATTTCTGAGCCTTCTCCAATATCAGGATTTCTACAGAGAAGGTCAAAAATACTAATTGAAATTAATTCTGTTGTGTGTGTTTTGCCAGCAAAACAAATAGAGTTACTTCAGATTTCTGGGAAATATTCTGATTTATTTTAGCTGTCTGGGCAATGACTTACTGGCTGTTCACAAATGAATGATTCTCAGCTTGAGGTACTGGTGGGAATTTCTCATTACAGTCGCAAGTTGGGGAGGGAATTTACATTCTTAAACATACCGGTATTAACCAAGCCCAAACCCTGCCTGTATCAATATTAGAGAAATACAGGTGGCAGCTGCCTGTAGAGATCCTCTTTCCCCAGCAGCCTCCTACCCACAGTGTCCAGTGTTGTCTGGAGCACTGCAAGCACAACTCTGCAATACTGTGCCGGGAAGCTGCCTCTCGTGAAAGAGGGTTACCTGGCACGAGCTGTGCGGGCACACGCAAAACGGCAGCCGACACGTGAGAACTTATTAAGCTTCTGCTGTGAGATTACTTTTTTTTCCCCTTCCTCTTAAGCAAAACAAGTTTAACTTTTTTTTTTTTTTTATTCTGCCAGGTAGTAATGGCAAGATGTAATTTTTATTCAAATGAGAGTGACAGCTGTAATTGCAGCTGTGGGCCATGATTTTCTGTGCAGCACTGGTTACTGTAAATAATGCAGCATCATATGTAAGGTTTATGCTTAGTTGCTGACACCTAGATCTGTGAACTGTGAACGCTATGAACATGGTGGCATTAACACAGAGCAGAGTGTTGAGAGTACAAACATTTCTAAATGTTGCATGAATCCACTCTAATTTTTAGGTGCTGAAGTGCAAATACTTCTCTCCTGGGGATTTTAAGTAGATTTTTACATGCATTGGCTTCTGGAGGCCAAAAGATTGTTCTTGTGGTTAAATAGGAGGTTTTAGGTAATCATGAGCTGTCCAAGGCTGAGCTTATTTGCGTTTGCAAACTATATTTGGAGTGCAATAACTCACCCATACTAGTTTGTTATTGTTGAGACAGCCAAATGAATGGCCATCATGCTGATGGTCAGTCACCACATATATGTGCATTAGTATGTGTATTACATACAGGCCTCCCTTGTGAAATTTGGTTACTTATTTGCACTTCAACACTGGAGAGCTTTTGTATTGTTGTCGAACGGTCACTAGCATGGATTTGGTAAATTCAGCCATATGCTCTGTCTGTAGCTTACTGAAGTTTACAGTACCTATAGAACTCGGTCATTTACTTTTTTGTGTCCTGTAACATTTTGGATAACTAACTTTGGTAATGAGGTTATTTTTTTTTTAATGTATGATCTCAGTGACAGGCAGTATTTCCTTCCCTCTTCTGGAAAACTTCAGTGCAATTGAGCGGTTGTTTTTTTACCATTCAGCAGGAGAGCAACCAGCCCATCCACCCCAGTTGGAAAGGATTGTAGTGAATCTTGTTGAAGGGTGAAGCTGAGGAAGAACCTGTACTGTCTAAGGCTATAAATCCCTGCTTATGTCAGTACTAGGAACTGTTTCAGGATCAAGCTGCTGATAGCATGGTCTTTTATTTACTGACTACAAAGCAGCTGTGAAGTGTGGCCTGAGCTCTTCAGAAAGAAAGTCTCCATCAAGACCACGAAGCTCCATGGGAGCTGCAGGGCAGTGCCGTGTTGAGATCCTATGCCTACCGCCTGCCGTAGCCGCAGCAGCACAGTGCTGGTCCCAAAATCATGCATTTCTAAAAACAGAAAAAGAGGGTGTGTGCCTGGCAGCTGTGCACGTGTGGTCCTTCCCCTGGCAGCCTGACCAGAAAGCATCAGCTGAATGGGAAGGTGGCTCTGCACTGATGCATCCCCCAACCTCACTGTCCCCAAACCTTTACTTTGAAGGAAGTCTCCCCTTTGTGCCCTGCTTTCTTGGCAGCTTTCCCTCACCTTTCTCTGGCAGACCTCCCTTCCCTTGCCTGTTCCCCATTGCCCGAGCCCTCCTCTCTGGCATTCCCTGCTCTCCTTGAAGCCCCGAGCTTGCAGCTTACATCAGAGGCTCTCGCCCTTCCCTCTGAGGGGTGACCAGTGTCACCACTGCCCCAGCCCCACTGTGACCTCCCACTCGTACAGGGCTGGAATTGCAAAGAAGGGAAAATGTCCAGGAGAAAGATGAAATCCAGCGACCACTGCTCTCTCCCCACTCTCACAAAAAGCCCCGCTTCTAGGCACGGCTCAGTAACTGAGCAGGGACGTTACAGCAGCGGATCCGGTTAGGAGGTGGAGTCTGCAAATGGAAAGTCCATCTTGACTTAATGCTTTCCAGGACTGACTCCGATTCCCTTATAGCATAGAAGTACGTGAAGTTCCTGACCTGTATGGGATAGAAACCAGCAAAACCATGAAGCAAGTCTACCGTCCTGTGAAAGTGAACTCTTGTGGGAGGGGTTTTTTTCTTTCTTAATATATTCTCTTGAAAAAGCAAGCAAAATCTTTCATAGTTCAATTCATAGAGCTTCTAATGTAACTCTATGGCTCAAATTGTGCTTTCTTTGCACTGGAGAGCAACTATTCACTGCAGTCAGCTAGACATAATGAAATGTTGATGAAAATGGGCAAAGAGTTTGGAATCTGTCCCTCCCCTTGCACAGTCAGGCAAGCCAGACTCGAGAAACACAAAAGTTAAAACTAAATTCTTAACCTGCTGTTATTTCCAGCAACAACAACAGCATTCAGAATAATCCGAAATACCTTCAGAGGGTCGGTTCAGATAAGCAACCGAAAGTTCATTTGATATAATCTGAAATTTATCTAAACTTCTTGTGCCTGCATAATTGAGTTTGAAATCTTGCAAGAACAGGCTTGTTCTCTGACTCCATATAACATACACCATATCTTCTACATGTCTGCAGTTTCCAAAATGTTAATCTCCAATGACCCAGAATAAGTCAACAACATTTGCAGTCATACATAACACTTGCTCTGTTCAAATGTGGCATTCCTGCTATCTTTATAAATGGCACCGCCACAGCATAAGCATGGAATGAAGATTTGAGATGCAATAACCTTTTATGCTTCTTGACTTAAACAATATCTTCTGATGTCCTGCATAGCCCATAATACCAGGTTTCAGGTGACTAGTTTTAATCAACTGATCGGTGTGATAAAGTTTGGGCTTGATTCAAATACCAAAGCATCAGATGTTATATTCAGCTTCCAACTCCCAGTTCATATTAACCTCGCCTGTTGTTTTGTAAAGTTTATTTTCCCAAGTTCCCTTTGGAAACACATCGTACTGTTTTGTCTCAAAGCACTTAACACCAATTCATTTCTTCTAACCCACACATCAATAAAATTAATCATACCCTCATCTTACAATGATACACCTCTTTTCGTGCTAATAGGTCTCTATTGATGCACAAGTGGTAAACTCTGAGGGACTAAGCAGCCTTCCTTCTCGGTGCCTCCCGTGAGCATTATCCCGAATCTCCCTAGTTAGGGATATAGTTAGGGGTCTCCCTAGTTAGGGATCAAGATATTTCTCACATGGGCAGAGGAGCCTGCCAGTGCCCTGCTGCCTGGTGGAGGTTTCTGCCCTCGATTAGGCAGCATCGCGTTGCTTATGCTTCCAAGAGAGCTCCTGGAGAGGGTTGTTCACCTACTGCCTGATGGAAGAGGACTTTCAGAGGCCAGCTGGCAGAGCAGGGTGTTGCTTATTTAAGGAAGGAGAGGGGGAACCTGGGCTTCAGACCGCAGAGCCACTGCCTTGCCTGACTCGGTCAAGCAAGCCTTCTTTTTGTAACACCCAAAACTAGCAATTCTTCCAGCTTTTCTCTCCCGGTTGTGCTTGGTGTCACTCATGTACCATCTCTTTTTCTCCCTGTGTCCCCAGCCTCCTTGTGCAGAGCCCTGTGTTGCCTGGCAGTGGCGGTCTGCCTCTCTTATCCATCAGTGGCTGGAAAGCTCCCCCGCAGAAAAGGACCTGGGGGTGTTGGTCGACAGCCGGCTGAATATGAGCCAGCAGTGTGCCCAGGTGGCCAAGAAGGCCAACGGCATCCTGGCCTGTATCAGAAATGGTGTGGGCAGCAGGAGCAGGGAGGTGATCGTGCCCCTGTACTCGGCGCTGGTGAGGCCCCACCTCGAATACTGTGTTCAGTTTTGGGCCCCTCACTACAAGAAGGGCATTGAGGTGCTGGAGCGTGTCCAGAGAAGGGCAACAAAGCTGGTGAGGGGTCTGGAGCACAAGTCTGATGAGGAGCGGCTGAGCGAGCTGGGGTTGTTCAGTCTGGAGAAGAGGAGGCTGAGGGGAGACCTCATCGCTCTCTACAACTACCTGAAAGGGGGTTGCAGAGAGGTGGGTGTTGGTCTCTTCTCCCAAGTGACTAGTGACAGGACAAGAGGAAATGGCCTCAAGTTGCGCCAGGGGAGTTTTAGACTGGATATTAGGAAAAATTTCTTTACTGAGAGAGTGGTGAGACACTGGAACAGGCTGCCCAGGGAGATGGTGGAGTCACCATCACTGGAGGTGTTCAAGGAGCGTGTGGACGTGGCATTGTGGGACGTGGCTTGATGGACATGGTGGTGTGTGGTGTGGGTGGGGGTTTTTTTTGTTTGTTTGTTTTTTGTTTGTTTTTTGGGTTTTGTTTTTTTGGGTTTTTTTTGTAATGGTTGGACTTGATGATCTTACAGGTCTTTTCCAACCTTAGTGATTCTGTGATTCTGTGATCTGCAAGGTGGGAGAGGCATTTTGAGTGCAAGTTGTGCGTTTGACTCCTGCGAGACACTCCAGTTTTAAAACCCCTTTTTGCAGCTTCAACGACATCCTCCTGAACTGTTTATTAGGTGCTGAGAGATGGTGGCATTTGTGGAGCTGCTTTTAAAATGTTGACACACATCAGTATAGGCACCTCTACTTGTTACTGCTGCCCAATCCTCAACATGGAAACTGTCAGTAGCATCTGCTTGATGGACTTACGGAGCATGTGATGGTGTATTCAGGCAACTTTTTGGTCGGAACGATGTGTTCACTCCGTGCTGGGGTGCCCTTTGGCAAACAGTCCTGAGGAAGGAAAGTGTGGCTGAGCTGTGGCTTGGTGAGGCCCCTTTCTGTCTCGAGGTGTGATGGCCCACTGCCAGCAGATGACAACATCTTCCCCTTTTTCAAAGCAGATGGATCTGAAGGACTGGCGGTGGTTGCAGCCTGGCTCTGCCACCTTCTTCCCATCAGCTGCAGCCCAGGACTCCTGTCCCCCCACCCAGTTTCTGCAGGCAGGGTCAGCACCCATTCTTCAGCTACCTATTCAACCTTACTACCTTGGGATGTAGTGTGGGAGGAGGATGCTACAAATTTATTTCCCCCCTCCTTATAACAGAAGCTAGGAAGAGAGGAAAGACATAGGAAATCACTGAGGTCATTTCTGCTGTTTAGTGCAGGATGTAAACTCAAACAGAAAGTACATCAGCTGATGCTGATACAAAACGCACCTCCTGATACCGGTTCCTCTTAAACGAAACCAGCTAAGAGGAACTGACAGCTATGCTAGAAGCACGAAATGATCTCAGAAATATGTGGGGTAGTAAAAAGGTCCCAAAGTTTATTACAGTGGTAAAAATCACGGAAATCCCTCTTTCCCCCCACCTCCCCGCTCTGCCCTTCACTCCCCTCCCTATCCCATTCAGCACAGAGGGCAGAAGCAGGGTGCACCTGGGGTGAGGAAAGAGAAGGAAGGCGCGATCCCTTTCATTTCTCTAAACATACAGGCCAAGTGCTGTTCCAGCTTCTGCATTTGCTGAGGCCCAGATGCCGGTGGTTTTACTGGAGGTGGTGGGGCAGAGGTAGAGCCTGCTTAAAACGGGTTACGCAGAAAGTTTTGTGCCCGGGGTGCCTTGCTCTGGTTTACACCGATTATCCCTGCCAGCAGAGACGCGTGCGCTGTGGTGTTCCCTTGTAACACCAAGTGATGGTGATTTTTGTTCTTGTTGAGCTATGGGTTTAGATTGCAGAGACCCCAGGGGAGGAGGCTGGTGCATCTAGGGACAGCTGGACAAAGCAGTCTGTGGGGAGGGGAAAAAGTATATAAGGAATCAGAAAAATTGTATTTTCAGCTCATCCTTTAAATTTGAATTTTATTTTAACTGAGAAGATTTTCCAGGAAAAAGGAGTTAGAAAAATAACGTGAAAATAAAAAGTAAAATATTTTTGTTCGTTTCTGCCAAGCATAAGTGGCATTTTCCCCTCTTCATGGTAGTTTTTTAATTCACTGAGAAAACTGAAGTTTGCCGTAACTTTTCAGTTTGCCCAGGGAATGAATAAGTAAGATATTCCCTACACTGGATCTGGGAGAGCTACTGACTAGCCTGAAAGTTATTTTGTTGCACAAGGGGGAGAATTCCTTCACAAAAGGCTGTTTTGTAAATCGCTTTAGCGTCCAGCTGATTTACTCTAGTTTGGCATGAAGGGTCAGATTGGGGTTTGCCAGCTGAAGCAAGTTAGGAAAGCTTGCATATTTTTTAAAGGACATGTAAAGGAAGTAGAAGACGACTCCATTGTTTAAAAGCTTCATTGATTTTACAAGACTGAATACCTTTTTTCCTGTTTAAAGATAAGTGTAATGCGTGGAAAGTCACAAAGGAAATACAGTGATAAGAAGCCATTTTTACAAGGTGGGCTCTTTTATTCCCTCTGCTGAAAAGAGAGCTGAGCAATACTATTTACAATATTATAATGGGTATTCCTGTGTTATTTTAAAGAGCTTTAAGGGATGAAAGCAGATCTGCTAGAGAAAGGTATTAGAATTGCCAAATAGGGCACACATGCCTTGACTTTGCAGGGAAGCATTTGCCTTCCTATTTTTGTTAAAGGCATTAAATATTCTATGTGTATGCTGGCCATAGCGTTAGATTTAAGACAGTAATTACCAGCTCTTGATCACACCATCTAGTATATAGTTCCCAGTTCATGCAAAGCAAAGGTGAGATTGTCAGAGAACTGGCACTAGCCCAATGGCTTTAAAACTTTTCCGGGGGGGTGCATCAGAGAGGGGTAGGACAGGCATGTTTTATACGGCAGTTTTCAATCTGAGGACATCTTGGTGGCAATTGCAATACACGGGAAAGTAAAGTGTCCCGCTAATTTTTCAGCGGGAGAAAGGGCTGCGCTGTGGCAGTGATTTTGTGCACTAGCTGAAGGCAGCTGTGGTGGTGTGAAGGGGCGAGGGACCCTTGTGAGAGCCCTTCACCCCTCCCAAAGCCAGCCCCAAGCAAGCAGGAGCGGGTGGGAGCTGCACCCGGCGCAGGGGAAAGGGGTAGGTTCAGCAGCTGCCCGGGGTGGTACTGATGCTGAACGCAGGGGCTATCCTCAGCGGCTTTGCAGCCTGTCCCTGGCCAAAGGCTGCCTGTACAGTGTCACTGCGTAGCGGTTATTGCCCTTTTCCCACGTACGCTGAGGCGTCCGAGGAGGCTACCACCTTCTTTGCAGGGCTCGCTGAGCTACTGAGCATCTCTGGGTCAAGAGGGCCGCTGCTGCCAGGTGGCTTCTGCACCTTGTGCTCTCTCACACGGAGCTAGCTATGAATATTTTTTTTTTCCAGGGCTGGGTGGGTTTTTTTTCCCTCTTTAATCTTAAATACATATTATTTAGCTACATTGCTCAGGCTCTGTCCCATGATAGATGCAAAATTGCAGTAAAGATGCAAAGAAGAGGAAGGGAGTAGAATAAAGGAGGCAGAATACTAGAAAAGACGGACCTTAAAATTGCCTGGGAGGTCCTTTAGTTAACATGTTTGATGCTTTCTGTTACCTCATGGTTAAGAATTGGAAGTTTTGATGGAGTACCTTATAAATTAGATAACAGGTTCATGTGTGACGGAGAGAAATTTAGATCTAAAAATAAGTGACTGAGTAGCTAGGATCTGTTGAGGTATGGGCTGAAAGGGCCTCTGAAATGTAAGATATAATTAAGTCTTCATTCTCCTACACGTTCCAGTCTTTTTCCCATAGACACTTGCATGTTTAAATAATAAATTGTAAATTATGCTTCATTCCATAGCTCAGCCTTATTTTTTTCTCATTCAGCAGAAGCAGTAAAAATATTGATAAAAAATGCTGGTTAGCCTGCTACTGTAGAAAGGATCTGCAGGTTCCTTAATTCTGGGAAGGCGAGCACTTTCTGATTTATATTTACAAACAAAATGAAAACTTCTCTTTTTGTGATGTTCGAATTGTGGTTTTGAATGGTCTGCCATCACGTTTCCTTTTTCTTCTTTCGCCTCTGAGATCTGATCTCTTTATGAAATATCAAGTAAAAGGATCTTGCTGTAGCTGCATTATATGAAGTGCTCACATCACCTTATGAAAAAGAAGAATTAAACTATGACAGACTAAAGATGCTTTCACTTATAAACTAGAAATGTGGGGGGAGAAAATAAACACGGTACTTAGAGATAAAGAAAGATGTTAATTTCCACCATTACTTCTTTCCGTACAGCATTCTAGCTGTTGTTTCATCCACTGATTACAGCAGTCAGAAATTTTAAAATAAATACAGAAATAAACCTGTCAACCTCAAACAGTTGGAGGTCTGGAACCTGGCTCCAAAAATACTGGTATTTGCTTTAAAATCCAGCAATTTATAGCCAGGCTTTGTACACCAGCATCTCCACTGTGCCATAAGAAAAATCATTAGTGGAGGAACTATTTCCAGAGGTCCAAAATGGTCTGTGACAGGTCTGTGACATTTCAGATGGTCGATTAACAGAAATGGACACATCATCAGTAATGCAAAGAAGCCTTACATTCCCAGGATACACAAATATGTTTACCTCATGGCATTAGCATCCTGACCTGAAAAAAAAAAAAAAAAATCTTTCCCTGGAATTTAGGATTGCATAAGAAAATTATTAGGGCCTTTGAGGGGCGTGCACTGGTGTAGGCAGGAATAACAGAAGTGATGTCTGTGGAGCTACCTGAACAGAAAATTGGTATGAGAACAGGGGTTTAGGATCCTGAGGGTATGTCTGTACCGCTAAATAAAAGTGCGTAGGGAGGGAGAGCCTGGGCTCTCGTCGTCCCCGCTGCTTTCTGAGCCAGCTCAGCCCCTGGCTCCCCTTCGAACTATTCCAAATATTTGTTTCCAAGACAAACCTGCCACAGAAAGGGCAACTCTCTGGCCCTGGGGCCCAAGTTCAGTTCTTAGCCAGCTTTTATTTAGTAGTATCAACATAACTCAACGGACTCAATTCTGTGCTCTTATTTATCCCTGGCCAAGGAAGCACCTACGTTCCAGCTTAGCTTTAGGCACAGGGTTCAGTCCTCCTGAAACGTTTTGCATGCAAGGTAAAAATATGTTCAAGTCACCTGGAATTGATGTGTTAAACGTACGTTTTAGGCGCTACTAAAGTTGTGATTTTCTTTTAACGAAGGCTGAAGCCGGGGGTCTTAAGCACCTTTAAAGCAAAGCAGATGTTATTTTGCTAAATCAAGATCATTGTTTACACTTTACTCTGCAGTATTTAACATTTACTAGTATAAAAGAAAGATCCTACAATATATGGATCCTTGGTTTGTTTTGGTAGAAAATTCCTCGGCTGCTAAGGAAACTGTCCTGCCGCCTTGCAGACTTAAGGAGTGTAATATTTAATGAAGGTTCACCAGTGGGACTGAGGGCTGCCTGAGCACAGAGGATAGTTGTTAGGGAATACGCCTTTCTAGCTTCAGCAGTGCCACACGTGGCATCGCCTGAAGCTGCTTCCTTTTTACCTTTCTGGAAACCTGGGAGTCAATCTTAATGAAGGCCACATATAAGACAGAGGATACTCGAGGCTGGCAGCTCCTGTTATGTTAAGGAACAAGAGGCTGTGGAAAAGAGAGAAAACTCACAAATTCAAAAAGAATATTCAGGTTCAGCTCAGCTTGACTCATTAAAAATGTTTACGGTCTGGTTTCCAATTAAAGTTGGTTTTAGAACCGCTTTGATAGATTTTTTTTTTTTTAAAGCTTAAAAAAAGTCCTATATATATGCAGTTATTTATAATATTGTATACATTTTTGTTAAGTCATTAAAAGATTGCAAGCCTGCTATACGGTGATTGTATTTGAGGCCTTAAAGAGGATGTCCGTCTTTCAAAAGTCCTGAAACATAGCAAAATATGGTGTGTGCATAAATCATAAGTAACATGTTTTTGAGCAGTGGTGTAATGTAACTGATGAAGGAATAGATTAGTCAGGATAGAGTATTCTCCCTTTTCCCTCTAACCAGGTTATTTTTATTTCTTTGGAGTGTTGTGTTTATTTTTCTTTTTTTTTGTTCAAACTGCAAATATATTATTAATTGACAAATAATTTGGTAATGTTACAAATTATTATTTTGCTACCCTTGCATTCATACATGTGAAATACTGAGGTCCTGGGAGGAGACAGAAGTCCTCTAAAATTTTGGAGAAAACTTTAGTTAATACATGTATTTAAAAAAAGTGTGTTGGTTTCTGCTTTAGGTGGAACATTATTAAAAATCTACCCCTATCACAGAAGCAATAGTAAAAGTAGGAATATTTTGGATTTGAGGAAATTGAACTGAATTCATTGTTTGACCAACTGGATGGATCAAAGATGAAAGACTTGCAACGATAGCTGTCAGTGTAGCTGGGCTGCCATGCAGCAGCAGACATTAAGCATTAATGGAGCTTATAAAATAAAAATTAGAGGTGCCAAGATGTTAAAAATATAAATTAAGGTGTTATTTTAAAATACTCTCTGCATTCTGTTAATGTCCAAAATAATGAATTAGCAGCCTGTTTAATGACAAGGACATATAGTGGTTTGTAATAAAAACTCAGCTAGAATGTGCTCAGCTGGGCCGTGGATGTTTAATAAGACTCTTGGTGCTGGAGTGTTACTGCACCATTTCTGGAAGGTAGTGAGCTAGACATATTCAGGACAGAGCTGGCCGGGGCAGAGTCATTAGCGCACCTAAACGATATTATGATTTTGGCTGCTCCTGCGTCCCTGCTGAGAAATGACTGTTTCCCTGAGGATGGTCGGCTGATACAGGCTCCTTCCCATAGCAGCTTCATCCCTGGGGCAGCGCGGGGGCCACCCGGAGCAGAAACCATGCCAGTGCCTCAACTCCCTTCTCTCGGGTGTCCCCAGACCTACATTGTGGCAGCAAGAAGCGATCGCGGCACCCGAGCTAAGGGGTGCCCGGCCAGCACGCGTCCCAGCTGCAGCGACGGGGTGGCAGCAGGGGCTCCGGCAGCTGCCTGAATAATCGCGTGAGATCCCGCGGGAGAGGTTGGCAGAGCCTCCCTCGACAGCCCGGCCCCTGCTCCCAGGTGCAACGCTAGCCACAAAGGCAGTACGTGACTGCACTAATAACGGCTCACAGTTAAAAAAAGCCTGGAAATTGCCTTTCTCACTTCTACAGCAGCCTCTTGGCAGGAACTATGCCCTAGGTTGTCGGTTTTGTTTGAGTTAGGGAAGATTGTGCTGATTTAATTCCCTTAAGTGAGTTTCACCCGTGGCACCAGGATGCATTACAGAGGTGCTCCGGTAGGCAATCACACAAAAAAACCCCCTCCTAACATGTGATTCTCCTCTCCTTTGTATACTAGGGTAAAGCAGGAAATCCAGTGACATGTTTGCATTCCTCAAACACAGGACTTGGGGTTCTTCTCTCACGTGCAGTTAGACAGCTTTACTGTCAGCGGCGAGATGACACCAGTGTAAGCTACATGAGAATAAGGCCTATATGAGCATATGGGCATATCTAGGGCGTATGGAAAACGTGTTAGTATGCAAGGCCAGCCAAACATCATCCTGATGGCCGTGCAGCCTTGAAAAGGTGGGTGAAGACCACCTTTCCATCCAATCTGTACACGTGGAGATGCATCACCCGTTATTCTACGTTTCCCAGGTGGGGGAATTTTGTCTCCAGTTCTGACCGCTGGCAGGGACCTGCTTCTCCCGTTCAGGTCCAGCCTGGCCACGTCGGCTGGTGTGGGGCGGGTGAGGTGCCCTGCCCCAGGGTGGGTCGCTGGGGCATCGGGGCAGGGAGGCTTTGTGCTCTCCTTGGTGCATCCCTCTGCTCGTGCAACTGCAACACCGCCGACTGCGCTGGGCGTCACGGCTGCCGTAAGGCCGGTGCAGCCAAGCAGAGAAGGCAGACTGCAGTTTTTAATTTCACTTCTGAGAGGCCTATGCAAGAATGAGCATGGAAATACCCAAGCCGGTCAGCTCACAACGAAATGCCAGGCAGGTGCCAAATTGTTAAGGGATCATGGAGAAAAAATGGTATTGAAAGACTACTGCAGCACTGTGTCCTCACATATTCCATACTCCGTGGATTTATGTCATTCTGTAAAGAGAAATAATTTAAATCAATCTTCCCAAAAGTTACCTGCTGACTTTCGCTTTTTAAAATATTTGAGCAACATTCTTGAGGCCTTGAGCCTCTCTTTAGCCAGCTAACAAAACAGAAACTGAGAGATTTACCTTTCCATCAGTAAAAAGAAATAATTAAAAGATTCTGTGAAACCCGACTGACCTTTCTACAAGTGCTGGTAGGACAGTAGCCTTGAAACTGAAATGCACAAAAAGATCTGTTTTCCACGAAGCATTCTGTAAAATGGGTGAAGAGGAGAGGAGAGGGAAAAACCCGAGTGCTGGGGTGACTCTGCCTACATGCAGCTGAGGGTTGTCAAAACTTGTCAGGTGCCTCCGACAGGCAAACATTTACAGTTTTATAACCTCAGTATTTGCAACATTTAAGGCATTTCCTGCCTTAAGTATTGGGAAGTACAAGTAAATATTGCCTGTTCTGAGGTTAACTGCTCTACTTAGTTGAGGTAAAAGTAGCCAGCTTTTCATGGTCAGAACCGATTTGCAGGCAAACCACAAAAATCCCAACGCTGCTGTCACATTTTTAATTCATTAGGAGGAACTCATACCTATTCCCAGAGCTACTTTTAATAGTGGGCCTTTTCTGGACCACAGGGGTTTTTTGCTCAGAAGTAGAAAATCTGAGCCGGGTAAGGTGGTTCCGGCTAAATGCTGAAATGGTCAGAACAAAACTTCTTCAACTAAGTCTTCCCTTTGTAAAGAAAGGGGGGAGCGCGTCGTTTTCTGTCCTTTTTTTTTTTTTAGGTTTCAAAACCCATGCTGAATTTCCCCGCCCTACTTCATACGCAGATTTTGTAGATATCTGTGAACCTTTACATTTTCCAGCTCCGGATGGCAGCCTAGACAGCCTGCTGGAAAGCAGAGAGGGTGTGAAAAAGGGTGGGCTTAGAGCAGTGGCTGGCGTATATCTCTGCAGTTGCTCCATTGAAGCCGGCAGAACTTTATCGATTTAAAGCTAGATTTGGCTCATGATTGGATTTTGTATGTCTTTAGAGCCAACGCTGTGCATGGCATATGAAGCAAAACAGAGTACACTTACTGCTTTTCCTCCCAATCTATTTCTTGTTCTTCCAGCATCAAGAGGTAATAAAAAGCGCGTACGTATGTGCCTGCACACATGTAACACACTTGCACACACAAAGCCTTTTCTTACAAAACTTTCGTTGCAATTTCGCAGACTCAGGAGGTCTGGGTAGTTCCGATAAAGCTTCAGAGAAGTATCTTAAGGTGTAGATGCTTATCTTAACCAGCCCTGAACTCAGATTTTCCCCATGGCTCAAGGAAAGCTCTCCCCTGAGGAAGCCTGTTCGGGGGGCAGCATCCGTGCAGGGAGCTAGCCGGCGGTTCAGAGCCGTGGCTGTGCAGCATCCTTTACTTTAGGGTAGAAAGCTCGCCATATGGCTGCTTTGTTTCCAGTAGCTATAATGTAATTGAATCAATTGCCCTCACATGATATGGGTGTACTAAATGAACATACATCATTTATTTCTGGGTTTTGAGGCTTGTAAGAGTGGAGGGCAAGGCCCCTGAGGATAAATCAGTCTAGTTTGTCTTCAAGAAAAATGGGTTGAAATCTGACCTGTGGTGCAGGCACAAATCAATTCAGTGGTTCTGACAGTCCCACGTGGATACTTTCCTCATTTGGAAATCATCCTCTGATGAAGGTTGCTGTCAGTCTTTACACGGCTAGGCTACAAAAAGCAGATATCTTCTGAAGTGAAGGTCATCAGTAAACAACACGAAAAATTTAAATACAGCTAACCTAAGCTAGGGAAAGGGACAGCAGCGATTCTCATGATACTGTCAGAAAGTAAATCATGAGGCGGCAGAAGGGGGAAGAGGAGAGGGGGCTGCCAACGGCTGGCTTCGCAAGATGCTGAGACCTCCAGCAGCTGAGAATTGCCATAAGGCCGTGGGATTTGCCTGTCTCCCACTTACACCCTTGCAGCAGGAGCTGGGTAAGGTCAGTGCCTAAACTCACTGTGCCCTAGTTTTCCCAATCATCTGCTGCTTCATCTCAGCACCTCTCCGTTAGAGAACGAGGGTTTGTTTTTTTTTTCCCTCTGCTCTGCACCAGCTCTGTACCAAGAGCTGGGGCTAAAAACATCGCTCCTGATCTCTCTGGCCAGGCATCGATACCGCTAGCTCCTTTGTGTCTGATTCAAGCTATGCAAATCTTTCCCGGCAAAACCAAAGTGGTCTGAGCTTCGCTGCTTTTTCTTTCATTATAAAGCCAAAATTTAGACCTACAGAAAAACAAGGCCAAATCCCAAGAAAAGATAGGCTAGCTTTTGCAGGGTGAAGAAATGAACTGTCTAGAAGTGTCTTATCTAAGCTACCCACCTGGGCCTCCAGCGTTAGGCAGCTCAGGATGAGTTCCTTCCTGCGGGTGCATTTTTATAGGAGTGGGACAATGTGTCTTCTGGCGGTGCCCATCTCTTTCTATTTACTGTCAATCCTGGATAACTGGCTTCACAGAGTGCCAACTAACCAGTTGGGCTAGTTGCATATATCTTGTGGTTGCTGATAAAGGAGTTATTCTTTGAAGTCAAAGCCTGGCTTCATGGGATTTTTGTTCTAAAGTTGAAGAAAGAAATCTGGACTTAGACTTTGAAATCCCCCTTCCCCTTCATTACTGTTTGGGGGACTCCAAATTTGGAGTGCACCATTTTAGAGCTGGAGACCATTTATCAGCAATTTGTCACCTTGTCAGAGAGTTTGGAAAGTGTTTTCCAGACCTTTCAGCTATTTTTGTGTCTGTGCAAGATTGTTTCCCGCAGTCTGTCTCCCGAAGCAGAAATTGAAAATCTGGCCTTTCAGAGCTATTATTGAGTCTGTCCTTCCTTTTAATTTATTGACATACTTGCTTTCCTATATGATATCTTGTAAAAGCACATCTGATTTTTCTCAACTCTTCTATGCACCTCTGTGTTTAAATACACTTCTTTCATTTCTTGCTTCCTTCCTGTTCCCGTTAATTCCTTTCAGACCTTTGGGATGTGTAGCCCCACGGCAGCACGGGCAATAGTCAGTGTGGCACAGAAGCCCTTACAAGGAGAAAGTTGAAGGTCATTGCAGAGAGGAGACAGTATTTCTGGAGAAATGGGATTGAAATGCAAGCATGTGGGCATCCTCTGGCTTTGAACATAGGTGATACTATAAAGCTACAGAGTAGGAGAAGGCAGAAGGGGGGGAAGGCAGAGCCAGCCCCTCTGCAAATTGGTGGGAGGCTAAACTGTGGGGTCATTCAGTACGCCAGGCTGAGCTAATATTGGTAGCACAGCCCTTTTGTTGTGCCTTCTTGGTAAATCTATGCCTTCATACCATTCCTTACTTTTCTATTTCTCTACTTCAGCTTCCACTAAATTGATTTTTTTTTTCTATTTCTGCTCCTTGGAAAGTTAATTCTCTGCCACCTAATACCCTCTTAGTGCAATCCCTGTAGAGACACATTAGGTCAGAGTAGAATTATACAGATGCAAGACATAAAACCTGTATCGAAAATTTTCCATTCTAACTAGTTCTGGAGAGAAAAATGTGGATTTAAGGAAATAGAAAAGAAGTCCAGTGCCAACTCATGGCAGCAAATGATGCGTTATTACTAAAAATTGCACCCTACAAAATTTTCCGATTTTGTAGAAAGAGATGTTGTCGGGTTGGTTTTTTTTTTTAACAAAAGGCAGCATTTTCCTTTGAAACATCCTCTCTTTCCTTCATCTCTGCTCTCCTGTTTTTTGAGGAGAGTAGCTCAGGCTGTATCTCCTGTAATAGGCAGCAAACCCATCCCCATTCTTGCTTCAAGTGTCATTGCTCACAGTCACTTACTTGAAGCTGCACTCTAATTCATCTTCTCTCTTTTGTTCCCTACCTATTGGTAAGGAGTAGAACAAGGCATGGCTGCTTTCCCATGACCAGGCAAATAATATTTCTTTAAACTCAGGATTACGTATCTTCAAAAGCCTGTTCTGGTCAGGGATCCACCATATGTAACAGGGGGTTGACTGCAGACTCAAAACGTGAGTTTGCTCAGAGGGGCAAAATAAAAAAATGGATTAGTTGCCTTTTTGGGGATCTGAGCGTTAATTGGCTCGCTAATAAAATCATCTAGTTACACTCTCTGCTCGGTGGTATAGCACTGCAGTGAAGGAATTTTTGAAGGCACCCTGCTAAGTTGATTGTGCTTCTAGATAATTAATTGAAATGAGGAAAATAACACATTCCAAAAAAAAAAAAAAAGAGGAAATTGCAGATTTTCGGTTGTTCTTCATCACATAAAGTTGCAAAGATTAACTCACCTGATAGGAAAGCAAGTATCCTACTGAAAAACGTGTTTCTTTGTCTCAAGCGACAGGTGTGGCAACCACTTCCTTTGGATAGCCCCACATTTCTAAAGCTGCGAGGAGGAATTTTAAAACCATTAAAATACTTTGAACAAACATGTAACGGTTTTATGCACATTTTAGTGGCTTTATATACATTTCATACGGCTTCATAGACGTTCTAAAATTTTGGGAAGATAGTTTTGAAACAAAACAAAAATGTTTCCCATTCTCTCCTGTTCATTTCTTGTTGCTCATGGTTGGCTTTTGCCTTCCTGTACAGCAGTCCTCTTGACATACATCATCCCAGGATGATTTAGCTTTCTGTGTAATTGTTTTCTAAGTGTTTGTGTTTATCCTGTTGGTAATCCTGTGCTGGAAACTCTTGCCCATACTTGGTTATATTCTAATATTGATTTTGTTTCCTTTTCTTCTGCTCTTAGTTACAAATTACACCTTTCTTTTTGCTTGGAATGTTTTAGGGTGATTGATTACTGAATGAATCGAGTGCACCCATGAGCTAAGGCTTGATTTAATCCCCTTAGTGCCAAAGATTTCAGAGCACGCAAACTGAAGTTACAGCACCCTCTGGAAATAAGGGCGATGGATGTTTTTCCTGGATGTCGGAGAGCTGTGCCGCTGGGTACCCCACTTGGGCTCGCGTACCTGTTCTTGCTGAGGCACAGAGTTAAACCCCAGTTTCTGTCATGGCAATTGTCAGTGGATTTCTGTGGCTGTCAGCGGAAAGCGAGCTGTTTGTTTGCAACCCTTTAAAGACGCGAGATCAATACGTTGCAGGCTCTTTAGGGAACGTGACTCTGTATGCGTGTGGGGCTTTGTTTTCTTTGTAAAGAAGAGGGGAGGGAGGAAGGTTTGATAAGAGGCACTCACGTGTTTGTAAATCAGTGACTTGGGATTGGTAGGAAAAAATGTGGATCCTATTATAGCTGAATTATCCTCTGAAGTCCCTTCCCCTAAAGATAACTGAGCTTGCTTTTATGGAAATGAACTCGCTGTGAGCTTGACATTGCAAACAGTGCACTTGAAAGTATTTTGTCTGCTTCCAGCCTTTGCTATGAGGTGGGTAACAAATAGATTAAGCATGTGCTGCAGTGGACTTGATCAGAGATGTAGCGATATGTAAATGTCTCTGAACCTGAGTTTACAGTGAGGCTCGGAATTATCTGGGACATCCATTACTGTGGCTTCTGCACTGTCAGGCGTGGTGTGGAAATGAGAAGCCCACAAACAGCACAGCTTGCGGGGACTTGTTGCTGATACCACTTTCATTCCTGAGGTTCGACAAACTCTTAAAAACCGCATGTCCTGTGCATTCCTCTTCTGAGCTTTTTGGTTGTTGTAACCACACAGTACTGAACCTTCAGTTACAAGTGCCATAATTACCTCCATCTCCTCCCGCTGCTGCAAATGAGCGGAGGGGAAAAGTTCATTAATCAATTATCTGAATTTTGGAGAGAACCAGAGCAATGATAGTCTCCTGTTTCCTGGAGCTTTGAAATATGCCTCCTTCCTTCGGAAGCGGATGCAGCCCCAGCCTAAACGGGGAGCGGGGAGTAAAAGGAGGGGGAGAGGGGAGGGGGCACACACTTGACCTGGCAGCTTGCAAAATGCTGGCACAGAGAAAGGCCTGCAACTACCCCGCCTGAAAATACCTTTATCTCCCAAAAAATCTGCTGTGTGCACGTATGGATGAGAGAGAAAGAGCTTAGGAAATAAAACATCTCTGAAGAGCTTTCTTCTTGTTACACATGATGACCTGCCTTCAGGACTGGTTTTATGCCTTTTACCTGTCAAACCCTCTTGAGCTTTGTGGCTTGGGCAGTTAAGCTTGTATACTGGTTCCGCAAGTGCTTTATGCAACTCTTTCCCAGACTGTTCCTCTCCTCCCAGCTACTCTCGCCACCGTTTGGCCACAATGTCATGTTCCCACCTTTCCTTCGGCGGCCACTGCTGTGCTCCAGCCTCGTCAGCAGAACAACTACCAACTTGTAATGTCCTGGCCTGCTCTTGGGAGCCCCACAGCATCCCAAGGATGCAAAATTGCAGCTAAAAATGCAAACGAGCAACGTTGCTGAAGAAGCTAGCAAGAATGAGGGTATTTATTTAGCTCCATTTAAGAAGCACATACTAATGAACTTCAGTGGGCTTTCTGCTTGCGGAGTAATTTTTAAGGCCACAGTGCAACACACACTAGAGGCAGTGACAAGTACATTTATCAATGGTAGCACCAACAAACCAAATTGACACACAGTCATTATTACTTACTCCAAGTTTTAATGCAGCAAAACATTAAGCACGTGCTTAAGTCCCATAGGGCTTCAGCCAGTGCTAAGAATAGGCACGTTTAAGTGATTTGTTGAACTGATGGACATAACAGGTACCTGATGGCTCTGCAGATACCGAACTCTGGTATTTTGTCTCTTACTACTCTTCTGTAGAGTCCAAATCCCTTTTACATTACCTACCAAAAAAAAAAAAAAAAGTGATTAGGCAACACAGAAAGTTAGAACGAAGCTGTAGGAAAATTCTTTTTCTTCATCAAATCACTTTTTGTTGTTATTGAAATAGGAGCAAATACAGTGCACTATAATCTGACAAACTGTTGCATGCCTTACCTCTTTATATGGACTAGGGAACAAACTTCAACACTAAGTGTTATTTTCATAATTTTTATTCTCCCTTCTTTCATAAGTTTCTCTTCTATTCATAGAACAATGTGAGAGAATGAAAGTAACTAATTTAAATGTTATAAATATGCACAGCCATTAACTGGAAGACTTTGTAGGAATAGGGATAAAATATCAGCCTTAAATTTCAAAGAGTACAGTAGTCAGTTCAGCTAGGGTTTAGGTTATATTTTTTAATTTAAAAATCCTCAAATCTTTTATTCTCTCTGTATCAAATAGATCACTACATCTTCGATACTTAATTATCTGCACTATAAAAGGAAATCCCCTTTAACAGTTAAGAAAATATTTAAACAGCTCTTTTTTTTTTTAAAAAAGAAATGAAACATGATGTACAGTGTATAAGCTAATCTTCTACTGATGTATACATGGAGGTCCAAATAAGAATAAGAGGAATGTGCTTTCTCTGATCTTGGCAACTTTTGCATTTAGTTTTTAGGCCATCGTTTTATGGGTAGTTTGGGAATCCAGACAGATTTAGCTACATGAATTTATTTGCGGAGTCACAGCCTTACCAAGTGGTAGCTACATTTCTTTACTTTTACAGAAAAATGGAAGTTGTAAGCAGAAGCTTTTGAAGTTGGCAAGGGTGGGATCCTTACCCAAAGCCTGTGGTGAGACAAGAGAGCTCTTTGAGTTCAGATACTCCCAGAGGAAGAGGAGCTGTTTGCATCCCCTGGGAAGCGGAGGAGTCTGAACTGAACGAGAGTGGGACAGAAAAGTGGAACTTAATTTTTTCCATGTGAAATCTGATGTCAGTAATGTCTTGCCTTAGGGAGAATGTGGTAGAAAGGTATTTTTGGAGGTGGCTTAGTCCTAGTTTATAAGGTATTTAAGATCTTTAAGTTAGGCTTGCCACGGGTCTGAGATGAATGAAACATGGGTCTTCTGGGAAGTTTCCCAAGATATACTCTGACTGTTCAGTCAGCTTTTACTTGTCTCCTTCAGAAATGAATGGCCTCTCTGTGTTGTATATAACCTCATCAGCAGGAGAGCGTTTTCCTGTTTTACCTGCTGTGTAAGCATTCCCATGTTACCTGACATCCCCTCTCCTTGGCACACACGTTACCTTTTCTACATAAAACAGCGTAGCGCAGGACTGCGTCAGAGGGGACCAGGGACAGTAACCGTTGGCTCTTCCCAGATTTCCAGTACGTTGATTTGATAGAGGATCCCACATCGGCTTGGAGTGGCTACGATCAGCTATTTAGAAGAAGTGCTTCCTCTGCAGGTCACAGGACCGCAGCAAGACAGGCTTACAGGGAAAAAATGAGTTTGGAAATAAATTGAAACTTTGTGAAATCTGATCTAGGAAGGTGGCCAGTGAGAGAGAGTGGGGTTTTTGACATAAACTAGAGGTTTCTAAAGAACCAGGAGTATCCTCTGAGTACAACCTGCCTGTGCTTTTGCATTTTGACTTCTATGCTTTCCTAGTTTGGCATAAATCAGGTGTAGCTTTACCTGGGGGAGAGAAGAAGGGAAAGTGGTAAAAGGGATGAATTGTGAGAGCTTCAGGCACCTTATTTGCCCACCACCTCCTGCAACAGCACTCCTGCATGTATGGGGAGGGTCTTCTCACTGCTGCTTGGCCCCAGGTGTGGGCAGCCAGAGACAGGCTACGCAGCTGCACAGCAGCCGAGCAAGGGGTCATTCTCCCTCTTCACAGCCCTGCATCCCACTCCGTGGTCTGTGACATGACCCAGCAGAGCAGAGGCTGGTGGAGGGAAGGGATTTCCACATTCTCATCTGAGTTGCACCCACTCCTGGAAACAACCATTGTCCAAACAGAATAGTAGTTTTAGATGTATTATGGAGCCACACAAGAGTTTCTGCTGAAACACCCTCCTCTGAAGCACCGCACAAGCTAGTAGCACCCTCGAAGACCTGGTACTCGACAGGCTTTGCTCCGGTATCTGATGACTCCCTGGCGTGGAATGCATGGGCAGCCTTCCCCGTGCGGGGTAACACAGTCACCTTCTTTTGCCCTGTAGACTAATCCCTGGGACTAGGAGGCAGTCCTTGCCCTGGGCCGTTATTGCGGGTATTGAAATAGTCTGTGTAGATTTAAGTCGCAGGAAGCCTGACGCATCTTTTGCTACCCAGAGGGCGAGGTGCAGCCTGGTGTGTCCTCTGGGATGTTGTGCTCCCCCTCCCTGCCTCCACCAGCATGTGCTGGGTGATGTGACCCCCTCCTAATGTCCCCTCCGCAGGGGGTGGCAGGAGGGGCAGGGTGACACCGGGCAAAGCTGGTGCAGAGGGAAGCCACACCTGGAGTCACACACCGGCAGTGAGTGACTTGCTGGCCTGGAGACACAGGAGAGTGGAAAAGGCAGGGGACTGGCGGGGAGGGAACAGAGAAGTAAGTGTCATGCAGCAAGGAAGAGACTTGACAGATCTATGCTGACATTTTGTATTTATAAGCCCTGTTGTGACTGATGAGCTCTACAATAAAATCCCCACTGACTGCCGAGGCTGCAGAAATGACCCTTTTTTGTTAGGGGGAGGAAATACAAACAAAAGAGGGAGGGGGAGAAATCATATTTCTCAACTTCTCATCTGGGCAGTGTCTCGGTACACGCTTACGAAGGAAAAAGCTCTCCATCACCCAGCGCTGCGCCAGCTCGCCGTGATGCAGAGTGAAGGTGACCAGTGGGGGAAGAGCCATTCAGCATTTCAGAGCCTCGGGGAATTTTTCTGTGTGCCATTTTGTGCGTACGGCTGGAGAGGAGAGGGGAGGTGGAATTAGAGGTGAGCTTAGTCCCATTTCCACCAAGCTGCAAAGAGCTCAGCTGGCCCTTACCGCTTGTATCATGATGGGCTTTAAATTGGGGAATAGCTTTGGGATCCCAGTTCTCACTGTCGGCATCAACAGTTCCCGGCTCACAGGGGCATTTGTGAGAGAAATGACATTTGTGGGTGTGCAAGCAAGTATGGGGGGGGGGGGTGTTACTGCCATGCTGGAGAAGTCATCCTAACCTACATCCTAACCTGTCATCTTACAGCGTCGTCCTAACCAGCTGATGGACACCCAAACGCGGAGACAGTTTTGAGGACAAGGTAGCTGGGATTGGGAGAGGCATCCTGAAGCACCGGTGCAAGAGCAGCGGTCTCAGTTCCTCTGAGCACTTTATCTGTTTCCAAGTCACTACCCCGGAGGCGACAACCCCCTTCCCCTGACTCCAGAGCAGAGCTAAGTTGCAGTAATGCCTCTGGTCTGCCATCAGAAGGGAAAGAGCTGTGTCAACACAGAAAATGCTATTTGCTGACAGGTTGTTAGAAACAAAGGAGGCACAGGCAGGAGCAAGAATAAAAATAGAAGTTCTCAAGTAAAAAATGGGAGAAAAGAGAGAAGATTGATTGTTTAAGTCACAAAATACAGAAAAATGAAGGGAAATTAAAAAGACTGTTAAATCGAATATGCCTGCCCTTTAGAATAGCATTGATAAAGGCTGGGGATGTGCAGTGTAAAGGTTGAGATGTATCTAACTAAGGGTCACATCTGATGAAACGATAATTTATGGTTAGAGAATAAAATAGACCGTTTGGATGATGTGGGTATCATTTCTAGACTATCCGGTATTAGGAGGCTGGAAGGAACACACATCACTAGATACATGAAGCAGGTGTCTGAAAACCATCCAGCTATGAAAGAGAAAGGAAAAAAAAAAGCTCCTGTTTATTGCTTTGCTTGCTTCCCTATCCTCTCCTGCTTTGCTGTAGGGTAATCAAATGAAAAACTAAGTAATACAATGTACATTCTGTGTTCCCCATTACAATTGACAACATGAGAAACAATGCCTTAATGATGTCTTAGATTTTTAATGAAGATGCTTGTTAGGCTTCACAGTATAAATACAAAAAAGATTTAGGGGTGTTTGTTCTCTAAACATAGCCAGGTCAGGCTGGGGCGGAGATGGGTGAGCAGGACTAAAAGAAACAAAAACGGTGAGAAAAACCTGGGTAGTGACTGAGCTAATCAAGAAAAGCATGATTATGCTGAATGAGCAGACTTCTCTATATAGATATATTAACATTGTAAATTGTGTCAGCCAGTGCGGTGGCCTAGCATCTTAGTGGCTGCATCTGTTTCTTTTCTATCAGCTACAGAATCAAATATAGTCATTAGGAAACAGACGTGTGCACTCTCATCTCCAGAGTGTATCGTACCGTATTAATTGGAGCGCACAAAAAATAGCTAGATCATTCCCTCATTCTCTCCCAGTTCCCTAATTCTCCCTCATTCTTTGCCTACCCCTGATCAGCTCTGCACATACCTGCTCTCTGAATGGTATGGAACATTTTCTTGAGTTGTATTTTTTTAGTGAGATGTTTTCTTCAAGTTCCGTTCTGTGCAATTGCCTCTTCCCCCACCCCATCAAATAGGGAGAAAAATGGAAACCCCAGAGTATAATTTACAGAGGGATACTGTTGAATCCTTCATCAGACTCTTTTGCTTGAAGCCTATAACTGTATTCTGTAGAAAGTCAAACCAAATTTGCTCACTCTGGAGAGTATCGTGTTGTAAAAAATCGAATTGGACTTCCGCACTTGGTAAGGGGAATAGCTTTCTTTACCTGATGTAGAAGTGATTTTTGTTATGTAATATATGTAATTAAAATGGAATTATTATGTATTTGTAATCTGGAATATCATAGCCTTCAATGAGACACTTTCATTGCAGCTTTTCCAAGTCTCTCAAGTGTTTGTTTTGGAGAAGGGGGTCTGCACAACAGTCTTTTACCCAGTGTCCTAGCATCACTGAAGGAAACAGAGTGTAATTAAGTGAAAACGTGTACTCCCTCCTTGTAATCACTGAGAACATTGGGGTGGTGTTGAGGACTCTGCACTTCGCTTGTTTTTACAGACTCACGAGGGAAAGCCCTCTGTATGTGAAAAACCGCATGACCTAGTGAATTAGACTTGCCTCATATGTCCAGATATACCAATGATTGCCTGTGTGGCAACATCTGTGAGCATGTCCACCTCTGTAAAATGGTACTGATGATTGCTCACCTTCATACATCTCTGAGAAGGACAGGGAAACACTGTCCTCTCTAAGTGTTCGGTATTATGGATAAAAGCAGCGACGTTGCCCGCCTGCATGATGGTTTCCTCCCTAAGGCCCTTCTCAACGTCTCGTTGTCTGACCAGCACTTCACTGAAGGGTGCTGTAGCTCAACGTTACACATGGACACCCTTCTGCATTGAGGAATTAAGGCTTTGCTACCATTTGTACTTGTTTTGATCCCAAGAAGCAGAAGTGTGTATATGTATAAACCTGTATTAGTGTGCATGTTTGTGCTTGCCTGTGTGTGTGAGAGAGTGAGATGATGATGACGAGCACACCCTTCGTCCTTGGATTACTCCAGGGATTTTCTGCATGATGTGGTGAAGTGACTGTGAACTTCCACATTTCAGAGTTGGGATTTACATGGTGACCAGTGGACCTTACTTGTTAGTCCTCTGGGATTTCTTTTCATCAGATGGCAGACCCTTTCTTTTCATTTCTTCTTGCTAACTTCCAAATAGCAGAGCTTGTAGCCAGAAATTCCTGAAAGTTGACTTGGGTCTTCCTGAATTAGCCCAAAAAACTAATGTATTGGCTGAGTTCACCACTAAGTTATATTTTTTTTGCTGCCCTTTGGGGTCTAGAAGTAAGCTGGCTTCCCAATGCAGGATACTTATCCTAGCAGTGTAACTTCTTACTTGGTCTTAGGTCTGACTGATTTGCTGTGATGGAGGTTTGTTGCAGGAAAAACCATAGCTTCCTGGGTTTTATGAATTTGGGCCAATTTCACTGAAAATACCACCCAAAGCAAATTATTCTCTTCTTCCTGAATTCTTTCTGTCTGCTATGCATCATTCACCTCCAGGAACTCTTTGTTCCCAATTTTGGAAACTTCTGCCTCCTTCAAGTGACTTCACTCTGTTGGAAGTAGCAACTCCTCTTACCTCACTCAAGGACATACCCTGTGAAGTTCCTGGCGGCTTCCTGCGCTTATGTCATCGCCATCCCGTCACAGTCACAAGGGAGTTCTCGGCTGCTGTCTCATCCTGCTTTGCATTAGTATGCACTTCCCAGTGCCAACTAGTTTTGTGTCTCAGGGAAATAGTGCAAGACCTTCAGAGTAAAGAGGAACCTGCTCAAGTCATGCTGCCAGAGTCAGCAGACTTTTTTTCCAAATAAAGAAAAAAAGAAAAAAAAACCAAACCTCAAATCCACCCTGAAGAAACCACAAGCCACTCAACTCTCTGAATTGTGCGAGAAGGAGGACTACAATTTCAGAGGAGGATGGAGTAACAACCTGACCACTGCTTGCAGATTCTTTCAGCATGGGAGGGAAGTGTACTTGTAGTTCGATCATAAGTGATAACTGGCAAATATAAGTTACATTTCAGGCCTTTTGTGACGGAAAGCTTGTGACTGAATTATGCCTTCTGATGATATGAGTCAGGCACCAAGCAGCTCCCTTTATATAAACGTGCTCTGAGGTCAGCCTATTTAGGTTATTTCATCCTCAAACTTCTTTACCACTTTCATTACTGACAGAAACCTTTTCCTTCTCAAATCTCTGTCCTCCTTCAGCCTTTTCCCACCATATGCCTATCCTCCTCTCCACTCCTCTTCTCCTGTGGCAGTGCTTACCTCTTGCTTTCAATTGGTATCGCAACAGCCCTTCTCTCGCATCCACTTCTATGTTATGCCTTCATCAGTGCATCTCAAATCTCTATGGCAATGCATTTCAAATTACTTTCCCACCTCTGCCCGCCTCCCTAGTGTCTGCCTTTCCAGGTACCATTGCCAGTCACTTAAATTCATTGTGGCAAAAAACATATTCCTTATTCATATTCCTCTTTCCATGCTCCCCAGATGCATTACCTTGATTTCCCCCTCCCTTTAACTCTGCTCCTTCAGGCCACTGCTAAATCCTAATCCTCATTCCTTTACAGCTAAAATTTGTCTTTCTATTCCCCAGTTCCCAAACGCACTGTCTCAGTCTGGCATTGCTCAGGGGGAAGGTTTTGTTTAAGCGACATTTCTTGCTAGAAATAATGTGGAACAGAAGTGTTTGGGTTTGACTTTTGTGGGACCCCAGAACGAATCTTCAGTCTACTAGTTAGGGGAAAATATTAATAAAAACCAAACTTTTTCACTTGGACAGAAAGTAAATGTAATCCAGCATTAGGTAGAGAACCCCGCAATGTAATTCTAGAGTTCTGTTTTAAAACAGAGGGTGTTATAATAGGTATGGCCCCATTCCCAATATTAGCTGCGCCGCAGATGGATGCATCATAAGAAAGAATGGGAAAGTTGCTTTTTCTCATTCAACAGTTTGAACTGTGCCCTAAGGCCCTGGTTCTTACTCCAGCAGATGTGTAGGTCACTGCCAAATAGCTCTGGGTTTGGTTGCTTGTTGCATTGTGCCATATGTCAGCTGCTGTGCCTGCGCAAAAGCTGATGCAAGCTTTTGCTCTCTCTTAGTGCTTCTGAGGTAATTCTCCCCTTATGTGAACTATGTTTGGTTGCAATTTCACTGTTGAGCTTTGCAAAATTGAGCTCTAAAAAAAAAAAAAGAGAGAGTGGTAGCTGAGTCAAACGGGCAGTAGTGAACAGCAAGCAAAATGGCACCGTCTCCTGTTATGTCCTGATGCAGAAGAACGTCTTTGAGACTGCTATAGAAACAGAAGTGAAATTAAAGTCTAGGGATTGTGTTCAGGGCCAGCAGTGCAGCGTGCCTGTGGATGCTGCACTGGGCTCCCCAGAGAGACACGTCTCTGAGCAAACACCTCCGCTCTCTACTTTTTAAGCCTGTTGGGATGGGGTTTGAGAGAATAGGAGGCAGGGTTTGCTGGCGAACACATGAAGAGTGGGAACTGTGATGTACTTGGCTCTGAAAGGGACTTGGGTGTTCCTGGGACTGGGAGATGTGAGGAAGAGGGAAAAACAGCAGAGCGCTGAGTAGTTACTGGTTGGGAAATGGGCATGTTTAGGAGAAGGTAAGCCTCGCTGCTTGCTAACGCATTAGCTGTGCATTATTGCAGACTTTGGGAGACTCGAAAAGGAAATCTGTTCTAAAGCTGCGCCTCTGCTCTTCACATGCAATCTACATTTCCCTTCAGAGGACCTTTTGGGGCTATTTTGCTACACTGCCAAAAGGGTTTTTTACTTCCCTTATGACGTTTTTTGAATTCCTCAAATCCCGACGAGAAGCTCAGCAGCAGCCGGAAGGTCACAATGGTCCTGCAACCCACTGATGCAAAAGCAGTGAGCTGCATGGCTGTGTGCCCCACGGTGCCCAAAGGACCCACCTCCTGTTCCCACTCACGCAGCTCCGGCTGGGTATCCCACCTTGATGAACCACCCCAGTTGTCTCTCTTACAACAGCAACCATTAAGCATATTTTTTTTTCTTGCAAAAAATAAGTCCTCCACCTCTTGCAGATGTCCTCGAGTAGAGCTACAAGTCCTCATCCATTAATGCAGATTTATTATCTGCATTCATCTACAGGTTTCAAAAGCCTGATGGTAAACACACTTTTCCTCCCTCCTGCCCACACAGCTAGGTGCTCCTAGAGAGGGAAAAATGTAGATTGGCAACTGCTTACTGAGATGCCTCCTATTATTTTGCTTATCTTCCTGTAAGTGTGTTCAGAGCAAATGTTTAGTACGCTGCAGATAATGTAGTTACCGATAATGGATCCTTGCTGTTCGGGGACGTGCGGTGATTTACCTTCATCGAATTAAATCAGAACAGGTGTTGCCAGCTCACTTCTGAGTCAGAAGGTGAGCAGGTGCCACTAAGTTGCATCTGGCAGTGGGAGCAAACAAATCTAGGCCAGAGAAGTGTTGAATGAGATGATTTTCAATTTGGTGCACAACCTAAGCAATTAGAAGCAGCTTTCCAAGGGTTCTTCTGCACGCCCCTCTCCTACCTATTTAAGAAACAGTGACAGAGGGACACTTAGAAAACGGTATTTGGATTAGAGAGCATTGCAAATATTGCTTCTGGCGCTTATGGCATTTTCTTTGTCTTTGACAGGGAGCCGTGCATGTAGCTGTGCTCCAAAGCGAGTTTCCTCGTTTTGGAAAGGCTGAGGAGGGGAGACCGCTGGGGCAGAGAAGGGGGAAGTTTGTGATACGCTGCAGCGATTCCACAAATCGGGGGCCGTGGGTCCGTAATTGCCAACTGCCTCCTGTAAGAATGAAACTTCGCTGCAGCAACGGAGGGTCTTTCTTAGGAATGCTCTGACACTGCATCGCAGTTTACGGGTGGAGACCTGCTGGTTTCAAGGCTAGATGTGAAATGAGACCCGTGTTTCTTCCTTAGAAGAATACCTCGGGCCACTACTTTGGTAATGACCAGAGTGTCTGTATCTGACCCTCCATATTTGGCTAAAATCAGTGTTTGTGAAAGCATGGATTAAGTCCTCTCCCTGCTGCATGTAAAAGCATTTTTGACTAAGTCATTTTCAACCAAACAGTACTCAGCCAGGGCAGTAAATCACACAAACAATGTTAATCACTTTTCGGTCATGTTTAATGGTCTTAAATTGCCTTAGAAATTGCTTCACCTAATTTTATTTCACTGGGGCTCTACAAGGGGTCCAGCTGCAAATAACTACTCTCAGAATCAAGGCTGAATTACTGCAAATACCTCGGTAAAGGTAAGAAGGCAGATCCTCAGATCATATAAATTGGTGCAGCCCTGCTGATGTCTGTGATGTTGTGGTGATTGATACCAGCAGGGCCATAATACAGGTAAAGTAAATGGTCTGCAGTTTTAAATGCCTGCTGCTAATGGGTCCCATGGTAAATCAACGGCTGACTTGTTAGGTTCTCTTTAAAATGGACTCAGAAGGTACATTAATGGGGAAAAAAACCCCAGCTTAGCAGAGCAGTGGCCAACACAGGTAGCACTGTAGCCAATATAATTCACATTTGCATTTCGACATAGGGCCTGATTTGTTACCTTCACAAATGCTTGTGCCAGTACATGGTCCGTCGAAGACAAAGCCTGACCCGTAGCCCAGCCAACCCGACCAGCTGCTGCTCTGGTTGACCCAAGCTGATGATTGGGATTTTACTTGTACATCTTTGGGCTCTTGAGAATTAAAGCCTACAAGTAACTTCATTCCTGCTTTTCAGCCATCTTCAAGCGAGACAAGAAACAGATGGCCTTGAGTGCCCTTTCAGTGGAACTGGAGCAAGAGAAAGAGCTACTGAACCTGGATGGGAATGAGCATCCTCACCCTGTCAGGGTTTGCAAGAATTCCAGTATTTTTCCTATCTCCCACCAGGGATGAAAGGTCCTTTTAAAACTTGCATGAAAATCTCCAAAATAAAATCAAGATGGGGCCAAACTAAATATTTTACTTTAATAATGTTCAAAGAGTATATTTTCATTGTGACCTTTCTAAGCAGTTGCCTCTTTTTAGTACAAAAGGAACGTGGGGTTTTTGCTTGTTTCTTTCAATTAGAAAATAAAACTTTTCACTTTAAAAAATGTCAAAACAGCAGTTCTTGATCATTCAAAGCTTCTTTTGAATTTTTTTAAAGCTGAGAGTTGTTGAAAACAAACCTTTGCCATCAATCATTTTCAGTTTTGACAGATGACTGCTTTTTTTCCATTGTGGGTGGAGGGAGAAGAAAAGTTTAGTCCCAAAATTCCTGACCACTTGTAGCAATTTTTACCTCAGTTTTGAAAACCTGTTGCCTTACATAGGTTTCAGTCCAGTTAAATGAGGCTGCAGTGGGCAATGGAGATGCAGGAAGTGCTTTTTTTTTTTTAAGCTCATTTTTAAATGAATACTTTATTCTTTTTTTTTTTTATCAGTGGCCAGCATGATTTATAGAGCCTCTAAGTGATTTATATTCTGTTTGCATGATTTAGTGTCCTGAGTGAATGCAGTTTGGTTGAAAATGGTTTAATGAAAAATGGTTTCTTTTTAGCATAGATGGAGCTTAATCCGTGTTTTCAAAAATCATTCTGATTAAAGCCTTATTAGGATCAGACCAAGGCACTGTCTGTTGCCAAGGTATCTGCTAGAAAAGTGGTTCCCAGGGAAAAACCTAAAGGCTTTACATCGTGAAAGAAGAAAGAGTTACTTTCTGAAATACGGTGGTGATGGGAAAACTTCATGAATTTCCAGCTCAGATAGCAACTCAGCAAGGCTTTAAGTGGAAGGCAAAGAAATAAAAACAACCTGACTAAAAAATTAAGAAAGACCCCGGAGAATACCAACTCATCTGACATCTTATGCTAAGTAAGATCTTACGGCTTTATCCTGGTTGTTCAAAGTCTATACGTTTGGCCCTGAGGAGAGGACGTGGAGGTCCTGCGCAGGCTGGGGAAGGCGGGTCTCCTGCCCACAGCTTCTGGGCAGCTGTCCTTGGGTGGCTGCTCAACACTTTCAGATAGTTTTCTGTAAACTTTTAAAGAAAGGAGATGCACTTAAGATGACACTGTCAGGGGATGGTGATTAGCGACACATTTTGTTTAAAAGTGCCTAATCTTCATTTAAGTGTTTGTTTACAGCACTTCTCTGCTAAATGCCACAAATACTGAATGGTTCCTTGAAGGCATTTCGGCTCCATGAAGTGAAATGAAGTTAGAGGATTTATAGTTTTCTTTCAGATGGAGGCTAATCTACAAGGCAGGCTTTTCAGGCCCATGATATACCCTACACTCCACAAAGGTTTTACTTTTTTCAGTGGTATGGGACGAAGTTTGAGGGCAACCGAGCAATTACAGTTCTTCAGCTGTGTCCACTGACAGCGTGTTCGTTACAGGGACTTCAGCACAAAGCAGCACCTGATGCTGGCACGTTTTTGTGATCACCCCCCATGAGCAGTGTTCCCTACCTACTGGTTTTATTTTTGCACGCCAACTTGATGATGCAGGTAAGTTTCTTTTTTTTTTTTTTTCCATTGCTTTCGGGTCAAACACCCACACGTGGATGTTATAAGCTTGCATCTGATTTTGGTACAGCCAATATAAACTGTAACTCAACTGACCTCAAATAAACCACGTATCTGCGTATAGCATGTTGTGAAAGTAGCAGAAATCTGTTTTGCTCTTAAGGGATGCTGCAGAAAAGACTGCGTCAGGAAGCAAAGCTTCCAGAACCTGGCTCTCCAAAGCACAGGAGCAATATTCCCTGCTCGCAGGGGCTGCCCTGCTGTGCAGCTTTGGCAGAGGCTTTGCAAGCACAGTAGCCCTTCTAACACCACAGCCAAAATATTCTCTTTTTTCTGGACTTCCCTGGAGAGAAATACAAGACACTCCTCTCTTTTCAGACCAGTGGTGAGCCTCTGGGTCCACTGGGTACATCTCACTGGGCATGGGCATGTTAATCTGACTGCGTACGCCTTTAGAGCTGATCTGGTCTGCACATATGCATAAGCCAAGCCAGCCCCATGTTTCCAGATATTTAGCAAACGTTGCTGGGTGTCCAGAAACCACAGCAAAATAGCCCTAAGCCCACTGGATGCCTTAGCACAGAATTTCCAGCTGGAAAAAGATGCAGCTGGGGAAACGTGGGGAATGGTACCTTGTCCTACCTCACCCTTACGCCATCCATGCCACGCAAAGGCAACCCCCCCTCAGACTCACCAGAATTACATCACTTGTAACCGGGGTGTGACCATGTGCCCAAAGACACCCAAATAGCAGAACACAGGTGAACCTGCCCAAACCCTACTCATCCCTCTGCAAACAAAGCGCAATGTTTTCGAGGCATCTGTTGGGTGTCAGCTGCACACTAACCGACTTACCTTAAGCTCCAGGTAATGAAGGGCATTCTTCCCTCCTCCATGCACAGATTTCTGCTTCTGCAGCCGTTTGGAGAAGGGGCTGCACCGCCAGCTGCAGAGGGTTAGCCATCTGCCAGTCATACCTGCTGCTTCTTCCAACCGGCGTCTTGCTCACCCAGCTGTAAATCAGAGTGGTTCTGCCAAAGAAAGAAGAGTAATGTGTAGCAGGTAACAGGAGCAGACCAAGACTTCATGACTGTTATTTTTTTCACAGCCGTATACCTTACTTAGTCACTTGCATCTCTGCAAAGTTATTCAGAGCAGAGCTCGCAGAAACGATGTTGAGTATGTCCATTCAATGTGGTGGCGGTGCGAACGATTACACGGGGTGCAAGTGGTAAAGAGAGGCTGAGGCTTGTATTTACACTCGTTTTACGCTGTTTTCCATTGTTGTTTTTACACTGCCTTACCCTTCAGCAACAGCACTTGGGTGACTCTTGGTGCACAGTAAGGGAAACTCAAAGTCCAATGGTAGAATTACATTGGCAAGTTAGACATCTGAGACGTGTTTGTGCGGGCAGGGGAGGAGGAGGACGGTCAGGCACGCAGGTGAATTTTCCATAGGTAACCAGAATAAGCAACAAATAGGAGGGATTAAATGTCAAAGAGAGCATTGTCTCTTTAAGATGGCTAGTGAAGAAATGACTAAACAGTAAAAAAATTTTAAGGTTTTATCTCAGCACGCAATGTACAGGCCCCAATTCAAAGAAATGCCTTCAGTTAAGTTGCACGTTTGCTGATCTCTAAGCATATCTTTAGAAGCTTTCCTCAGTAAGCACAAACATACCTGCCTCAGTGCTGTCCTGAGGAGAGGCTTAGATGATGAAGCGAACGGTGAGATTATTTTCCTTGAGGAAGCAGAACTTCGATTCACTTTTCACCTTCTTTTTCAAGAGCCTGTTTGTTTTCATTGAGCACGGGTCGAATTCTTGTGTTTTGGCAATAACAGGCTTGACCGTTCCTCGGGTTGTTCTCCCCCACCACTGCCACCTCTGAAGCGGAGTCTGTTTTTTGTACTTTCTGTGTTTGGAAGTGGGGGAGTGGAGGAGTTGCTGACAGAGGTAGCCAGTGATGGTTACTAAATGTGTCTGCTTGGTTGAAAGTAAGGAAGCATACAACAAATGTTAAAGGGAACAAAATGGATTATTTGTTATTCCTGGGGGGATTCTGCTCTTAAAGTGATGCCCCAGAAACCCAGCTGGAATGTTAAATGAAAGCCAAAGGCCCCCCACAAGTGTGTCAGCAGAGGAAAGCTCTTCAGAGTGAGGGCCTTTGAAAATTAGAACTGAAAAATAATATTCTATAAAAAGAAAAATTCTCCTAAGAAAACAGAAAGCGAGGAAATTAAAAGCACAAGAGGGGCTGGCCGCAGTACTTAGGTTGTGAAGGGTCTGTCAAGCAAAATACTTTTAACACAAAACTCTGACTTTATTTCACTGTACAAATACACATGCACACACTTTATTTGGAGCGGCCTTAAGTTTGCCTCAAGATCACCAACTGAGTTTTTAAATTAACACAGGGGTGCTCACACTGCCGTGTACCATCCTAATGGCCTTCCAGAAAAGTGCTCTCTGCATACAGAAAAGGAAGCGTGGGCGCTTCCCATCTCCCTTTCTTTCTCCCCAAAAAGCGTTAAGAAATCTCAGAAAACGTTAGGGAGAAGAACAGGTATCAGTCAAGATTCTGCAAAATGGTATCAGGGTTTTTTTTTCTCTGCTTTTGAGGTTACCCTGTCCGTCTCCTCCTCCCGCCTCTCAGCTGATCTGCATTGTCCTACACGGCAGAGCACTGTGTTTAGTAAAGAGTCTTCTTGCTGTGTTGATTTAAACACCAGCGAGGCTCTGCCCCATTAAATTCAGTGAGGATTCATCAGTAAGATATAAAGGACATGGCTCTTTCCTTTACGGGCCAGAGGATCAGTGTGACCTAAACACAAAGCCATGGAATCACAGACCTGGAAAGTTATTCTCACTCTAAAAGTAGACATAGTATTAACAAGAGTTGTACTGACTTATTACCTTGCTGATATGCCCCAAACCCCCTCTGTGTGTAAGAAAATGATCCATCTTTTTGTTTGCTCAGTCATAAGCCTCCTTGCTGAGACTGTTGATGAGTTTACCAGCTATTGCCAATTCAGGTGTTGTGTCAGCGACCAGACATCTGGATTGGCCTCAACAATTTCCAAGTAACGCAGCTTGTCCCAGTGTCCTGAAGGAACTCTTTAAACACAGCCTTGTACTGGCTTTTTCTTCTGGGCACAGGCCTTTTCTTAATTTTTTCTCTCAAGCTGCCATGAAAAGCATTATGCATTTTCAGAGAGTTTCACAGAGTGACAGAAGGCACATAAAACCCCTGTCCTAGCCCCAGTGTCAGATCCCACAACTGGGAGGTAAAGGGGAGGAAGGGCATTCTTCCCATTATATGATCTGGTGCCATCTATCCATCCCTTATTAAAAAAAAAAAATTAAAAAAATCTTGTTAGACTATATTAGGCTCTGTTCCATTAAAAATATCTATACTATGTGTTTGACTTTTAATTGAGAGAAAATGAAAGGGTCCGTGAGAGAGCTGTGTATTGGCTGCCAACGACCGACTACAAAACGGGTGTCACGTCTGCAGACAGGCAGATTATTTTCAGGCAGAAGTGAAAGCCGCTCACCAGATGCACCACAAGGATGATGACAGTGCATCTGAACACATGCCTACCGAGCGGTGAACTGACACCATCGATCCGTTTGGTAAGAGTCATGAACAAGGCTTCAAATTGCAGGGATGTTTTATTATTGACTGAATCGAATCAGTTGATAGAGCATTTACAATGCCCACTCTCCATTTGCAATCATCTGATGACTCGTCTGGATCACTAGAATTTGTAATGTAACAAATCCTTATGTTCTTATGAACTCAGTGCCCTCAGTCTAAAGTAAATGGGGGTGGGGGGGTTGGGGGGTGCTAATACCTGTAAAATAATGCTTTAGTAACTTAGACTGATTCCTCAGATTTGCAAATTAATGCAGGCATTCTGGATAGAAAGACTGGTTATCTGTCCTTGTCATCACAGTTATTTCTAAGACTCTAAACCAAGAGACTAGGAATGTGCTATGTGGAAGACATGATACCCCAGAACCATAATGACTCTTTTTATATGAAATGAAGTATATTTCAATTTTTTTTTGTGCATCAGCTCAAATCTGTCCTAAGAACTTGACACGGAAAACATACTGAATGGTAAAATGTCTTCAGCAGTATAAAATTATGGTATCTGTTCAACAACCTCCCAATAGGTCCAAACAGAAGGTTTTTATTCATTTTTTAGAGTTTGGAATTGAGTTGTTTATACAGGCTTTTTGTTCATAAACTAAACTTGGCATGTCTTCATCTGCAGAACTCAGAAATTGATCAGTTTTTTAATAAAGTGGGTAAGTATTTGGACAGTGGATGTCCTAGAAAAAGTTAGAGTGCTTAGAGAAAAGTTGTTGGTTATTCAGTGAAATGAATCAATACTCTGCCAAATCCGTAATGAATCAATACCTCAGCATGAGGTTAGGAGTATCCATATTCTACAAACCCCACAGTGTGTTGTCTTTTGGAGTAGGCATAAAACCCATGAATAAGCTGACTATTAGTCATTAAAGAACCCTAGGGAACTTGAAGCATGGAGATCTTGTAACAGATGGTCTGCGCAAATTTCTAACTCATGTCCGATATTCATCTGCTGTTGTAAATCAGCACTTCTGCCTTGGCTTTGGTAATACAGTAGAGGTTTGCATCAAAAGGCTCCCTGGCTCTGCTTGCCTAAATGGTCCCCTGTTCTTTTAATTGGATATGCTATTCCTCTTTCCTTCCTCTACCGCAAACAGAGAGCAGCTTGCAGTGTCTGCATTTACAGCTGATGGGAGACAAGGAGTGTATCTTCTGAAGGTCTCCTTATTACCCATGGTCGAGTTACCTCCCTAATTTTCTACATGCTATGGGAACTTCCACAGGAAAAAGTGACATAAATACAAAGATGTAATCACCTCACCTTAAAGCAAGCTGGTTTTCTTTATATACCGGTAGGGAAATAGAGGGCTGAAGTGAATGTCAAGTTCTACTAAATCCCATTGCTAGCATTTTAATTCTTATTCATCCTGGTGTATATAATCTAACAATTTGCAAAGCAGTGCATAGTCAGTCTTCAAATCTCACCTACTGCTACTGAAAAAATGTCACTCTTAAGAAAATACGTAACTGCTAGTTACTGTGCCAGAGTATCTAAGATGTACAATTAATTACAGGGTAATAATTATAGTATCTCAAATACTACTGCTGATAACTGAGCTTGACATTTCAATAGCTGGTACCTCTTTGATGTGGTGATACCCTACTAGACCACTGAGAACCCTCTGAAGATAAAGCAGCCTGCATGCAATTTGACAGTAAACCGTCACTTAGCATTAAAATTGTAGCTTTCCGAGGCTTAGGCATAGTGTGGTGTCATCTGGCATTTTCTGCCACTGCAGAAGTCCCTGGAGAGTCTTTCCAACACTTCCCAAGAGAATAAGTAGTTTAGAGGCATTACCTACAACCTAGCTTAGACCTGCTTCACTGCACCGAGGGAGCTGACCCTTTCACAAGTACATACTAGTTATAGGTATTATGTAGGCTTATTCTACAACCACTTCTCCTTTTCTCTCAGGTTTATGATGTATTTTGTCCTTTTTTCTCGTAGCTTCAGTGAAATAATACCAAGCTTCTGTCTTAACATTTTCCAAATAAAACCTAACTCAAATACAAAAATTCAGTGTAATCAGTTGATTGTTTTAACACATGTTCATCATTCATTATTTCTGAGTAGCTCAGATAAGATTTATAGGTTCAGTAGCCTGGTGGGGAGGGGAGTGAATCGTCTTGTCATCCCTAGATCAAGCTGTTTATTACATGGAATTGGCAAAGCAATACCTCTGTCATGATGAGTGCTTCATGACAGGGACCTTTAGATTGACTGGATGTGCCTAAAGCAGATGATTACTAACCTTTCATTTACCCTTAGTTTTACTTTTTTGCGGTAAAAGGAAGAGGTTGAAGATGATGAAGATGAAAGGATCCTTTGGGGTTAAGGAAGCCACTGAAGATCAGGAGGGGGACTTCCTTGAACCGGGTTATTTATGAAACTCAGATGCCAGTGTAATGCTCCGGAACCAAAAGTCCCACTTGTCTTGTGGCCCTTTGCTTATTTTTTGGGTTGTTTTTCCCCAGGTGAGGTGCCAGAACCCCCCTTTGCCAGGAGAGGGTCCTCGAATTCTCATTTGCCACACAGTTCACAGTGCCGATTAGCCTCTCATAGGTGGAGCCCACACCCCTCACTTTGCCCCTACTAACTGCACTCCCTCCCATGACACCCCAAACCAGCATGGCCTGTGGGCCCTTTTCTTTTCGGTCTGGCACCACAGCATTTACAGTATCTCATTCCTCCAGCCCTCTCCTTGGTCTCTCGTTGTTGGAACCATGTGGAGCCTGTTTGGAGGAAGACGATTCAGGGACAGCCATTTAAATCAGCTTTTTGGGGTTTTTTTTTTGCAAGCATAATTTTATGCAGTGGAGGTAAAGCTAGCCAGGGCCAATGTTTGCTTCTCTCTCACTGATAATTCTTTGGATTCTGGCTAACAAGTTACAGTTAAGCCAATGATAAGTAATATCATCCTAGGATTTCTCAGCATAATGGACTGGCTCACTGTAGATGACCAATCTTCTTATCACGGCATCATGTGCAGCAAGAGCTGCAGTGCATGCTTCCCTTGGTAGGACCTCTTTTACATGGCAGACACTCCTTTGGTGACTAGGACCAGCACACTATCTCACATGAGGACTGCCTTCAGATGAGCAGAAAGACCGCCAGCAAGGCAACCAGAAATGGAGAAATGGTGGTTCCTAGAACTGGAAAATCCACAAATGCAAGTCCTGGACTGGTATGGTGTTCTGGCAGTAGCAAAGCAAAATAGTATTCTAGTGGGGCATCGCACTGTTTTCTCCAGGATGATGTTTGGCAGCAGAAGGGAGGGAGGGTGAGGGTACTACCTACTCCTGCTTTATCACACTAGCTTTTATACCTAATTATTATAAAATGCTGTGCATCATAAGAGCTGTATCAGTAGCATAGAAGTTGCTCATACCATTCTTCTCTTCATGCACGGCACTGTTCTGTGAGGGCCAGTGGACCTTCCGGAGGTGAGATGGAGTTTGTCCAAGAAGATTCAACATTAAATATCATTCACAGTATTATTATTTTTATTACTGTAGCACATGGAAGTTGTAGTAATAGAACAGACCCCCACTGTGTTAGGGACCTTACAAACAGAGTACAAAAAGACACTGTTTTCCCCAGAGAGTTTAAAACTAATTAGCCTTCTCCATTCCGGACATGGTCTCTGTACCTACAGCAAAGAAAAATCTTGTTTGCTTATTTATTTTGCCTGTTTCGATTTACAATAGACAGCTCAGTTTATTTTTCCATTAAAAAGATGATGCCAAACTGAGTGCTAACATACATGAACCTCAACCTCTCTGTTTTTAATAGGGGAGGAAGGAGGTAAATGCTTGTGATTAATTTGGCTCATCCTGGTTGAAAAACAATAAAGATTTGTCTTAACTGGCCATAAGTAGAGTGGATACTTTAAACACAAGCAAGCTACCTCTCAAGCTGTGGGTGATATATTATCTGGAATATGGCATGAAAAATTAGCCAACACATTTACCATACCCTCTAGGAAAGCCTGTGATTAAATTTAACATAGCTGACCTTGTTGTCCTAAGTCTAATGAGCCAGAATGGATAGAAATGTCCTTGATCCAGCTGGTGTTTTTTAGTGTCAGACTCTAGTCTTATATAATTTATCCACCTTAACCCCACCAGTGGTGCAATTGCCTAATGCACTGGCCTGTCACCTTTCAAATGGGATTTTTGGTCTGCTTGGTGTAAAGTGAAATTAGACTCAGCTGCTTGCAGAGGCAAGGATACATGGCTTCAGCCTAAGAAAGCAAAGTCTGGGTTTTGCTCTGAGACCTGTATTGATACAAAGGTGAGGGCTGCCCACTACCATACGTACAATGAATTTTGTTTCAGAAGTGGAGGGAAGCATCTTGAGGACAGCTTCTGCAGAAGCTGCCTGTTACAGCAGATGCAAGCTCACTTGTACTGTGATAATTCTGTTTTGTGACCGCTCTTTTAGATACTGTATCCAGTTTCTACATATTTGTGCTTATTTGTACTTAACCTAAGTATTGCGCGTCATGTATCCAGCACATGCTGCCCAAAACAAGCAGAAGCAAAGGAAAGAATTCTCAAACAAAAGGGTTGCGAAATGCATTTTTGCTGCCTGAGTTACATTTCCAGTCTAGAGCTGTAGTCCCCACTCTGTTAAACCTGCCTCTACGGCCATGAAACAAGCATGCAATTTTTTGTAGCAAAATTTTAAGCATGTCAGGTCTTTCACCGTGAAAAGAGATTTACCCCTTCCTTGTGTAGATCCTTTCCTAGAGGTGCAGAAGATAGCTGACTTTGCCCCGCCAAAACTGGCCAAGAACCCGTAGGCTGCAAGTAACTGGGACTCACTTCAGCTCTTGTTTATTTAACACTGGCTGAGGTTTGCTCTAGGAGGACAATGAGACAACCTTCAAAGTGCCTCTCTGTGTCCAAACAGCTGAGACAAATTGTTTGATTAAGAGCTTGTAGCATACACAGGGACCTTCTTAAGCCCCAATTTGGAAAGTCGGTTGGGCACAAGGTTAGCAGGCAACAGTTCCCATGGATCACAGACATATCCGTACAGGCAAAGTATAGAATTTCACCAATGTCTCAGTAGCTCTTCCCATTCCTGTTGTCTACCTGCAGGCATGTATTTACAGGAACAGCCCTGGGCAGAGCTCTGCAGCACTGAGGGAAGGAAATCGAATCCCAACAGATGCCCAGCCTTTCCTCTGGGCAGTCGGGACACAGGCAGGGCTGCAAAAGCTGCCACCCAAGCCACCAGCAAGTATGCCAAGCTGCCGCCTTCTTGAACTCAGAGGCCAACAGACAGCGATGCAGGATGTGCTTAACTGGTAGTGTGGAGGACATATCTTCTAACAAAAAAAAAATCACACCTGCTTTTTTACAGCCCAGAGGAAGCTAATAGAGTGAGGCACAGCACTACCATAGCCACTTACGCAATTTCTTCTACATCCTACCCTCGAGACGAGTAGAAACCTTTAATGCAGTCCTCGTTTTTTGTTTTCTTTCTTGCTTCTCATATACTGGCTTGATAGGATGTTCCCTGAGGAAGGTAAGGATAGTCTTCCACAAGTCTTGGCCCAGTAATCTTTCCATCAGCTAGTGCAAAAATTGTGAGGCTTTTTTTTTTGCTGTCCTAAAGCAGGAATGAGGATGTCCCTGAGTTGCTTACACTGAAGCGCATTTTAAATGCCTTCTGAAGTTGGGGACATTCATATTTAAAGCTGAAGCTGTGCATTTAATCATAACAGCAGTTGTAAGTTGTTTGGTGGGGTTGCATTTAAGCCGTAAGCTATCCCCTGGGCACTTTGTGCATCAGAGATGAGTTGAAAGGGAGAACTTGACAAACTTTTCAGCAGGGAAAAGGAAAGCAGTAGTAAGTCAGCTGGCCACTAGAAAAAAATATTGTTTCTGAGCATACCTGTGTGCTGGAGCACTTCACAAAGCATATGAAACGCCCACACACCATTCTTGCTGTTCCACATTTTTGGAGTCACAACTGACTCAATGTTAAATTCAGGTTCTTCCTAATTCTCACACTGTCTGTAATTAAGGACACAGATTTACAAAGCAAAAAACAATTTCAGGTTTTTAGAGTGATAGTTTAGTATTCTTATAAAATGTCCAATTGATGCAAAAGAACTTACACTTAAAAATTTCCAATGCCTTCCTGCCTGTTGCTGATCATCTAATAGTATGTGTGTGCATGCATATATGCATATATGCGGTTGGATTCTTTTAAAATCTTTGCTCCCAACTATTTGGAAACACTCCCTTAGATTTCTACAGAGGCAATATAATTCCCCAGATGAGTGCCTAGGAGCATTACTCCATAAAGCAGTGGGACACCTCATGATGAAGACATTTAAAAAAACATAGTAGAAGCTACAGGGAACTGACCCTGACTGTTGCCTGAGCATGGAGCTAGTATCTGCCCCTGGACATGTCCCCATGCACTCAGTCTTTGCTGGGTACAGTAGAAGACATCCAGCCAAACAGACCATGTTTTTTTGCCTCAAAGGGATATACTGTTTGAAAGCAAAACAAGGCAGGAATGGGAGGCTTCAGAAACCTGAATGGCAAGAGAAATCTCTGAGAAACGCCAAGCTGGCACCTTCAGCAATGAAGGTGGTGATCAATGACCTAAGGTGAAATCCTCATTGATGGAAGTATGGTGGTCAGTTCAGTTGAGCCAGAATTTCCCTTTTGTCCTCCAGGAGATGTTCTTCATAGAGTGGACTTTAGGCATTTGCAGAACAATATTTCAAAGATGTTTAGATGTCTGATTTAATTTTTAGATGTAGAAAAGGCTCTACATGGCTCTGACCCTGCAGTTTTGAAATCACTGATACTTAATCATTGACTTAGCGACTATGCAAACAAACCTCTACAGCAGAAAAGAGAAGAGACTTCCAGTGTTACTACTAATGTGCTACCTACTCTCCATTGAGTCAAAATAGCACCTTCTAGAGCTGGATTGCTGCTCCTACACTTTTTGTGTACTAAATTTATTTCAGGAACTGGTTTGTTCAGATCCTTGCACAAATATAAAGGCATGGGTGTTAACAGAGGAATTAGGTCTGTTTATTTTTTGGGAATGGAAAATACCTTGAACAGTATCGTGTCTAAGAAGGCTTTAGTTTTCAGACAGTCTCAGGGTCTGCTAGCTTAATTTTTCTAGTATTTTTTTTTTTAATTGGGATGGCGATGGGAATCTAAGAGTGGCTTTGTTCTTCTTGTTATTCTCATTATGTTTCCTTGGCTTGTTCATTTTGCTTTTCGGCAGTCAGTCATGGTAGTGCACATCTCCCCAGCAGTTTTCTTGAGCTTGGGTTTTAGATAAAGCTTGGCGGCCCTGGTCCAGCAAAACATTTGATCGTGTATGTTCCGTTAAGTGAGTGGGTTTTCTGTCTGAAGCTTAAGAGGCTGTTCTTATACTCCAGGTGAGACTCTGAAAGATTTAGGTAGGAGCATAAACCACTGAAAACACTGCAGTCGGGTTTCCATTCTCATCCATAAATGGTAAAGGACCTGACCAAACCTCCCTAAGTCAGCGGAAAGACTCTCTTTGACTTCATCCGGGCCTGGATCAGAGACAAATGAAGGGGGTATTTTTCTTGCTAGGCAGCATTTCAGTGGTGATACTGTAACTGTCAGACTGAAGGAGATGATGGAGGGAGGGACGCTGAAAGTAAATGTCACAGGGATAAAATATGGGTAGAAGTAATTTAATTTTCGTTCTTTGTTGGGTTGGTTCATTTCATCTTGAAACTGAATGCGAGCTCAGCTCCCAGATCTTTGCAAAATCATCCAGACATAATGTAATTTGGGAAAATAAGTGGTCCACATTTTCTTGATGTGACAACATATGGATATTAGCATTTTTTCATTTCTCCAATCAATATACGTGAAACATGCAGAAAGAAAACAAGTCATGCAATAGGACTCAGATTATTTTTTAATACTGTCAAGATTTTATCAGTCAGCAAATGAGATAAAGAAAGGATAAGTCAATTTGAAATTGCATTGGACAGCAGTGAAACAGACTCTCTCCTCCTCTCTATTTGTGTCAGCTTTTGGATTTCTTTTGTGGAGAACTTCTAATTTTTTAGTAAGCACAGGGAAGGGAAAGAGAGAAGGACTCTGCATTGCTTCTCTGCAATCCCTTTACAAGAGCTACTCTTTTGATTTCCCAGAGGTTACCAGCATACTAACATCTTTTTTATTTTAATTTGAATTATGAAGAGTAGGAGCAGAGGGATCTTGTTCAAAGATACTTTTTTTTTTTTTCCTTGAAAAGGAAGTTCTTTACAATTAAGAATGTCTAATTAAAAAGTCTTTATGTTTTTTGTGGGGTTTTTGGTCACTTTTTTTTTCTTTTACTAACTCACTTCATACATCAGTTTCTCTGACGTGGCCACAAAGGATAAAATTTACTGTGTAATTGGATTGTGACATATGAAAAAAGGTAACGGTCTGCATTAAGTTATTTTGCAATGTTCCCAAGCATTTGTCCACCTGAAATAGTTCAAGTGTGGCAAAAGAATTAAGGGAATATAATTTGACTTTGCTGTAAAGAAAACATTAGAAGACTCTCCTGCCCTCCAGCAACTAGTACAAATAACAAACAGAGGCAAAAAATGCTAAGATACAATTAAGGAGATACAATACATGTATCTCAAACTTGTAGTTAGGGCTGACTTAAACAGAATTTAATATACCAGACACATTGCATTGCAAGTGAATTCTCATTTCGCCAAAACACTAACAGATGTTTAATCAATAAGATGGACCATAAAGGGCAGCACAATTAGTAGGTCTGAGAAATGTTCTTGTGTTATGTTAGAAAGCTGTAATTATGGACCAGATCTCATAAGTGTTTTGCACAGATGACACATAATACCAATATTCTAGCTTATAGGAAAGGCTGCATGGCACTTTTAATACGATTACAGGCGCAAAGAGACAGCAACCCTGGTCTTAGAGAACACATTCAAACAAATATCAAAACTGTCACTGAATTAAAAAGAAACGAAAAACAAAAAGGCACCTTCCCCAGCATACCTTCCTTCCCTTATACCCTAAGGCAGAAGACTCAGAATCAGGCACAGACAACAACCTCACCTTCCCCAGCATACCTTCCTTCCCTTATACCCTAAGGCAGAAGACTCAGAATCGCACCATCCTCCTCCTCGCCCTCAGCATGGGAGGGCATGTAGAGCTGGTGTGGGCAGTGGTCCTGCCAGCAAGAGATGGGACAGGAGGCCTCAGTGGGAAAGGGAGTAGCCAAAGCAGATGAGAACATCCTGAGAATGCTCTAATTTAGCTTGAGTGGGCGAGACTTCTAGGTCTCACCACTACTATGTTTTTGTATTGCACACTCCGTGATGACTGGACTCCCAGCTGATCAGCAGCACATCATAGTCACTATGTTATCTGTTACTTAGCTCCCATCATAGGAGGGAGAGGTTGCCTCCACTGGGAGCAGCATGGAAGGGAAGCTTATTGAAGGAGCAGTCCTTGCTGTTTTGACAGTGCGATCATACTGTTGAGCAGAGTGGCAACCAGGAAAATCACTGGGTTCATGGCTGTGATGTGAGGTTTGTTTCCCTATCTTGCCCCAAAAACTGTCTGCCTTTACTGAATCTGGCTGAAAAAAAGTGGAGGTAGTCCAACAAAGCATTACTCTTCTTAAAATAAAACGAAAGGCTTAGTTGTGCATCCTGCTCTTGAGTTTCTCCAACACAGAGAAGCCATTACTTAGACAAGTGTTCTCCCATCTGCACCATGTTTGGAAACATAGTTCTCCTAAATTACTGGGTTTTCAAAAATGTTGCCTTTGCACATGAATTTGAACTTCCATATTTAATGGTTTAAAGAGATCAATACAGCAATGTTCAGCAATCTGGAATTGCTATACTTAACCTGTAATTACAGCTCTTTACTGAAACTTATAGCTGGGCTGAAGCCCTTCAAATCCTAGATTAATCAGCCTCAGCATAGCACCCCTGCCTATAAATTCCAGAAAGGTAGATTTATGTCATTATAGTGAATCATGCAGGTTTTGGCAACAATCTGAAGAGTATATTTTGTCCATCGGAAAGTGAAGGAAGAAATATGGTTGGATGGATTATGTAGGGGGGCGAAAAATCCCCTTCAAAGGCATGTTCTACCACTTAATTAATAAATAGTCAACTGATTGGCTGATGCAGTGATAGGCTTCGTTGTAGCTAATGAAGCTTCATCAGTGTATGCCAGCTGAGAATCTGACCAATAATTCTTCATGTAAGATATATAAATAGTACAGAGGAAATACATTGTCAGAAAATATGAACAGTAGCCCTATTAATGCATACTTTTAATTTAGTTATTCCCAAAGATCATGCGTCTCATCCCTGTGAGCCTGAAGTAGTGCAGGTCATTTTATCCCGTGATGGATCTCCCAGGTGCATCCCATAATGAGTGTCCCGTTAAGTTCAGTCACAGACTAACCCCATGCATACACATGAGCGTGTCAATGGTCCTCAGGGCTGAGGCAGCTGAAGCCCCAGTGATAACAGCATGTGAACCTACTGGGCACAGGCACTTGGCCTCTGCTCAGCCCCGCTGACTTCGCTCTGGATTGCACCCTTGTCCCAGCCAGCCGGGACCCCCTCTACTCCCTGGGACAGGGACCTTCATTCTCACCACCCGCCAGCGTGGCACCTAAAGCAGAGGGGACCTCGGTCCTCAAGTGGATGTCTCCACTTCTTACCGTAAGCCAACAACTGACGCAGGAACAGGTGTGGAGGAGGACCGCAAGGATAATGCGGGGGAATAGAGTGCCTGTCTTAGGAGACCAGACTGGGAAAAGCTTGGCTTGTTTAGCCTAGCAAAATGAAAGCTGAGATGGGATCTGATTGCTATCTATAAATACATCAGGAGGATAAACAGCAGGGAGGAAGGAGAGCAATTTAAGCCAAAGGACAATGTTGGCACAGGAACAAATGAGTCTAAACAGGCAATGAATAAATTTCGGCTGTGTAGGAGAGGAAGGTTTCTGAGCATCAGAAAAGGGAGGCTCTGGAGCAGCCAGAGGGGACTAGCGGGAGCTTAACTCCTTCCGAGACAGTGTATTGACATAGCGCGGGGCATGTGCCAGCCCAGGAGCTGGACTTGGTAACCCAAATGGCCGCTTGCCGTCCTCTGTCTGTCCCTTCTGAGTCGATAAATAGGTGGATGGATCTGCCCCTAGGTTTAGCCACTCTGTCTACTCAGAGTCCTGTCCTGTGTGCTTCTCTAAGTAGCATAAGTTTTCTTTCATTGTGAATGTCAGTAGCCTTCACATGTTAGGCAAGCTTGGCTCTGGCAGGAACTGTGCTGTCTTTCGTATAATCTGCACAAGTCAGAAATTCAACTTACCCTGTATATGAATATATATAATTTTAAATAGGATGCCATTTTAAATGGTATCAATTTTATTAAGTCGAAGTAAAAAGGCAGTAAAAAATCGAAGTTTGAAAAACCTGATAAAGGAGAATTTAATGTAATTCTGATACTGATTTACTTTCATGAAAGCTTTTTTGGAAGCAGTCAGACTGACTGCAAAAATATTCTTGGATTATTTTGGTTGTTTGTTTCATGACCTTATATTTTTTTTCTTTCCAGTCAGTATATAAAAACATAATCTAATTTAATGTAACTCATGAGAACAGACTTAAATTCAACTTTTGTGAATGGGAGCTCCTTCTAATAGTTGAGATGGCATGTACTACTAGGGCAAAATAGCTGGGATTTTTTTACTTCCCTTTTGCTTTTTGATAGTCTTTGCCATTGGTGCCTACAAGTTTCCAATTGCATATATGTAAATATATGCATACATACATATAGTTACTTTTTTTATTTGATGTGTTAGCTTTTTCAAACTCTTTCAAGCAGAGACAAATTTGGTCTCATCTGTGCTTTATTAAGTTGTCAACTACTAGCGATACTTACCAAAAACCTCCTGCCACTTCAGACTTCAGCACATTCTTAAACTCACCAAGTCCCAGTTTTATTCAGTAGCCCTCTGTTTAGGGTATTTACGTGGTAGGATGCAGGCATAGATTCAGACCCTCTCTGCCTGAGGGTGTCTTAACCCCCCCAGCACCTCTTTTCCTGGTAATGTCTCCTAACACTTAGGTGTATCATCTGTTCAAAAGGCTGGGGATAGAGAACGGTTCTTGGTCCTTTCTGTTGGTGTTATTCTATTTTGGCTAAATAATTGGGTCCCTTATATTTTAGCATCCTCATCCTAACCAGCAGCTACAGAATCATGTGTGTTCCCTCACCAAATGTTTAAGTATGCTATTCAAAACGGAGCAGTTTGAGCAGAGGAGCCTGAGGGAGGCCTGCTTCAGCGTGCACTAATAACTTAACAATTGAGAGAGTCACTTGAGAGGTAAGAAACCTCGGGTCAAGTCGTTGCTCTGAATCTGTAAAGTACAAAATAATAATAAAAAAAAAAGACCTACTTTAATCTGGTTCCTATTTTCACCTGTTGTAAATGGGTTCTTTATTATCATTTAATCAAACCAATATTTTTTCCCCAACTGGGCTGCCAAACCGAACAAAACATTTCATGCCAATGCATGATGGCTTCACATAAATTCTTTCATGACGCTTCAGTACATTTGCATCCAGTCAATTGCCTAAGTGCGGCAACTCTATACCATTTCATACATTGCAAGTCTTAGGACGTGCAGGCGCTACGCAATGTTGTACAGTAGAAAGATGTTTAGTTATCTTGGGTGCTGAAGCAGAATAGCCACATTAGCGTGATACCTCACAAAAGTAGAGTAAATTAGTCCTGGAAATGTTGCACCCATTACTGTCACTACCAATTACAATAATTAATGTTATTCATCTCTAGGCAGCGGATTAAAACTGAACTAACCCATTAGTAACTGAATGTCATTGCGACTGGAGGGTTGTTGGATTGCCTGCGTGAAGGTGGTGATTTCATTTCAGCTCCTATTGGCAAATGGCCATGTTCTTTAAATGAATAATAAATGAATACACAACAAGCAAAATCTTGGCTCCCTGGAGCTCTCCATTAACTGCAGTGGTGCAGGACGTAAACACATTTGTGTCAATTATTGAAAACTTCATCATGATACCAGATATTTCTGGGTTTGAATACAGAGAGGAGTTGAGGTTTGAATGGATCATGGAGACTGAGGTACCCTATTTCCCCTTTGGGAAATCCCTCTAGAATAAGGGTGTTCACGTACCCATTTATTAGTTTCTTAGTAGCTGAATGAATGTCTGCTCTGTTGCTGCTTGTTTGTAGTATTTCCTGTTTGTTTATTAAATGATCAGTTACAACGAAACACACAACATAAAAAACTAGTCTCGACAGAAATCACCCCTCAGTCACAGCACATGTGTTACTATAATTAGATTGTTTTATGCATTTCTGTGTAGGCACACACTAATCAGTTCTCCAACACTGTTCCAAAAACGAAAATAAAGCTTAAGTTATAGAGACCCATTAGTTGCAATTTGCTAAGCATGGCTAGCAAAGAAAACCTCAGCCATATTCAATTCTATAAATAGCTACTGCAATTAGACAATATTTAAGTCTCTTTAGCTGATTTACTTCATCTGTCCATAGGGTGTTTTCCAGATCTGACCTTTTCCATCCTTCTACTCTTAGTTCCTATTTAACATATCCATAGGCAAGCTGACATGCTTTGACCCCCTGAATATGGTTGCTTCTTGCTTGCCCTTTGGTGAATGAGAACCAAGCAAGAACCGTTGAGCTCTTTAAGGAAGAAAACAAGACTCATGGAATTTATTAAAGAGAACTCTGAACTGGCTCTGTATGAAGTGTGCATCACTACATTGGTTCCTAGGCTATTTGCCAGTGTTGGGCTGGGGTTTTAGTTTCTTGAGGACTGGGGTTTTTTATTATTGTTTTGTTGTTTTTTTTAACGTGACTATTTCTACACAATGTACAGGACTAGAAATGGGCCAAAATTTTAACCCTAATGTGGGACTGACAACATGTAGCTCTTAGTCTGCAGAAAGGTAAATAAATATTTGCTGTGTGTGTTGCTAGACAGAGTAGCCAAGATGAGAAATTAACCTTGTGGTCCTGGTAGAGGGGTGCTGAAGGTGAAAGAATGACCCCTCTGAGCTATCTGTGGTACAGTCAACATCTTTTGGATGAACATGGAGCAGCAATGACTTCATTTGAATTATACTTATTGGGTGCCTGGCATGCCACTCCTCTGGGAGAAGATAAACTCATATGGAAGAAAGCCTACTTTTCATTTGCTTTCCAGCCATGGCACCCAATTGCTGCATGTTTGTCCTCTTTTTTGACATCCTCAGCATATAGTCATGTCCTCTTAGACTCTTAGGCTGTCATGTAAACCGAGCAAGACACATTCAGGTGTGGAATTTGAGGGAAAATCAATAACACACTGATTAGTGCACATGCCTCTCAAATGCTCAAACTTCCAGGCTGAAGTCTATGAGCTCAGAGACAGGATGAAGGTATAAATAATTATTAGGCTCCTACTGCTTCTCAGAAGTTTATCTCTGCATTTTGCCTACAGTATTAATAGAGACACAGCCTTGCCTTCTAATTGCATTATATACATTATGTCACATTTGAGTCTTGGTAAAGCAAATTAATCAGCCGTGTCTAAAAATAATGACCATGGCTCTTTAAGCTAACTGTGCATCTCAGACATCTAAAATGTAACTCCTACATGGTTTGCAGTATCGCCCATGCTCATAGACAAGCAAGATGTTCATGCTGCAATATTTAGACTCTATAGTGCTATCAATATGTGAGGTGCTAATCTCCTAAGATGCTCCCGGTAATCATTTTTTCCATGCTTTATTTGTCCTTATTAAATTACTGAAACCCCTGGGCTGGGACTTTTGACTATTTGCCTGTGCCCCTTTAGCTCCAGGAGTTGACCCGTGGGATGAAACTTTAGATCAGGGGTTTAGATCCTGAGAAAGATTTAGCTGTGTCAGTCAAGGTGAGCACCATAGGTCTGTCCAGGAGGCTACACAAGAGGCGAGGGCTCTGCAAGGGGCAGCTGGACAAGAGGCAGGAAACATTACAGTGACAAAGCTGCACAAGTCTCTGTTTCCCACTGGAAGAAGATGGCTTTAAATTCTTTTTGGGACCTCCTTTGTGGAGACTGCCAGAATGTAAATGGCTTGTCTCCCACATGCCCTGCATTCATCATCTCTGCACAGGTCCTGCAGCCTTCAACACAGCTCCAGCCGGTAGCCAGTGTCTTTGGCCGGTAAGAATATATTAGATTGCTGCAGGGTATAACTTTTTCTCCCTGTGTTGCAGGGAAAGGATATGTTTCACAGTCTGGGCCAACTGGAGAAGAACTCTCCTGAGACTGCATTCGATAAAGGAGTTTGTTTACTCTCCAGCAGAAGAGTTACCTGGCAGTTGGGCTCCTGACTCAGTTGCCGTGCTTTTAGCACTGCCTATTCAGTGCTGCAAGTTCAGTAAGCTGCAGAGAAAACCCACTGGAGAGACATGGGTACAGCACGACTAACTGAAGCTCTGTCAAAGAGAAAGAAGTTTCTCTTCTTAATGCGGCAGTAAATCCCGTATTGTACAAACTGCAGTAGCAATAACAGTGGAATGGCACCCCACACCTCAACACAGGGTGGTGGCATGACCTAGTGGATAGGGAAGCTCTCGGTAATCCTTTCTGCTGTTTCCTTCCCTACAGACACCAAAATGCTGCTGAATTCACAAAGTCCTTGTTGGGATATTCTTTTTCAGTTGCCTCTTTTGACAAGACACAGCTGGCACTTTTATTCAGCATCCATCAGTACACCAGTTGCAATGCCTTACTGCAATCTTTTTGTCTCCATTGTTGCCCTGTTTTCTGTTGTGCTGGCTGTAAATGAATCGATTTGTGCAATTAGCACTGGAGCTGTAAAGTGCCTAATAACAGGGAAAAGAGGAGCCTGTGCGCTGAGGAAACTAGACACACAAAATGACGCAACGAGATTGGGGTGTGTCATGTTGTGCAGTGTCTGACATTTTTTCATGAACAGAAACAGAATACACCCATTGCAGTTTCAAGGTGTTTGGAGTAATATAGCAGTAAAGCTCTCAGCCAGCAAATTCTGTAAGTATCTGAGAGGTACCACTGATAGTAAGTTTAACACAGACTTCTGTGGTGTGCCGTTTGGCTTCAATGTAAAGTATGTGCTTGAGAATCAGCAGAATTGGTGTTTGAAGTAGTCGTTGACTAATATAAAGCCTTACATAAAACTAAGATTATCCAGGGACTTTTTTACCCAAATAAGGAAGTTATTGTCTGTCTTCAAAAGAAAAATGGCAATCTGGGCACCTCGCTGGCACAATGGAAACGATGTGAGAGGTCACACAGGGAGAGTGCAAGTTGACAGCGACTAGGCTTGCATTTGAAGCCTGCAATAGCAGAAACTGAAGAGAGACCACAAGCCAGCCTCAAGTTGTACACAAGTGCAATTAATAGCATGTTGCAGAGATCCAAGCCTTTAAAAATATGTGCAGAAAATGCAGGGCCACAGTTCAGAGTGATTGATCTCAACTGTATTGTGCTGTCCAGCTTGGTGAGGCCTCTTTTCTAGCCCAGGTGGTTTTATTTCATGAACAGTAGGCATCATGCTGGGAAAGAGTTCTGGCTGGACGGTCCTCGAGCCCCGATGAGGAAGCTTGTGCTAAAATGCTGCCCTGACCTTTAGAGAGGATCTCAGACTGACGTATTCATGCGTGGCTGTCTACATTTAGGATCCAGCACCAGTGTCCACTAAATAAGATTTCTCATGGTTTTCCCACTGAATTCAGTGGAACTGCTCATGTGTGTAATTGTTACTCAGCTGTATGTATAGTGTCAGGACCCCAGACATGATGGACAAGTTAATTATAAATAGGTCAAAATGTGATGAAGCTCAAGTTGCAGTTGTAAAGTTTGCGTTAGTTATTAAATATTCAGGCTACTGTCATACTTCGACTGATTGCTCTAAGGTTACGAAGCAAGTCTCTAATATTTATGACATGTCTTGTTCACTTCTTCTTGACACTCTCTTGAACTGATGGAGACAAGGTGATGGATTTTTTTTCAAGCACCTATAACCCTTGTATCTCAATGTTTGCTTAGTGCAAAAGTGGAAGGCAAGAATTTGAGGATATACGCTTTAGGGCTGAAAAGAAGCAAACACCTTTTACTTTGTGGTAGAGATACACATACTCAATACAGTGCCAATATTCGCTCAATATAGAAGTGATATCACATGCTATATTAGAGGACCTTTTGAGTGTTTCTTTGTTCTACTGTTCCTCTTTGCCCTACTCCCATCACACAAAATTCTTTTAACGATAGATAATAAGGGGTGTATGGGTGGTGGATTCCCAGATTGAGCTATCATTTACATGTCAAGCACCCATTCTCTTTCGACTTTTGAGAAGAGAAACAACCTCATGCCTTTAGCTTTGTACTAACACACAGCTGACACCGACTGCCCCTCCCATCACCACCAGGTTAAAAGATGTTCTGATATTTATGAATGAACAAAGTCACACGTCTCATTTATCTCCAGACCTGAGGCCCCATTATCATGTCAGCTCACTTGCTCAACCTGAAATCCTTACAGAGAGAAATTAAAGAAAAAGGTGTAACAGAACAAATATCCCTTAACCAATTGCCCTCTGACATCTCTCGCTCAGAGGTTGAAGCTTGCAAAATGAATTAGTGTAATAAGCACAATATGTACAGCAGATGGCATGGACATTATAATAAAAGTAGACGAAATAAAACCTCAAATCATTTTTAGTGATTTATAACTATTGATCCCACTAAAGCATTTCTCTTCCTTTAGGGAGGGGAGTAAAGAAGGATACATTAGCTAGGTGCTGTATTATATATTGTATACTTTTTTTCCCTGTGTACTGAGCTGAAAAAAAGCCTTGCACATAGAAACATCTCTAAGCATTCAGGTAAAAAGTCTTTTATATAAAAGTTTAAATAAATTTGCTATCTCTTCCAAGGAGTTTAAATAGGATTTCAAAGTGATATTTTAAACAAAACTGCTTTATGAAGTGATTTTTTTGGGAAAACTGTATATCTAAATCTCTCAGCTTTATGGGACATATCCATCTGCATCAGTCACATTGCATTATGTTGTTTCACAAAATGTCATAACATCTTAGAGGACATATTTTTTCTGAAAACCATTTTTACTTAAATGGTAGGGCATGCTGCTCAAAAGGAAAGTGAGATTAGCTGGCAAGGTATGATAATACAGACCTGAAGGGAAAAGAGAAAAATGGAAGACAAGAAACTTAATTCAATTGTCCCTTAGAAATAATATATTCTGAAGAAAGGGGAAAAAAAAAATCTAAAGAACAGTATGCCTGCATGTGTATTAGCAGGTGATAAAAAATGTCTAAACCTTGATTTAGGCAAGCTCAATCTCTGATCCCAGCTCAGAAAATATTTTTTTCTAATGGGGGCTGCACATACATCATCATGATTGCTACAGTAAGGAGTTTCATTTCCAAAGCCCAGAAGATGAAAGAAATACCATCTATAAAAAGTTTAAGCGTAACTGAGTTATCTGCTGGTTACGTGCTTCCCGATTCAGGGAACTATTTGCACAGCTTAACTCCATCTTTAGGCTAGCATTTGTTTAATACAACTGACCTCGAAACTACTTCAGCACACAATGAAAGTTACGCACTAAATTAAAGCTGTCATGCAGACTTAGGACCTTGTTAAATTATTTAACCTATTAGTGTAGCTGAGAATTAATTCAGGTAAAGAGAACTTACCCCTGTTGATTTACAGAGTTTAACAATGTCTCATATACAGCAAACAGGTGAGTTAAACATGCGGGTTTTTATTCACCCAAACACCACTGATTTACGCAGAAAGCTGTAAATCTTTCCCTTGCTGAGAGGAAAGAGACTTTCAGATCCCTTGGACAGGTCCCACTGCCATAAACATGGGAACTAATTACTGGCGATAAAGGTTATAAGACTACATGATTTGCCATCCTGTGTAGGACACCATGTGGCGAACAGGGTGGTGACTGAATAGTGCCAAGATTAGTATGACTGGTTTTATTGATAGTTACATCAGCTACATGATGTACTTTCCAGAGAAGTGTCCAGAGAAGGGTGACAAAGCTGGTGAGGGGTCTGGAGCACAAGTCTTATGAGGAGCGAACTGGGGTTGTTCAGCCTGGAGAAGAGGAGGCTGAGGGGAGACCTCATCGCTCTCTACAATTACCTGAAAGGGGGTTGCAGAGAGGTGGGTGTTGGTCTCTTCTCCCAAGTGACGAGTGACGGGACAAGAGGAAATCGCCTCAAGTTGCGCCAGGGGAGGTTCAGGCTGGATATTAGGAAAAATTTCTTTACTGAGAGAGTGATGACACACTGGAATAAACTGCCCGGTGAAGTGGTGGAGTCACCCTCCCTGGAGGTGTCCAAGGAACGTGTGGACGTGGCACTGTGGGACATGGTTTAATGGGCATGGTGGGGTTAGTTGATGGTTGGACTTGATGATCTTACAGGTCTTTTCCAACCTTAGTGATTCTGTGATTCTGTGATTTTATCACTATTTTAATCAAAGTTTGATTTGAAGTTGTTGCAGAATCAATCTGCTTGTTGTGAATAAAAATACAGTATTGATAAATAATGGCATTTTTCTCACTTGAAACTCCAGTGAAAAACCTTTCCTGAAACCTCTCCCTACCAAAACCAAACAGAAAAAGGCGTGTGACAGGCTGTCATTACAACGGTACAGGAGAGGAAAATGAATAATCAAAAGAGGCCAGAGCACAGGAAGGCTGAGGCTTTGCTGCATTCACCTCCTGGCATGCTATTTTGACCCAGCCGCATGCTGTAAGCCTTGTGGTGGGGTAACGTTGTGCCAGGGGAAGTGAAGGTCCCACAGACATCTGGGCAAGGAAGGCAGCAAATCCTCCTGCCAACATTGCCCCGGAGTGTTGGGATGTGGGGATGGCCAGGCTGGGCAGAGGTGGGGGAAGGACCCTGGGGCTGGGCAGAGCAGTTTGTAGGGTGCTGTTGTCGGTGTAAAGGTCCCTATCTTGTGCACACAAAGAGCAGTAGTCAACACCAGCCGGCACCTTGATGGGCCGTTGCAACTGAGCTTCCAACGCACGTGCAAGGAAGTCACAGCTAAGCTTTTGTCTTCAGGGTGGTTTGTAAGACACCCTCCAGGTCTTCATGGGGAAATTTGCACAACTTTTCAAAGTACTCTGCTAGCCAGGCAGAGATTTTTGGGTGTCTTTACTGGCATTGAATTTCATGAAGCTGTATGCACCACAGCTTCCAAGCCCAAGCACTAAATTCTTTCAGCTATCAACAAAAGTTTGTTAATAAATTAAAAGCCTGCCCTTCCTTTTGTTGTCAGTGGAGTGACACTTCAGGATGACCGTCATGTTCCGTCCTTTGATATAAAGACCTCTCTTGCCCTTGCAGTCCCTCAGTGGCCCCCAGCCCCTCACCCACACCAACTCTTTGCTTTTCTAGGGGGTGCCACAAGGCAACCATAGATCCACAGTTCGGCACTTGATGGCTGGGAGCCCACAGCGGGGTTGCGGTGCCAGGCTGCAGCCAGGCGGATGTGCCAGGCTCTGCCAACAACAGGGACCCATGCAGCTCACATCAAGCTGACGTGCTCCAGAGCACACCTCTGCATGACCCCACGAGGGACCCAAGGGACATGTGCCCTTGACGCAGCTCCACGCCCTGGAAACTCACCCCAGCATGAGCCCAACACCGGCATGCAGGCTCTGACATGCCAGCAGGTGAGAGGCAGGGCAGTGGGCACCATCCTCGCAGGCAGCCTGGCCCACCACCATTCCCAGCCCACAAGGAGGTACGAGCACTGGCTGTCGGGGCGAGCTCTGCCCTCTGCTCCCAAACTGGAGTTGGCACCATCTGGCATGAAGCTGGCTTTGTAGGCGGTGCCCTCGAAAAACAAGAATTGGGTTTTGTCCAACTGAAGCTTCCTTTCCATTAACATTTTGAATTGACATATTATTGAGGAATTACTATATGTCATTTCAGAAAGTTCATTTGGAAACAGACGGGTGGGAGGAAACTTGCTCGAACTCTATCGACCAGGTCTGCCAGACCAGTGCGCATCACTTCACACTAAGAAGGTTATCCAGAGATTTGAAGAGAGACCTGCTACTGTATTTTAGGCTATCTCTGTCTTCTAGCCCAAGCCTTCCTTCCATACTTGAATCTGGATTCTGCAAGTGGCTTTTTTACAAGACCTTTGCATCCTGTGTTTTCTTGATGCATCCCCAGGCAGGCAACAGTATAACTGCTGTCTCATTTCTCACGATGTAATTGCTAACCTATGTCATAGCTGGTTATGTAAGGTTTGCAGCGTGAATGGTGTGTGCTGCTGAAAAGCCTTTGTTTTCCAATACAGTTCTTTTCATTTAGAAGTCATGTTGTGAATATAAGGGAGGAGCAGAATCATATTCTTTCTTTTTTTAATTAAAAAAGAAATCCAAGCAATACATACAGACTTCTACCCCCAACCTAACAAAACAGAAATGGCTACAGATGAACCTTTAGGAACAAAGAATTCAGTGCAAATTCTGAACAAAACAGAGATGTTTTTCATTTTTCATGAGCATTTTATCTTTTTCTTTCTTTTATCAAACATTTTGACTACCTCTCATTACATATATTTAACCTTCTGTTTAAAGCTTTTGTTATAGCAGCTTTTAAAAATTAATGCATTAGAGAGAGGCAGAGAAAACAAAAAAACCCACTATAACATAACCACATTTAGTCACATTTCAGTGGGGCTGAAGGATGGCGTCTTTATGAAAATCCTTGAAGAATGTCTCCTGGGACATCACTCCCAAGAGAAGTGGGGGCTTCAAGGCTGATAATCTCTTTGCAGTATGATAAAAGCAAAATAGCATTGGCTGAGTGCTGGGAGTGCTCCAAGTGTATCCCTCTGCCCAATCTGAACCCTCAGCACACCCACTTTCACACAAGGGAAGTTTTTACAATAATGCAAAAGGTGGTTACTCTGAGATAATTCCTACTTTTCCAGAAAGGGAGGGGGAAATAAAAAAAAGCTCCTGTAGCTTGAGTAAATGAGAAAATTGTTTCTCTGCTTTGGGATTCTGAAAGGTTAGGAGAGGCAGAAATCACCAGCAGTTAGGAACAACTAAAAATAAGCCATTAAAAAAGACAAAAAGAAATAAGGTAAAGGAAGGGAATCATGGCTGCATCTTGGGTATTGTTTATCTTCCAATGAGCTTTCATGGTTGTTCCTAAACCTTATTTTTCAGGCCTCCCCCCCTCCCACTGTGTTAATGAGGCGGGAAGTGACCTGCCTACTTATTTTCTGGCTTCATACTTAGCAACAGGGCAATATGCTGAACAGCTGACTGTGCGCACAGTATTGTGGATCAGATCGACGCACTATGTGACTGACGATTGTAACATCTCTGAAAAAGTATACACCAAGCTCCAGATTTGTATTTGCTTTGGGAAGACAATGACATTTTCGCTCAAGCGAGCTTTCCTTTCCTTTCTCCCCAGCGTGATCATCAGGCATCACGCTGAAGTAGCACATATATTATTCTAATTAACTCCCTTAAATTTAAGGACGAATGCCTCTGTAACTGCATGGAGCTCAATAGAAATTCCCCATGAACCCCACTCATTTCAATCCCATCAGTATTTGCAAGCTATGAGCAGCTCACATATGTGCCAACTCCATTTGCAGAGCAGCTCTGCGCTCTTTCTTGGAGCAAGGCTATTTCCCTCTTTCTCTTGCAGCCTGTGGCCTTTGTCTCCATGCTTTTTCCCATTTATGAATGTTACTGGGGAGCCTTGAGTATAGACTGAGGAGGGCATTGCCGCCGGTGCTACATGTAAGAGAAAGTGTCTGGGATGTCGGACCTGTGAGTTAGCACCACTTACGTGATTCTCTGCCCCTCTGCAGGAAGTGTTTTTTCTGTCCAGCATGTGTTCATCATCTGTGTTTCAAGAGTTGCCTGTGTTTGCCTTTGAAGTATCTCTGCGGCCACGGTCAATGCGCAGGCTCCCTGTGGTGAGAGAAATGTGGAACCATGCGGTGGGAGTTGTGGGCAGCTGATGCAGACACAGGATGAGGTGTGCTCATGATCTATGTGAGCTGATAGAAGGAACGAGCAAGAAACAGAGCAGGATGTAACCCTTGATTTGGAGTAATATTGCATCTGCCCCAGCTCTGAACACAACTGCATCTTCCTTTTGCTCTTTAACAAAATCCCGCAGAGATTCCCTTGGAGAGCACAGTGGCTAGGAAGAAGTAGAGCTTCGGCTGGAAACCAATTTCTTCCCAGTTTACGAGCTTTCCAGCTCCTTCCCAGAGCAACACGGTATAACAATACGGCTGCATACCTGCAGACAATATCATGGCAGAGCAAATTGCTCTCACAGAATAAATGCTGTGCTGCTGTACCCCAGAAGACGCTTTCAAAACTCCGTGGGAGAGCTGTGTGGATCGCGTTTGACATATAGACAGAAAAAGCATTTCTTTGTGCGTAAGGTGAAATGACAGCTTTTAAACCATGAAAGCAGCTGCTAGTTATGTGTATAAGTTTCAAGAGACCTAACAGGCTTCCAAATCAAGTAACAAGCCTTAAACTGGGGGGGACAATCATACATAGTGGAGACAGGAGCTGAACCTAATGCAGGATTCCTCTCCCTAGTCCATACCAAGTTACATTTCACATCCATATAGCCCGAAGCTTCAATATTTCTCTGGAGAAAATGTACGAACAGGTTAAGTCCTGGGAGGACACTAACTTACTTCAATATTTTTCTTTGAAAATATTAACTATTTCCTGACCAACTTTTGTCAAAGAATGTGCACTCAGCTGTGCATAAATGTTCATAGCACCATGTACATCCACAGTATTCTCCTTTGGCTACATCGGAAAGGTTCCCAAAAAGAACTAGTTTCTGTTGCCGGCTCTTTCCTGGCATTGTGTGTCACCTTGCGGAGGGCACTGGACATTTTGATCTCCTCAGAGGTTAAATCCTTAGAGATGCTTGTACTGTGCCTAACTCAGAGGCACCTGATCTCCCCCTTAGAGCTCAGCGATGCAGTAATCTAAGGAACAGTAGGCACATCTCTTAAAAGACCGGGCTGAGCTGTATGCTACTACTACACATCTAACTGCTACCACGTGTAACTGCGTGTGCCGTGGACGTACGTGTGTGCTGCTTCAGCTTTTCAGCCTCCAGATCCTGAAGCACAGCAAAGTTGATGACTACACTGAATCTTTGTTAAAGGCCAGCAGAAAATATCCCGGAGGAATGCCAACTTTGCATGAAACAGGAAGTGTCCCTTGTGTTAACTTAACTCCTTTTTACTGCGCATTGACAAGGTATCACTTGGCTTTTTTTCCGCAATTAGAGGGTGCCATGTGCGGTGCATCCCACCAACTGGGAATCGGGGAGAGCTACCCCGGGACTTCTCACTGACAGTGAAGGTTGCAAACTGTCCTCATTAGCATGCAGCCTGCTAAAAGAAGTGTAAGTAAGGCTTTGCATTAAGAAAGGAAGGAGTCTGTGCCCCAGAATACAGATTGCTGTGAACAGCAATGCTACAGTGGAAGGCATTAGGTGGGAGAATGCTTTTAAGAGCAGAGTATACAGAGGGTTTGGCTTTTTCAGGTCAAGCACTTGATTTTTAAGGGACTCCTAATTGATTTGTAGCCTAAACCTGGAGTGAGCATCCTTCTACTTTTCACAATGAGGGCCTTGGGAATTGTGTTTTCTCTTCAGTGCTTAAAAAAATCAGGGGTAATGTTCAGCTACCAAGTTCACACCTCAAGCTGAACTTGCCTTGCAAAATCGCTTCAGGATTTTGGTTTGTGTCTTACAGGAATTTGACGGCACGGAGGCAGAACCCAGCCAAACAACTGCCTGCCAAGTGAGCACCAGGTTCAGAGCTCAGCCTGATCTCCAGAAGCTCGCAGCTTAGAGGGCTTAGACTCAGCTTCCTCTCTGATGTCCAAGGGGGTATGACTGTGTTACTCTCCGTCAATCCACAGCTTTCTCATGAAAAGAAGTCCAGCAAAAAAGCAGTCAGCACCTCCAACCCAAGCACTGTAGTCAGTAAATACAACTACATACAAATTTCTTCCCTCCCTGCAATATGTCCTTGCATCTGTCAGAACTGATGCCTCTGCTCAGGTAATGCTGGGGCTCTCCGGTGCCACCGGCTCCCAAGGGAATTGAAACAAAGGGGAGAGCAGTGGAGGGAAACGTGCTACATGTCTTCCCACCCTGCTAAGCTCTCAGGCTCTCCTAGAGCCTCCGGGAGTGTCTGTTGCTTGTTTCAAGTCACGATAGGCATTTTGGATAGCACAGTTCAGGTTTGAGTCTCAAAATATATGTGTGAATGAGGTAATGTATTTGTGGGAGTTGTGACAATAAATTATTTTCTGTATTGTACTTAGTCTTAAGGTTACTCAGGCAACCCAGATATCAATATGCATATAACCAACCGGGTATTGAATCAATTGCTGTTTTCCACAAAGCATTTGCATTCTGTACCTTGTTATGAAAGTGATCTGCTGGCACTATCAATCAGTATTTGCCTTGCATACATAACCCTGTTACTAGAAATAAAGTCTTGTAATTATTACCTAAAAGCATAGGTATTTGTACCGCTTTCCCATTGTGATGGTAGTTTTTAACTGGCGTGTTTGGTTCTTATCAATATACTTCTCTAGTGGAGGATTTTCAGGGCTGCCTTTGGATGTATTGTGTAGAGAAAGCTTTTATAGGAAATTTTTGTATTAAAAAAGGAGAGTCTGCAGGTCTTGCTTGCTCAGAATCTGTTCTCCATCATCTTTGTTAGCAGTGATGCTGAAATTGAAAGGTACGGTCTTTAAAGAGTCTCTGCCCTACTCATTTACAGGGAAAAAGTTATACATATTGTATGTGGTTCTTCACAGGCCTCCTACAATCACATTTTAAAGCTTTTCTACATGCCAGTTTGCCTCAGAGGCCACAAAAAAGGTCATAGTCGTTGATGTTTGAAGATACCTAGCTGACTTTGTCTTGTAAGTGTCCTGGTCTGGGATCCAGGTAAAATAAGCTGCATTTTTTTTTGTTTCTTATAGGTTTGTCTTTCTCTGCAGTGAGAAAAATGTAATAAAAGTGTAATAAAAAGAAAGTGCCTGTGTAATATTAGATGTAACATGCAACTGCAGATGTAGCAGATTACAAAGCGGTACCTTTGGCCGCAATTGGAGATGGGGTCTGTGTTTCATTCAGCCCTGCAAGAGGTGGCAGAATGAAATACGCCACTGCCAGAAGTGGTAAGGGTTGCCTACCCATGCTAGAGGTCCTGCGCTTCTCCATGTGTGCTCCAGGGGAAACAGGAGACATAGCAATGACACCTTACAATGTCACACAAATGTTCCTCTTGAGTACATTTCTTGCATTTTTCCCCCCGCCAGAATTCAATAAGAAAAGACAGAGTCATAAAAATTATCACTGAACCTTGTTTGTGAACATCTGCGAATCTCTCTGGGTGTCTATTTTGAGCAAAACATGGTAAGGCAGAGAAGCCTTGTCCCAGCTCATTTTCAGGACATGCCTAATTTTATGCATATGAGCAGTCCCACCGAGTTCAGTGAAACTACAGAATTCTTTAAACGAAGCACTGAGATGAAGCCTGTTACAAAACTAAGACACCCAGAAACCTGTGAACTCTGACCTCTGATTATTAAACTTTTCTTTCCCTGTTAACCAAAATATCTAAATTATTCTGGTATTGAGATGTATTTTTAGAGAGAAGTGATAACGTTTCATGGTCGTAGATTGCTAAGTACATAGATAGCTTCTCACCCTCTACGTCCCAGTGCACCAATGAGAAACAAAGCTATACCTTAGTATAAACTGGCTGCTTTATTTGTTCAGTCTTTGCAACACAATGACTTTTAATGAGCACAGTCTGAAGACTGTTTGTAGGCCACAATTAGAGCAGATATGCGATAAGCGATTTTGGAGGTCACAGGCTTTGGCAGTCTAACAATATCTTTGAGGAGACTGATTTTCTGAAGGCTGGTAGCTTCTTAACACTCTCCAAAACTGGCGCTCCGTCAGTAGGGGTTTTAGGGAGTCACCAACTGGACACTCTGAAGCATCAGGGCTAGAGCCACAGGGTGAAACAGATGACAGACAACTATAGACAGGATATTCTGCAGCTGTATTTATCTTCAGAGACTTCCTAGATATTGCCTTCTTAAAATTGTCCTGGTCCTAGCACTTTTAAGACACTTTTCCTCTTGAGTAAACTACTTGAATAAAGGAATTGTCATTTACAAATGTACCAGGAAGGATCAAAAGGGGTCCCCATGCTTTCATGCTCCTCATTTTTTTCAGTCTTAAGTTTAGCAGGGGTTGGGTACTCAGGTTTTGGTCATAGCTGCTAAGTGCACTGTCATAAGGAAAACAATGAAAAACAGAGAAGAGCAATGAAAAATAGTAAGGGGCTGGTGAAGCTGGTTAGCAGATAGACTAGGGAGATCTTCCTGACTGATGGGAGAGATGAGCCAGCAGAATTGTTCGGCACATGGTCTCACCACATGCATGGGGTTTCTGACACAAGAAACTTGAATACCAACCGTAAGAGCTTTGCAGTTCATTCTTTATGTTGAACGCCCAAGAGAGATGTTACAGGAGTACTCTGCTGGTCTCAGCAAAGGGCACTCAAGAATACCCAATAGCTCTGATGTTTGAGACCTGTATGATTGATTACAACTGGTCATTACCAATGTTGTTTGCTGTATACCTTTTTCATCAACCTCTTTTTAGCAGTAACAGAGGGAATTACTGCCCATTTAGTTTTGTACACTACCTCTAGCAGTCATTCATGATTGAGAAAGGGAAACAAACCTGTAAATGGCTGACTGTTGAGTGTTGTGCATTTAGGACTTGGGAAGCACCTGCCTGAAGCTGCGGCTCCTTACGCCTTTAAATGCTTGGAATATGTAGTCCAATGTGTAAAGCTCAGTATTCATAGATGAACAGTTTTCCTAGAGCTGATCAAATTAGTAGTCTCCATTAGTTACCCAGGCAGGAAATTACCCGATTTCTGGTAATTTATATCTCATACTCCACTGGTATAATATGTATTTGAAAATAATTTATGCAAAGAAATATCAGTCCATGCATTAGTGATTTTGATTAGTCACCACTTACTAATATTTTTGAGACAGTACAGGCATCTAAATCACATCCTGCTATTTCTGCCTCCTTATTGGATAATTAAAAAAATGCAAACAGAAGCCTAGTAAAGGAAACCGAAAAATATATAAAACCTTGTGGTTTTGGTCTGAATTTTCAGACTAATCAGCACAACTAAGGGCATTTCAAATGTTTTACAAATATTTCCAGAAAAAAAGTTAGAAACTCTAAATTATTTTGAATAGAGCAGCTCAAAATTCTGAATTCCCAGTGTTGTAGGAAGTTCTGACATAGCGAAAGTTTTGTTCTTATTTTGGAATGAAAATCAAAATACTTACAACTTCTAAATGAAGAGGAAACCCAAAATGTCCCAGCTCGAAATTATTAATTATGAAACTAAATAATCAGCTGTTCTTTACTTGTGTTGTTACCTTGGCCATCCTGAAAGATCAAAGAACTGTCTGGAAAGCCCCCAGCATAAAGTAAGGAGGCGAAGTGACCTGGAAATCTAAGACGTGACTGAAGTTTTCTAGGCTTCCAGACTTCCTTCCACAAAGCCAAAAAGCACAACTCCTGAGAGCTTTCGCTGAATCCGTATGATTGGGCACAGCCCTAAGACAACTGGGTTTCAAACCACTCATCAGCTCAGTGAAACTGAGCTATTTCTGCAAACGTTTTGCTTTGAAGGAACAACATTTTTTTCCCTTTAAAGAAAATTTGTGTTATTGCAAAATATCTGATGAGCTCAACAGATGAGTGATGTTGATCCACAAATAACTGTGGAGTTATCACTTCATGTTGACTTGCATAAATATTGACTGTGTAATGAAAAGTTCTAGTTTTTAATATGCATTTGTAATGAAATTTGATTGATTTCTATGTGTTCTCCAGAATTTCTGTTGCACATTTCAAACTGCATTCTGTTCTTTGTACGCAGAAGCATCATATTTTCTCAAGTAAAAGAGGCTGCCCTTTGCAAAAGCTCCATTTTTACTTCTTGAAATAAGGTGAATGAGTGTGCTGTTTAATTACTTGAAAAGCGAAAGCTAATGGACTTCCTATAATGTGGGTTCTTATAATTCCCTAGAGCATCCTTCTCTGTGTACCTGTGTGTGGTTCCTCTCTGTCCTTGTAAATCAAGACTCAAGACCAAGTGCAGGAGCACCTGGGGAACAGAATGCAACGTTGTAAAGAAATTTCTTTGTACCAGGACATCATTCACTTCAATTTAAAAAATAAATAAATGAAAGAGAAGCACAGCCATATAATCAGGTTCTTTTTCCTACTGCAGCAAGCTTCACTAAAGACCTCACATCTTTGACTATTGCCCTTTATCCTGTCATCTCTATTTCTTGGGATTGTTTTGCTTAAGTAGAATAGAGCATGTTTAACTTTGTAATACAAAACACAGCTGAAATCATTGACACTTCAATCAGTCTTTATTGTGTTGAAATCGCAGTAGGATACCCCTTACTTAGACTGTAGTGATACTAAAGCAGAATTGATTTCAGTGTAAGAAGGAATGGTAATCATATGCAAATATATAAATCTCAGTGCAAACAAAGGGAAACACACAAACAAATTTGCCGTTGGCAGAGTTTGTTTTAATTTTCAAATGTAATAAAATAGGTGAAAGGAAACAAAGAAAAAAGTAAGATTAACTAATCAAGTCACCTCCTGGCTGAAGTCTTCAAAGTCCTGCTGTTTAGAGGCAGTGAGCACCGAGATCAGTTACCTGAAAAGTGCAAATGCTGCAGCAAAGCTTCTGTTGAGAAAAGCTTTCTCAAATCATTTAGAAACCGTATTTAATCCTAAATGTTCCTGATCCAAATGTTACACAATTGAGTGCAGATCTATGATGTGAAAGCAGTATGCTGGCTTCCATCCACAAATGAACTTAATGTTCAAACAAATCACAACATTGTCTAAAATGCATGTTACAAAAGTAAGTAGCAGATGACGCTAAAGCACTCCACAAATGTATACGATCAAATAATTTCAGAGGAAGCCTGCAAGCATTTGCACCTCAAAAAATGCTAAATTAGCAGCATAGTAGAAAAATAAGCAATGAAAGTCGAAAGGAAAATGTGAATGTAGTCACAGTCCCAAAATGGCAAAATTCAAATAGTAGAAACAGGTGGAGATGGCTCAACAAGGAGCTCAGTGGATTACTCTCGGATTACTTTTAAATCTGTGTTCAAATTCTAGTTTTAAATGCAACTGAAATAAGCCTGCTGACCTGAAATTTGTCTGCAATGGAAAGTAATCCACATGCTAAAGACCTCAAGAGTCCGAAGAGGTTCTCCGTGTTCCTAGGTTGACTTACAGCAGGCAAGATCTGCATCCATGTGCAGGCCCAGATCCTCCATCTGTCCTTTGACGTATAATCTTATCTCAGTAGATATACACAAACCTCACCATTTAGGTTTACTTACAGCACATCTGTGGGGAAAAAAATGTAGGAACTGAAAAAAACATTTTCACATAGCCTGGATGATAGTACAGAGTCTGTGAGGATGATAAAGTTCAGTTTTAAGAGGTGATCCAAGGTGCCATATTTATATGCAATTCATCATGTCAAAATGGCTACTGCGTCAGTGAAGCACTGTGCAAATACGTACCCACACATATCCATACACACATGGTCTCCAGACTTAGTGCAACTGTTGATTAAAAACTCTCCCTATTAAATGCAAGTGGCAGAGTTGCTGCAACTCTTGTAGCCCATCAGTTGTGAAGGACACAGGACAGTCGGAGGGGTGACGTTGGCTTGGTGGCTCCCGCTCTACACGCCCTGCACACCATTTCTGGCCACATGCGGGTCTCCCAGCAGTGCACCGTCACTCAGGGCGCAGAGCAAGACTTCGTTATGTTGGGTGCTGTGCAAATACAGGGCAAAAAAGGCAGTTTCTAATGAAAGAAGGTGCAGAGAGAGAGTGACGGAGTGGATGTAATAATGCCAACAGACATTTTAGTCCCTCCAGCAGCTGCTGAGTGCCTACAAGTTGAACTTCACAACTTACCCTTTCTGTATTAAGCCTTCTTAGTCTAAGTTAGGCCAAAAAGGGAAGTCAAGGGAAGACAAATCAAAGGAGAAGATCATCACTCAAAGTTAGAGCATTGGCTGCGGGAATCCAGAGCACAATCCACCCAGACCTGTCCTGTGTGCCACGGGAGCCATATATACCTGCAAAGAGACAAGTGAGAACTGGACAAGTAAATGTGACACACCTCGAGCATTGTCCCAGCCTCCAGCTGTATTCAGCTCAGGGGATTTCCTGACCCTAACACGGTTTGCCTAGTAGCTTTCAGTAGATCTACTCTCCGGTGGCTTCTCTTATCCATGTCCTTGGAACCACTTCAAATTTTGCATCCACAGACTTGTTTGCACCCTTAGCAGTGTGGCTGTTGTTATGTTTTGACTCTCAGCTGCAACTGCTTCCTTTGATTTGTCTTTCCAGACATCTTTTTGTGACCTAGCATAGGTTAGAAGCTGTAACAGGCAAGGCATAATTAAACAGAAATCGTGCATGTTCTGACAAGGAGCGGTAGAAGTACCAAACTCTCCTTAACAGCTATAAGAGGCCAAGAGGTACAAGATCAGGTAACCTCAGCTTAATTTGGCTTAATATTTGATAGAGTCTGTCCGAAGCAGTGTAATAAACTAAGAACATCTGCTTTTTATGTCATTATTAATGTGGTTTTTAGATGTGACTGGCTCATAAAAAAAGATTCTGCTCTAAGGTGCTCTTCGTTCGGCATTGAGCTCATGCTCGTACCAGCTTTCCTACCCTCAGCTACAGTGAGAGCCTGACTCCTTTGCAGCTTAATATCTGAAACTTGAGCAATATTTACTTCTAACTGCTCACCCAATTGTCAGTGTTTCCTAGCATCTTAAAGGTTATACAATTTCAGCGTGAAGAAGCTTTTCTGCTGTTTATAAAAATTATGCAAGATACACCGTTCTTTTTCATCTTTGTGCTACATTTTTTGCTTAATAAACTTCGTTTAACTGATTTAATCATTACATAATTATTATTTCCTGTAAAGTTGCTTTCAAGCAGTACTTTTGTCTGTTTTCTTGAACTCCTTCAGTGTCCAAATCATGCCAGGGGTCAATATCTTGGCTCCTTCTCATTGGCAAGTTTTATCTTCAGCATTCAGTCCGAGCTCCTAAAGGCCTGGCCTCCCTTATCAGCTCTCAGTTCAAACCCCTGTGTAGATGCCTAATAAAACCAGGGGACTCCATGTTTTCAAAATGAAACTGGCTCCTAATACAACTAGTTGTGGCTGCCACTCCCAGCCCTCCCATTTCACAAAGGCAGACTTGCTGTTGCTTTCTCTCAATGTTCCCCACCTGCCTCCCCTGCTCTACCCTTCCCCGGTCAGCACATCCCCTGTACCTCCCTGGTGGTCTTGGCACGTTATCAGCTCATGATCAAGCAAAAATAAGCAAGCTGTGTGTCAAAAGAGACTCATGGTTGTATGTCAATTTTATTTGGTTGTTTGCTCTCCTATTCTTTGAGAGGAAAAGGGAGTCAGAATCACCCTAGCTAGGAATGTGAGGTTAAAAAAGCCCTCGATTTTCAGAGGGACATCGCTATTCGTATACAAGTTCATGGCTTTCCCATCGCCCTAAACGCACTCTGGTACCACAGCCTCCTTCTGATCATGCCCTTCATTCCATATCCACATACTTTAAGCCTCTCAGCATGCATCATGTGTGAATTACCAATCTAGCAGCAGAAGTTCACAGAAGGGACAGTGCTACGTTAGCAAAACTTGGCTCTTTATTCCCTCTTGTGAGGAACACAGCTAGCTAAATCCTATCCCATAACCCTTTCAACACGAGATGCATACCACGTAGAGGAAGCTAGGCCATTCCTTGGGTGAAATTTTAGACCTTGCTGAAGAGGACTTAATGGAAGATGGAGCTAGATGATTCCTATAAATCACTAAGAACCACAAGATCAAAAAATGAAGTCACATTTAAGTTATCTGTTGGGAGGAAAAGAATGAGTCAACATTGACAATGTATTCTTCTTGATGAGGACAAATATTTATACCAAACAAAATTAACATATCAGAAAAGGCAAGAGAAGCATATAATTAACAAAAGGCAAGGGAATTGGCATAACACTGATAAATCCTTCATTAATAAAATAACTGTTTCAAAATGTCAAAGTGAGTATATTTTATTCATAAATTGTGTAGAATTTAGCACACTAATTAAAGACATAGACACCATAGTTATTTACATGGCAATTAAATCCACAATGCCAGTGACCCAGCCAAATTAATGTTGGCCCCAACTTAAAAGTAGACTGCATAAATAAATAATTCACACCATCACTAGAGTCTTTGCTTAAGCAAACAGTTCAGTGTAGAAAATTCTGGGAATTATGAATGACTTTGATGTGCATTAAAAAAACCTCAACAAAATAAAGTGCAAAACAAAACATTCAAATGTTTTATTAGCGACTCAGATTCCAAGCTAAGTTATATCAACAGTGATGGGAAGAACGCAAGCACAGCAGGTGATAACCATCCAGCCATCTTTTTAAAGCAACTGAATCTGCTTTGCAGATTCTTAGGCAGCACAAGGCCTACTCTTACAGTCCCATACGAGAGTCCTCCAGCTCCCCCAGGTATTACTTTGGTTTTGACTGGGCCACTTATTCACATAAGAGTTAGCAGGTTTGTGGCTTACCCCAATTCTTGTCGCTAGGAAGAAAGGAGAAAATCACAAGCAGTATGCAAAGAACAAAGAACAACATCAAGAGATAGTAGAATAGGTCCATTTACAAACTACCACTTGATGGTGTGTATTCATGTGGTGGTGTGGGGAGCTCTCCTCTTTCTAGGAGTTCAAAATTTGACTGCCAGCAAGGAATAGCAATGTGCAAAGGAGCTATACAAATGTAGCTTGATCACAGCTTCCTTGAAAATAAAACCCTACAAGGAGATAATCATGCTGGCAATGTTCCTGAAGTATCAGCCACTTGCTTTTAGAGTTGGGTTCAAAGCAGGGCACTGCTTCACCCTTGGTCAGGTTGAGAAAGATGGGAACAGTGTTTGCTGAAGTCTTGGCATGGCTCATGCATGCAAAGGTAGAGCTTCTGTATGCTGATGCTCTGTATCTACCTATTCTTAACAAGAAACTGAGGCAGAACCACCAGCAGATGAAACAGGCAGCAACACAAATGCTGGGGGAGACTGACTAACCAAGGGAAGCGTATAAACAGAAGTGCTCTGCCAAGTACAGGTCCCAGAGCCAGGTCAGGATGAGTTCAAGGTGAAATAGGAAAGGAGGGGCCCAGAGCAGTTCTTGTGTTATACCTTTCCCATTACAACAACCTGTCTTCCTCCTTCCTGGTGCCTGATGCAAACCATTCCCCAAAGGCATTCAGTCCTTCAGGAAACGTGCTGCAAAAGACGGGCGAAAAGGAGAAGCATAAACCTCAATTAAAATAATCAGCTTTAATGTCTATTTTGGTCCACTTATACAGAAGCCACTAACTTTTGTAACTATTAGGGGTAAACACATGGTCAGCATAAAGCCTGCAAACCATTCTGAGAACACCTCAGACCTCAAAAGAGATCTCAAACAGAAATTTAAGCATCATGCAGGTTATCTGCACAGAGGTGAATTTCACCACCATACCTATTCACTATCTGATTTATACATTAGACAGTCTGGACTAGAAACCATCAGTGAAGAGTCTATAATCTTCACAAGTCAAAACAGCTGCAAAGAACTATGAAGCAGGTGCAGTTTGCTTTGAGCATGATGGGGTTTTTCTTCCAGCCATGTCCCACATGAGGCACAGAATGTTGTTATTCACTCCACACAGAACAGACCACCAACATCTTATGGCTCAGGGTTACGGGAATGTAGCTTTTCAATTTTTTTTCAATTACTTATAGGACTTAATAAGGCAAAATGCTTCTGATGTTATTATTCACCTAAAACACTGCAGGTCCTTCAATTCCAGAAAGATATTGATAGGTTGGAAAACATTCAGAGGAAAGTAACAAATGTATTTAAGGCACTGGAGGGACTGATTTATGAAAGGAAATTACCAGAAATAAATACGAACATTATATTGTAGCTTTGACCAACCCAGAATGAAATGGAAGGCTGATGTGACAACAATGTATGGGTTTTTTGAAAGGTGCAAGTTCCATTTATGGAAAGGAATTTGTATGCAGGTCATCCAAGGGCTAGTATAGTGGGATGTAAAATTGTGGGTAGAAGAATCAGGGCTAAAAGAAATCCAAATGATTAGTTAGCAGAGCTGCATCCCATGAGAAGCAACTGAATTATTTTAAACAAACTTCGACGATACGCTGGGGACTATACCATAAGCAAAAAGTTCTATATATTCAGGGAGAGACAGTTAATAATGTTTCCTCTCTCTAATTTCTGTGACTCAGTACCCCTACTTCATCCTTTTCGCTGCCGCAACTATCCTTCTTGTCTTTTGCTTTTTCAGGTCTTTGATGTTAAAAAATCCAGATTTTTGAGTCATCTGCAACAACAAAAAAGTCTTTTTTTTTATTACCACATACTGCTCAGCTAATAGTTACCACAATTTTATACGCCGTTCAACAAATGGCTTCACAGCTTCGACACATAAATGGCCTATCTGCGTGCCAGTCATCTGTCATACCAGTCCCTTAACCATGAAAAGTTACACCAAGTTCTTGGGGGGAGTACATGAAACCAGATCCCTCTCTCCCCATCCAAGCTTTCCTCTGCAAGTTTGGCTAGTTGACGTTAGCTCGGCTTCTAGGCCCACATCAATGAAATGCTGAGTGTGCTTGGTTTAGGTGCACAGCATCCTTCGAGACTGGCACTTGTAGCCATCCTTCGGTATAGAGAGGCTTGTCACTGAATCATAATATATCAAGTTTGGTACTGAATTAATTCCATAATAAGCTCTTCCTGAGACAGCTCTGCTGATTTTGTCTCTGTCTTTCTTGGGTTTCAGTATTTTATCTGCATGATTAAGAGCTCTCATTTTTTGGACACAACTTCCAGAATAAGTAAGTGATCCTGATATTGGCCCCTTCTCTGTTTTCAAGCCATTGCTGCATGCAATTTTTCTTGGAATACACTTTTCCAGTAATGGATTCAAGCAAATATCATTTCAGCCAAGGTCATAATTTTGGACTGAGCAAGGTAACAGATCTGTTTATGTGCAATTCCAACAAAAGCTCCTACAAAGATTGCAGTTTCTGGTGAGTATTAGCAAAGCCAGTTGAGACCTGATCTTGCAAGCTCTTCCAGATCCTATGGCTTTGTCTGGAGTTCTTGGTGCATGAGGGAAGCTTTCACTTCACAGTACCAGTTAAAATGAGGATCCAGTTCCAGAACGGACATTTTGAATACTCCTCCAGGAGTAAGACATCAGTAACAATTTCAAACTCAGTTCTTTATGGAAGCTTTATAAAAGCACTTTAGAGAAGAAATTAATATCACTGCCTCTATATCCCCTCAAGAAATCCCATCCCTGTCCTGGAGGGAAGATCAGTGGTGTTTATCTCCTCCATCACAGGTGGTATCTAACCTGTCCTTAAAGACCTCCAACAAAAGTCATAGCCAGGAAATCTATTCTGTCACTTCAGTACTCCTACTTTTAACAAGTTTCCTAATTACAGCTAACCTGAATCTTTCTGGTCATAATGTAAGCCTGTCGCTACTTGTCTGCCTTACTGTGGGCTTTGGAGAGCCAGCCATGCCTTTGCTTTCTGCTACAATCACAACTCATTCAATCTGCTGACAGAGATTTTTTTTTTCCTATATTTATCGTGAACACCTCTGGATTCTTTTCTATTGATCCCTACATTTCTTGAGGTGTTCTGCCCAAAACTGCACAGATGTTCAAATGTTCAGCGGAAGTTTTATGGAGTTCTGAATAGAGGTCAAGGTCTATTTCACTTATTCTTTCTTATACCTTCTGCATTTGCCTTTTCCACAACAGCATGCAACTACTGGCTTTTCTTGAGCTTGTAATTCTTTAAGATACCCAGATCTGTTTTGTCGAAATGCTATCTATACAGTTATTTTTGAGCCTGAGTTTATTCATGTTGATGATTCCTGTCTATGTACCTTCCACTTGCTCTTGCTGAATTACAGTCTCTTTTTATTACCCCAGTTCTAGCACTCATCCAGATCATTCTAGATTTGTCCTGTCTTCTGACACACTTGCAGATCCACTTAGTTTGGTTTTCATCTCCTAATTTTAATAAGCATCCTTTCCATCATCGAGGTCATTAATGACAATATTAATTATCACCAGATCATGGACAAACACTTATAAAACTCCAGAATCACCATGCAACTTGTCCATGAATGACTCATATCTCCCTTCCAAACACAGCTTTCCAACCAGCTTTATAACTCCCCTGTAACTGTTTCATCCATCCTGCATTCCCCTAGCTTGCTCATGTGGTCTTCCTGTGATACACCACAAGAAAACTTTGTTAAAATAAGGTATATGATGTACATAACTTTCTCTAACCACAAAGGGAAACTATGCTAAATCATCTTCCCGAAATGAATGAGTTGTTTGATGTTATTTGTCAATAACAAATCCTCACTGGCTGTTGGCTCATCTTCTTGTTTTCCTCCATGCATTTACAGCTAGGTTGTTGGCTTCTTTCTTCCAGTAATTTGTCTTCCTCCCCTTTTTATAATGATAGACGCTTTGTTTGCCCTTCTCCTGTCATTTACATACGTTGTTTTCTGTGAATCATTCCTTCCTACAATCTCTTTTGTGAGTTCCTTTTATGTACTTTTTGTCAGATGTTGTAATTTGTCGCATCTAGACAAGCAGAGACATTGTATGACTTGGAGATGTTCTGTGTTGAATCAATTTCTGCATGATTTTGAATAAGTAACCTTAATGGAGAAGGCGTCACACAGCTGATTTGCCAGGATCATTCTGATTTTCCTGATATCTTTATACACTGGCTGAAACAGAAGCATTTAAAAAGAATGATCTTTTAAGTCACAAGCATAAAACTTCCAGATTATGCTCAAGCATAACTAAGACTCTTCTAGTATTCTGGTAGTCCTTGGTTCTTTCAGTGTCTGAAACAAAGGTGGCAATGATTGTTTCCAGGAAAATGCAGAAGCTACTTTAAAGAAAACTTCCTGCGATATTTTTCTTCAAATATGTCATTAATTTCTAGGGAGGAAAAAGAAAATCCAGTAAATTGTAATAAAGCACTGCTCTTTCGACAATGGAAGTTGTCGTTTCACCCCCAATGTTACTTTTATAGTTTCAAAACTTGTTCTTGGCCACTTGCCAAATATTTATAGCCCTCATATAATGTCTCTTTATAAGTGCTTTCAAGCAAATAGTCAGTCTTGCAAACTCTTGCACATGTGCTGAACTCTGCTACGTGAGGTAGTTAAGCATGGTAGCGTTAGCAACAGCGGAGCCCCGACGTAAGAAGACTACAACTTAAATCACACTGACAGACCAAAGCACCTGCTGGAAGTTTCACAGACATACGTGGAGATCTGTACAGGACTGGAATCTTTACAAGGTGAGAAGAAAGGGAGATAATGCACGGCAGTGTGGAAGAAGTCCAGCGTAAAGCTGGGAGGCTGGACAGAGTGACTTGGCAAATTAGTTCATGCAGTCCCTAGTTACGTTGCTGTTTCTTTTCATTTTTTTAGTGGCCTAAAAGCTTGTCCTCTTGTCTTCGTGAGGCACTCAGAAAACAGCAAACTCCATTTCTCAAAAGCCACTGAGGATTTTGAAAGTGACGTTCAGGATAGTCCGATCTGTGAAACGGAGAAAAAGAATAAGTAAATGAAATGCATTTTTCTTTCTTACACAACTGTGACATTTGAAAATTGAAATGTTTTCATCAGTATTAGTAGCTGAAAAATAGCAGAAAAAATGGTGATAATTTGCTTCCTGTTGGGCTGGGGAGGTTTCCAGAAAGGGTAGCTAGCTGCCTCAGCTCCATGGGAAAGCGGGTGCCTGGACTCTCCCTCTCTCAGAGGACTCAGTGGCGAAGCCACTGCATTAAGCACTGAAGCATCAGGTCAGGACAGCCACTCTTGCCCTCTCCCGGGAGGTACCACAGCTCAGCCTGAGCATTGTGTGAAACGTGGACACCTTGTCCTGGTTTGGCCTGCGGCTGTCTGAGCAATCAGGCATAATTCACTGGTTTACTTCAGCTCAGAGACAGGTGAGACCAGCGTACCAGCTTTGGACCTCAGTCTTCCATTCCTTTGCACACCCACACTTTCTCCTATATTTACACCTGCAATTACATACCACCTCCCCACCTCCTTCTCTGCTGCAACTTCCTGCTCATTCCCATGTCCCCTACCCTACACCTTCGTGTCCTCTCCTGCTGCAGTCACACAGAATCACAGAATCACTAAGGTTGGAAAAGACCTGTGAGATCATCAAGTCCAACCATTACAAAAAAAAAAAAAAAAAAAGAAACAAAAAAACCAAACACACCGCGCACCACCATGCCCATCAAGCCATGTCCCACAATGCCAGTCCTCTGCCCCTACCTCCTTGCAGCCTTCCTCCCAGCCTCCCCTCCCTCCTCTTCATGGGCTGCCTTGTCTGCGAGCATGGGCAGGCAAAGCACCCCAGCTGCAGGCGGAGGAGCAGAGCGGGTATCCCCAGCCAGCGAGGCTGAGCGCCAGAGCCTCCGAGTCAGCCTGAGACATACCTTCTCTTGACTACCTGTCAGCCTGTGAGACGTGCTGCCACTCAGCTGCTAGCACACCATCCCCAGACCAGATGTTGTGCAGGTCTGGTTTAATTTGGTCTGAGCTGTGGTGCAAGCTTTATTTTTTGTGTCTGTTTTTCAAGTGCTCCCTCGTCTTGCTCCGTGATTTTTATACTTCAGTTTCTATTTTAACCCTTATTCTGCACGCACACTGAAGGCTAGTGCAAACACTCTTACCACACCATTTTCCTGTCTATCAGAAGATGTGCATGCTGCTGCTTTCCCTTCTGTTAGCTTAATGCCAGTGTATATCGAATTTACAACCTTTACTTTCAAACACATATGTCAGAGCAAAAGCAATTCCTGCAAATTTTCAAAGGCACCTTAGTTACATAGAATACTAAGTCTCCCTTAGACACCCAGGGACTTGAGGGAAATTAGGGGAGAAAAGGGAGTTAGCTGCTTAAGCCCCAAAACCTTCAAGATGTGTAAATAACTTAAGATCAGAGTGACAGAAGTTTTTTAGGTATTTAAAACCCATACCTTGCATCATCTACAGAAGTTCCAGTGGAATTTTTAAATCTCACTAGGCATTCATTTTTAGGTACCAACCTTCATTTTTAAAGAATTTAGTTCTAAATGATCCCAGGATACTTCTGAAAATGTTTTCCTTATACATTTTTTTCCCCAGTGTTTGAGGCACGACAATTTTTTCCCCCAGTTTGTGGCCTCCACAGATGTTTAAAATCTCTTTTAGTGGTAGAAGACTGACAAGCCTGATAACAGCAGGTTCTAACCTAATTATTAAATGTTAACCTCTTGAGGTTAAATAATCTCTTCTGATGTCATTTAAAATGCCCCAGGAGTCCTGATGTACCCTTCTCACTTTTGCAATACATATTTAAGGAGAAAAATAGTGCAGCTCATCCCATTCTAGCCACCCTGTGCAGAGCAGCCAGTCAGACAAGAAGTCTCTGTGTCATTAACTCATTTCTTCTTCCTGTCCTGACAGTTCCCCCTGTCAGACAAATTCCTCAAACCATCCACAGTTCACAGGGAATGAAAGGTGTAAGAGTGTGGGAGGGCATATTGTGAAACACAATGAAGCAACACCCGTTTACCAACACTTACTCCAGAAAATCAGGGCCATTTTCAATCCTCCTGCCAACAATCCCATACCAAGTTGTGCTGCATCCCTGAACAGCTGACTCCCTCCCTGAGATTTTGGAAGTGCTGTTCCCTGTGATGTCAAGAGGCATTATAGGTGCTTGGTCTTTATGACTGTTGAGCCGTTTATGACTGTTGAGACATTTATTTATGTGCCTATGTTCAGATTTGTGTGTCTCACTTAGATATGAACATTTTAGCCTATTACTCACCCCCCCAGATAATATGCCTATAGACTGACATTTAATGGTACATTCACCCAGAAGAACAGATGAGATGTCTGAAGCAGTTAAAGGAAGAGATATTTTCATTTCTAATAGCAGTCAGGATATTGGGAACGGATGACGCATCCATCAGCTAAGTCAAACTGCTGGATTTTCCTGATGCAGTACAGACTTCTATTATAGCCTCATTGATAGTGTTCAGTAATCTCTCAATGAAGTGCACCGTATACAGTAATTGACGTGTGACCTTTCTTTGGGGAGAAAATGAAGTCCATGAACAAAAGCTGGTTGTGCTGGGCTGCACACCAAGGTTTGTGGTATAGCTCACTATCTCTAAGTTCCCTGGTGCATGCAAAGAGGGAATGACTGCAATTGCTTGGCAGAAGGGTTTTGTGGCTAAGGTGTCCTTTTCATGAAGGTGAGAAGTATGTGAGTTTAAAAAAAATTAACTTTCTCCCTTATGTAAACACCCCTTAATGGACTTGTATCTTGCTGAAGCGCTTTGGTTTGCTCTGGGTTGCTTTCCCATTGCTTTCCCATTGCACAGTGGAATCACTGCCCTCCTCCTCCCATCACGTCATCAGGACCAAGGCGATGGAGGAAGGCCACATTTCCCCATATCACTGTGCATGGCTGAGTGCACGAAGGTGTCAGACGGCCTTTGTGAGCATTTTCTGACTGGCGGGTTTATTCTCATTCACCTTGCTTCTGTACTAAGCGTGTAAAGCACGCATTGCCTACTTCTGAATTGGCAGGGCCTATATTAGCCTTGACATGCTGCAAAGATTGGCTTGAATTCCTGCACTGGGATTTTCTCCTTGTTGCTATTTTTATCCGGGATGGCTCTTGCCTGGTTTTCACTCAAAAAGAGTCCTGTAAACTTCAGACATCATAGCCCAGATGAGGACTGTAACAGAAACATGCTTTTCGACCAAATGTTCATCAGATTGGAAGTCGGCGGAAAAAGTACTGCAGAAGTGTTGTTTGGCTGTCTGACAGAGAAACTGATCATTTTTTACTGTTGCAGCAAAATTACCATATAAGGTTACTTTAACGTGTACGACATCTAACTTTCTATTTAAATAACAAGGAGATAGGGAGAGGAAAGCTAGAGGGTGGGGACACCGCACCAAGGCTGTCTGTAATAATGTGTTTTATGATATCTATTTTTTGCTTTTGAAAGAGGAATCAAGTACCTTTTTTCTTAAGAGAGAGGCAAGAAAATACTTCTTTCTAAAGTACCTGGAGCTCGGATCATTCACATCATTCACAGGTATAGACACACCGTTGTCTTCAAAGGGAGCTGCTCATGCACCTGAAGATAGCCCCTAGGGTCTACAAGTTTGATAACTTCCCAGCCAAGGAGGGAATGTTTCTCTCCTCTCAGTTTTTATCATTCACTGACTATCCTCCAGACGCATCCTTTGTTAATCTGAAAGCCTTGAGAGAAAGCACCCCTCTCCCCAAGCCCCTGCTCATGTGTGTAAAGGGAGACACATTTATGATTCTTCTACGTAGATTTTAATAAAGACATAAGACATTTGCTGCCTACAGCTTTATTTGTAGACTTCAGCTAGCCTACCTGAGAAGTCCAGAACTGGAGAGTGCACAGCTGTGGTTGCGTTCCTCCTCGATTTCTAAGTGACCTTTTTTTTCCTTGCTTGACCTTGTAGCTCTCTGTTACCTAATCTCTGAATAATCACTAGGGACAGCCAGACCCTTCAATTTTCAGTAAGGCAATGCCAATAGGGTATTTCTCTCAGTTGGCAGCTTTAAGGCTTCTTTGATGTCAGGGGTCTCTCTGTCAGGACAAGTTGTGTGAAATGAAGGGTCGGATCAGCTTAGAGACTGGGAGCCTTCTCTGTCACCCTGACACCTTTGATCAAACTATAAAACCTCAAAATTACCTGACATGGCACTGGAATTTTGCTTCTGGCCACAGGTAAAGAGTACACCTCTTTGGATAGTGCTACAGAGTTTGTCACCTACCCTACAGCTGAGCCCTGGTAGATTCACATGTGGGCTGTTCCTCTGTCTAACCCTCCTGCCAGGCTGTAATGTGGGAACTGCTCTTCAAACTCTCAGCATGGTAAGTCCTTCGCTATAGGCCACAAAGGTCTATCCTCCTTGAATATGTGGGAGGAAAAAAGTGATCTTCACGACTAAGAGTTCAAGAGCTGTGAATCATGAGTGAAACCACACCTAAATCTTAGGAAGCAGTAAGATTTAAGATGCACCTTAGCTTTTCCTTATTATCTTTCTTGAAAGTTTTCCTCCTCAATCCTCTGCACATCTTACACCCTCTTCTGAGGTGTGGAATTCTTCCTGTGCACATAGAAGGTGCGTAGTTTGGACATTATATAGCCCATAGGTGCTGGAGGGGACTGGAGTTGACCAGAGGTGACTGACAACATGGGTGCTGCTTTGCTAAGTCTCTCAACACAAGATGTTCATTGTCTCATTAATACCATATACCCTTGTGTCTAGTATGAGTCTGTATGAGTCTGTACAAGTCTGTACCACTGTGGGATTGAAGGCTTAGACTAGTTTTTCAATCTTGCTGCAATAATGTGTGTTTCAGTATGCTTTAGTACCTCCAAAAGTTTGCCATCATTTCCACACTGGGGGATCTTTTCTGCTTCACTTGCTATCCATACGACAGTAAAATAAATAGTCCGTTGGAAGTACACAAAGGAAATTTTAGGCTTAAAAGATGGAATGCAGTTTTTTTTCTTTAAGGGAACATTTGAATTTTGTCTTAAGAGATGTGAGTTTTTGCCAATTTCTTGCTCATATTCATAAGGTATGAAGTCTGAGTAATACATGAAAAATGTAAGTGTTCATGTAGCTAGAAACTGCAAGCAGTCATAGAAAATAATATGAATAAGGATCCTAGCAGAGTGTTTCCATGTTGTTTAAACTCAGGCGTTAAGTTACTTCTAGTGGAAGATGCTGCAAACTGAAGTTTTCTGTTTTTCCGAAGAAACAGACACAACACAGTCAGTGACAAAATAAGCCTCCCACTGGTTTTTCTTTCAGGCTGTCTTCACCAGCTGTAAAAAACTAAATAGACATGGAGCTGAGAATCTCGTTGGCCCAGCAAAGGCCCTCTCCTACCATTTCTGACATAGTGTCAATTGTGATTCTGGATTCAAAGAGCTGGAGAAAACATTTCTTGCATATTGGCATATTAACACCTACGTTAAACACCTACTAATGGCCCATCTACTGCAGAATCCAGAATGAGAGCTTGGTCATGCCTAAATGGGTTCAGAAAACATGCATCAAATCAGACACTTTTTTTTTTTCCAGTGAAAATTTTGCCAAGGACAATTACAGCTCTGCCTAGGACATAAAGGTCTATAGAGTAGGCACTGGAAAGACTCCACTCCAAATATTTTCGTATTTGTTTCAAAGAAATTGGCATTCTTTTGTGGTGCCCAATAGCAGCCAGCATCAGAGTCTTCACTGAAAGCTGCAAAACTTATAAAAATAGATAAATACACCATCTAATATGTCTGAGGGAAGTTTCTTTCTAACCCAAGCAAGCAGGAACTTGCTTAGGGCCTAGATCAGGAACAAGGATTTTCTTTAGAAAGTCATCCCATGAGTAATATGACAGTGGATATTTTTATTATTCTTAGATGTGACTAATTCCTTTCTGTACCCTTCTTTGCCTCAGTTTTGTCGAGGTCAGCAAATATACAAATTTTGCCTTTTATCAGTCTGACAGTTATTACCTTTTTTATTTCCTCGGGTATCTCCTTGTTCTTCTATTAAAAGATAGAGCAAAAAAAAAGGAGATCCTGACCTTCGTGGAATCATTCAGTATATTGTAGGCTCCTATCTGCATGGCTGCAAGGACTAACAAATGCTTATTTAAAAATATTTATTTGTCGTTGTACATTAAGCCACACTTAATGTGGCTATTACGTGGAACAGTGATCGCAGTGGAAGGTGGGTGTCAACTGGAAGTAGCTCAATGAGTTTCTTGCTCAATATTAATTTATTTGAGTGCTGCCTAGAAGAGCATTTTCAGTGTCATTTACCTGAACAAGATCTATTTAGCTTGCGCTTCATTTCTAGAGGTGTAGGAAAGAGTTGTCTCTTTAATTGGTTAATGTCCAGCCATGCATTTTACACATTGTCAACGTGTCCTGTTCTGCAAGTACTTTTTTGAAAGACACACCCTCAGCTGTTCCGTTTGCCCAGTCCTCTGAAGTATGATACTCTTAGAAAAAATATAAAAATATTAGGGGATCCCTAGCTAGAAAAGATGATAAAAAGGTTCTGTAAAGTTAATATATCCCTTCATATTGGCATGGTTTGATCCTTGTAAAAGCTAACTATTTTCCTTCTGAGTTTGGGTTTTAAATTTCTCTCAGATTTCTTGAGAACCATTTACTCATCTGTCTCTCACAAAAAAAAAAAATCATACACTCAGTGCTTACCAATGCCAATGACTTTGAGAAGCAGTCATCTTGTGGGTGCCATGAAATATTCACTAGATAGCTCAAACTATTTTCCAAATATAAATATCTGTCTGTGGATCGTTACCAAAGGCAGATGGGGCACAAATCAAAATTCATACGAATCTTATTTTTTAAAAATGTAGTCTCTCTGTAGGCCTATAACAAAAGAGCTCATTTGGATGGCTTACATAATAGATCAGGAGAGTTATCACTGCACAGGAAGTACCCATCAAACTAAATATTTTTAAATGCTTAAAAGAAACCCATTTTACTCTACTAAGGGAAAAGTTATGTGCTTAGGCAACAATGACATTGATTTATGCATAACTGGATATAAAAGAGCAAAATAACATTGAGCTTGCAAACGGGAAGAAGTATCTTAAGAACAAACTGCAGGTTTCTTGGACGTTTGTACAGATTAACAATAGACAGGGCCCTTATTATTTAATCTAGAGCAGTATCTTCAAATCATATCAAAGGATGAGATCTAGTTCCTCAAGCTTCAGAAATCCAGAAGCATGGCACATAGCCTGCTCTCGTCAGTGCAAAGATGTGGGCACTTCCAGAGGATAATTGTTGCATGTATTTGAGACTCCTGTCACAGGGTGGAAGGAAGCAGCTGCCTCTTCCTGAACTCAGGAAAGGTTACACTGGATGCCTAAGTGGCTGCATTTCTGGTTCATGATGGAGTAATAGGGAGAGACGGTGCATCAACCAAAACGTGGGTAGAGGCTGAGGGTTGGGACATCTCAGTTTTATCAGACAGGAGGGAGGTGTGAGGATTGGAGAAGGGGGAAAGAGTGGGACTAGGGCCCTGTGCAGTGGGAGATGGGCATGACTTAGTCACGTTGGTCTGAGAAGCTAGGAGAGCTTGTGTTATCAAATAGCTGTTCATAACGATCAGTTGAAAAAAGTATTTCCCCCCAGGGAAATCTAAGCTGTGTTTATGGGTGTGTATATTGTGTTCACGGGAACATGGGTGGCCCAGAGCCATCAAGAGCTGCACTGATTATTGAGCTGAGAGCACTCGATCTAGGCATCCTCAGCTTGAGATCCCCTGGATCGCCTTGGCTCCACTCTACAACAGAAGGAGAACTGGACAGGCAGACTTGGTGCTGTAGGCAAGGTACCATGTGGCTGGGACTGCAGAGCTTGCAGTCTTCAATTTAATGAGGACAACCTCAAGAATGGTGCTGTATATCAGTAGGGACAGAACTGGTGTCCTGCTCTCGGCTAGATGAGAACCATTCTACCATGTTTTCAGAAATCCAACCCCTTGAGAGCACATGGATACTAGGTGACAGTGTCTTGGGTACTAGGATAGGGTACAAGGTGATAGTGGATAATATACAGTGTGTTAAGGCAAAAAATCTATCACAGGCATTTTCTTCTTGTTTGTATTTTGTGAGGCATCCTCAATTATCCTCTTCACCTTCTTCTCAAAGCTTGCATTATCTAACTTCAGAGTCTTTTTCACTTGCTTTTTAGTCCATACGCATGCAGTGCACATCTTTTGAAAGCAAAATCATCTGGACAGGGCTATAAAAGCAGTTCTTGCCAGTGCAACACAAGAAAGCATCCCTACTTCTGAGCTGTTGCATCACAGTCGATGTATTTTTGCTGCAGTGGTGAGATAACCATTTTCTTCTCTCTGCCATTGAAATTGTTTGTAGCTCATACCACCAAACTCTATCCAACTGTGCAGCATAAGTGAACAGCTATACAATGGGCTGGCAAAAAAGAAGGGTTGTCACTCATGTTGAAGGTTTGGAATTAGAAAAAATGTGTAAGGCATCAGAAGCAGAGTTAAACTTCCCTACCTTTTGGGGCTTGGTAGCCCAAGCCTGACTTAGTGGCTGTGTCAAAGCTAAGAGACATGAAGATCTCCTCACCTCCTACCTATACTGTGCATCTCGGCCATATACTGCCTGCAGGTGTGTGGGTGTCAGTTTGGTGTGTGCCATACATCCCATAACTTCTGGTTTCCTGTGGAGGGGAGCTTTGGTGTGTGGACAGTCAGAGAGCCGTGATGCACATGTCTCCCTGTCTGGATGCCCAGAGAAGCCAGACTGTCACAGTGCTGCCAAGCTCACCGATCCTGACTGCCAGGCAGTCATGTGTCCGACGGGTGCACGGGCTGCACTGCCAAACGTCAGCTCCCATTCACTGTTGCTCTGCAGATCCACCACAGAAAAGGCATCCACTGGCATCAAGCGAGAAATTAGCATTAACCCATTTGTAACTGAACCATGAGGCCTCAGTCAGGATGGGTGGCCGTTGCGCTAGGCATTCTCCAGACACATAAGGAAAACTTTCCCACATGGACAGCATCATGTGGCACAGGAAGGCAGATATCTAGTTAAGGCTTCTGACTCCAGAGATTGGACATCTTTTTAAGGCCATCTCTAGCTTCAGTCAAAAGGCAGCTTCATCCGATTGACGGGGTCTAGGTGGACACCTGATAGGTTTAGCAGGTGAGTCAAAAATGACTGGGTTTGATGACAACGTCGTTATTTTCTAGCTAGCTAGAAAAGTTGGTTCGACTTAACCCAAAGGTTAAACACAGTTCAAGTCAACCTTAAAGAATTAGGAACCCAACTTCCACTGAAAAATCCCTAGAAGATGAAGATCTGCTTACTTTCCTCCTAGTCTTTACATTGATTACCGTGGCCTTTGATTAAGGCCCTGAGTGAATTTTATGCTAACACCGAGTGCATGCTGAGTAAACACTTGTACAGCAGAAGGTTAAGGAGCTCATAACTTGAAAAGCTGAAGCTCTTGTTTTTGTCTGAATCAAAAGGAATACCAGCTTCCCCAGACAGCACTGCTGGATTTGAACTTCGGCTCTGGAGGGTCTGGCTACGGACCATACAAACTCTTCCCAGGCTGAACTGTACATCACCTATCCACCCACAATAAGGTGGTGGGGTTTTTTGTGCTGTTTTTGTTAAGCAGGTGAGTGCTGGCTGTGCCTCTGCCTGCCTACAGGAGCTCGCTGTGGTGGTGCATGCCGAGTAACTTTCAAACTGGCTATTTTTGGTGCCAGTAGTGGTAGCCTTGCTGATGGTTACCTCAGCTGGCATGAACATCCTTAGCATCCTTGCTTGGCTTTTGCAGCCCATGTTAAGCCCATGGTGCAAAACCTTCAGTGTCATCAGCCAGCTCAGGTTAAAGCTACACAAAAGTCAATATTCTGCCAGTTGCAGTGTAGGTATATCCCAAGGTTTCCAAACATATGCTGCCCTGTATTCTTTGTGCTTGTTCCTTGGCAGTATTTCACTGTAAAAGCGCAATGATTCCCCCCCCTCCCTTTTTATATAATCTTTTCTTCAGTCGTGCTAATCTCCAAAGACTCTGAATCTAAAGAGCAGCCTCATTGATTTACCAGCTAGATCAAGATAGAGGGGAGAAAAAGGCTGGAAACAAATGTAGATTAGATTGAATAGCTACGCAAAGGATGCCTATATAGTTAACATTAAAATGTGAAGGGCAAGTTAATGGCATAATGTCAGCATCACTGGTGGTACAGCTAGAGAGGTTAAAAATAAATAAATCCTTCCTGAGTATAGTCTGCTTCATTTGGGTCTTGCATGAGTTACGAAGCTTGCCTTTTTCAGAGCTCGAAAAACCTCAGACATGCTCACGACCATCACAAAGCACAACTGCTACTATTCAGGCTGCAGGAGGGACTTGGTATCCCCAAAAGCCTTTCCTGCTCCTCTGGTTATTTAGTACCTGCCAGCCACTTGCTTAAGCATTGGTGACTTTAGGATGGATAACCAGAGATGGGCTGTTTATCTGGGGAGACAGGGAGAGAGCAGGAGGGATTTGCCTGCATATAGCGTGCCTAACTTGTTTTCCATCATCTCAGCATTTGGGTGATATGGTATTTATAGACACTGCTTCAACCAAAGGGAATGATAAAAGGAAAATAAAAACATAATTCATGAATCGGAGCTAGCCTACAACCAGCCTGCACAAACATCTGTCAAAAACTGTGGCTGGGGGAGTGCAGATCAACTCCTCAAGCGAAATGACTCCTGCACCTACCATTCATGGTTAGAAAGCAAAGGACAGATCAGAGTTCCCCTAAATGGAAATGATGAATGGCTTATTATGCCTCAATATAAGGACTGTTCAGGCCCACACTCACGGAGTCATCAGTCTTTTTGAGCACAAAAAACATATATATATACATTTTCTTGGCTTTGAAAGGGACAATTGCACGAGATTTCATCACAGTCCTTCTGTGGCTTGCTTTGAAGCTGAGCAGATAAACACTGTTATCGAGGTCTACAGGGACTCTGTCTAAACTCTTTACACACATTTGTTCGAAATGAAAATGTGAGCTGGCAGCAAACCAGGCTTCCCCCATCTTCCCCGCTTGCTTTTGACCCCCAAGAGACGCTATGGACGTGTACACGCTGCACGTGGGCTTTTCCTCCCAGAATTTTGATCACGTCAGGAGCTGGGCTACTGCTGGAGAGAGAGCCTAGGCCTTCAGCTTATCTCAGGATGGTTTTACTTTTTATGGCTACCATATTTATTAAAAATTTACCTTTCCTTTCCTGATTGCACGGCAACATAAGCCCATACGTTCTCGGGGGGGTGTGTACATCGCCTTCAGAGGCAATTTGCTCAGCTGCTGTTTCCTGTCATTTGCTTTACCTGTAGAGCTAGGTATAAATTCCTACTGCAGGTCTGCGCAATTAATGTGGAAGGGTCACTGAGAAGGCAGTGGGAGGAAAAGTAGGCCATCAATAAAAATAATAAAAATTCAGAAGAACTTTTGATGCCCTCTGCAAATCAGTGACATTGTTCTTTTGGATGTCAAATGAGACTGTGTTGCCATTTACAAGATAAGCTTAGAGAACACCTAAAAATCAAACAGAAATTTCTTAACCATCTCCTTGTCAGCTAAGAGCATCACCGAGACCATTGTTACCAGCGTATCTAGTAAGCTTGCTGCATGCAAATAGCACTTGATTTATTTCACAAGCTTCCAGATAAATCCAGCGATCATTTGAATTGCCGTTAGCCTGAAACATACTACAGAAGCACGGGGAGTACTCAGGAAACAAAAACTCAGGGAAATATGTGTGAAATGTAATCCTGTTACCATTTGCCACATACTGAAAGCATGTGTCATCATTACAGGAAATGAATAAGCTATAGATCAGGAATATCCCTCGGACCTAGGAGACAAGTTGTAGATGATTTTCCATTGCGCTAACCTCATAATCTAGACGAGCCTTCAAAATGTGTAGACACTGCTCTCCTTACCCCGGCCCACATTTTTTTTCCTTGCTTTGTGTTTATTATTGTGCTTAATTGGTCAAAATGATTGACACGTTTCTGCTTCACCACAAATTCTCCTGGGTCGAGGGTTGGGGCTTAGCAAGGGGATTAGAAATAGGCCTTACTTGTTGTTAATGGATCCCTGTCTAGTACAAAGCAAGCAAGGATGAAAACAATAATACTACATTTTTTCAGTGGAATCATTCATGTTTCTTCTCCTCAGTCCCCCAAATTAAATATGTTCTTTGTATTTCCATTTTCTGTGTGGCATTAAATCATGAGCATTAATGTTTGCTGTGATGCAGTTTCTAATCAGTTGATTCATTATTTAATGGAGGACTTATTTCTTTTTCCTCCACTCATATCTAGGAAACCATTTTTACATTAAATTGTTACTTTCTGAAGATGCAACTGACACAAGCACACGGAGCACAAAGCACAAAGCAGATGGGGTTGTCACCTGTGAAGAGATTGAGAGCAAGTTTTATTTCCCTCAAGGAATCCTCTGTCTGTATGCCACTATCATGAAAATGTCCATTTTCTGGCTCAAAGCTTAAGCCAAAGGAGTCTGCTGCCAAGTGATTACCTGCCTCTTTTGGCATTCACTGCTTGCTTTCTGTCTCAGAGCCATACATTCCTGGAGATGGGACAGAAAGTTCACAGGTTGAGATTCTCTAGGTGTGGCTGACAAAAGCAACACTGTGGTGATTCTTCATATTGCCATTATTTCTCCTTAGCAATCAGAGGTGTGCCGCTCTCTGAATTCTTACAGGAAAAACTCCAAGGGCACTATGTGGTACAATGGTAGGACTAAATGCACAGATGGTGAAAGTTGTCCTTGAGCTGAGGGCGGATGAACTACCTGACTCCATGGGGCTTGAAGTGTAGAACTTAAAGCAACCAAAGATATCTGTATCTGCTACAACCATCAGTAAAACCACTGTCCTGGTACTGCTTATGTTTCCTGCACCCACTACAGGTGTCTATAGGTGTATGTGTATGGAGGTGAAGGTCTGCTATTTAAAAAGCTGCCACAAATCTTCTGAAATCTCACAATGGCTGCAAGCTGTCTGTTTTTCTGTGACTTTGTGAATCCTCCTCTTGTGTTTGAAATTCAAGTGAAATTCTCCTTGGCCGTCTTGAGTCTGCACACACCATGTGCCGAGCAGCAAGGTGCTCAGCAAAGTTTGCATTTATTTTTGTTTAATGACATACAGCGCTTTCCTAGCACAGAAACTTCAAAACACTCAGAAGGGAGTTTGAAGTCTTCAACACTTTTTTTCTGAGGTCTGGAGCGGCAAAAGAACCTACGTGGCGGGGCTCTGCCCCTCCCCTTGGTCCCTCTTCCTCGGGCTGTCACAGAGCTCTCAGACAATAACCAGAGCCTCCAGCTACCTCACCCTGCAGTCCAGACTCCCAGCTATGGATAAGAGCTTTGACCTTTGTATTCAGAGCCTGAGGTGGTTATATAGTAATAATAGCTCTTTAGGGAAGGTAAACTATAGGTAGGCTGATCCCTGTCCCCACTCCACAGGTGAGCTGCAGCCTGAGAGCTCCGTGGCATGAGCATCATCCCTCCTAAAGGAGGAAGATTTGGCTGAAGAATCCAGAGCGTCCCCTTCCCTTGCTGTAATTTTCTTCTCTGCTGATCTTTTCCTGTGTTATCATGAAAAATGGTCACGGAGCCTACATTACTGAGGCAGAACATTAGGGCAGCCGGACATTTAATCTGAGTCAGGATGGCATATATTTGCACTCTCTCCTTGTTTAAACTGTGCTGCGTCGTTTGTGATGAATAGCTCTAATGGCCCGTTTTCAAATCTGCAGATCAACTATACTGCTGGGTTTTGGTGTTCCAGAAAGGTAGGGCAAGGATTATTGAGGCTTTAGAGAGTTAAAAAGGAGATTAAGTGTAACCCACATTGAAGGTAAAGAAAGGAGGGGGGAAAAAAAAAACTTAAAGGAAACTTGTTGGGAAAAAAGTTTGGATTTTTTTTTTTCATTTGGTGATGTGGGAGGGCTTAAAAAGAATAGAGTTTAGGATTATAAGTTTTACTTCTCACTGGTAGCAAAACTAGATACTCTCTGGGAAACTCCTGTGGCCTGAACTGTGCAAAATACACCAATAAATGTTACTAAAAGACCTCACGGTACTTGATCAGTTTAAAATTTGTTTCTTGTGACTGAGCTTTTGTGTCACTCGATATGTCACACCTGACACACATTTCCTTTTGCTGTGGTGTGTGTATATTAACATTCAAGCTGCAAGCAGGGGGAATAAAGGTAGAGATGAATGCGAACAGCCGGGAGTCCTAATCTTTGAAATGACCCTCCCAAGAGCTTTAAGTGAAAACATATGTAGATTTTTAAAAAATGTAAATAAATCCTTCGCAATTGTTCTAGAATTCTTACCCTTTTTGTTCAGCTTTGCTTCTAGCCAAGAAACTGTCTACATTCTTAGTCTAAACATATCCCCCTTGTCTTTAATTTTTCATAATTAAACACACTTTCCATAGTGTGTAATCCAGCTGGGGCAGGTCTAGATGATTGCCTTTCCATGTTGTTATAAATCGAGGCCCTCGCTGCCGAAAGAGGGAAGAAATCTCAGAGTATGCCCAAGTAAAACACGAAACAAAACAAGACCCAAAACAGATTTAAACATTGCCACAGTTTGTCTACGCCTTCTCTGACTCCACAGCGCTTGGCTGAAACAATAAACAAGCACAAGCACGTCTGGTGCATGCGCTGCAGTCCTGCACGTGCCTGGAGGAGGTGCGTCACTTGAAGGCTGTGAGAAGCCCCGCTCTCCTCAGTGCACGTCTCTCTGCATTTTGGGATAGGTGGGAGTGCCTCCAGAACTGCCCAAACGAGAACTGTGGTTTGCAGATTTACCTTCAGTTCTCCCCATGTGATGTCAGCAATGACGCGGCTTTCTTCTGCGTTTTACTGGCAGGCTGCATACGTCAGAATTTCGTATTAGTCTGTGGCAGAGATGTCCAAATGACCAGGGCATTTCCTGCAACTCGGGAACCGCTGAACAACGATCCTCCCAGGCTGAGGTTAAGGGAGAATAGGACGACAAACATTCATTTGTCTGCTGTAAAGAACAGATTTTGCTCGTTGACCATGATTTGAATCTGAATGGAGTTCTGGTTAAGGTTTGGAAAAGTTGTGCAGCAGAGACTCTTAAAAACTTGCCGATTGCCAACGATAGCTACTATTTGCAGTTAGATAACTTCAGTGTTTGTAATATTCACGGAATTTCCTGGAGTAAGCACAGAAAAGTACAAATGATATTGAAAACTCTGAGACAGCTGTATCTGCTTATCTTAGGTAAAACTGAGAAGCTTTCAAAGGCCACTGCTCTTTGTGATGCTTTACTTCTGGTCACCTAAACACAGAAGTACCAAAATAGAGATTGTCACCGAAAACAAAATGGGAGGTTTGTGGCATTTCAGGTTTGACTGAAAGCAGGATCAGTTCTGTCATAAAATTTTTCACAGAAATTTCAGAAGAATTGAGTATCTATATTCATTTCAAAAGTCTCTCTAGTTCAAAAAGGACCCTTATCTTGGATCTATTTATCTTCAGTTGAACAGATTCTCTGGATTGCTTTTAGTCCCCTTACTAGTGAGCTCATTCTCTTTTTAAACTTAATTTCTTTGCTGACATAGAAGATGATCCTGTGAGACAACGCAAGTGAAGAGGTCTGGGACCCGTTCCCACATAGCTACTCATTTCAGATGCTTCTTCTTCAAAACCATTAGATGTACAATTTGTAGGTTCATAATCCCCTGAGGAAAACAATGCCAGTCAACGCGCAGTAACTAGAGCCTGCTAAGAAAACGAACAGCGTGCTTCAAGGGGCATGACACAAGGGCAGACGTACGAGAAACAGATTCAAACTTAACCAAAGCCTGCTTCTTCAACTCTTTCACTTAGGACAACCACAACAGCAGTCTTCAGGTATATTTGCTGTGTGCTTTGAAAGTGCCTGCTAACCCCTGCTACATGACTGAAGAACCCTGTGACCAATGCCAAAGTCACTGAAGCATCTAAGTGCAGATCATGTAAACTTAGAGCACCGACCTTTTGAGATTATTCTATTATTCATTTCTTATATCTCTTTAACAGCTTGCTCTGTCTCATGATATTTTCTTACTTTGATTCCTGGGTTTACACCTGCAGTTTTACAGAGATTAATTTTCCTGCTGCCACTTCTCAGCTATTTGTCCTGTCCCACCCTAACTTCACTATGATTTAGCCTCTCTGTTGCTCTGCTTCCGTGAAAGTTACACGGTATATAGTTACATAGCATATTTCTAATATTTACCAGGCATGTCTTCAGAGTGAAGGAATTTACCTTCTAAATTTTGGATTGTTTGTATTCTTGCTTGCTTTTCAGATGTCTTTTATGGTTTCCTTAGGAAAAAGAAAAAGCACCCACACTGTACAGTTCAGTGTGCTGTGGATAAACATCTGGTATAATCAGAGATTAAATGACGCAATGTTTTAAGTTGGAAAAAATAAAGACCTTTTTAACCAGTAGATTTACCATCCATCATGATGTCTGTGCACAACTGCAGACGTTATGTTAGTCCTGTTAGCAACGCTAACATCCAGCAAGGTAGAGGTCATCTCTCTCTCACACTTTTCAGACTGAAGACCATATTTGAGATATAGCTTATATTTGATGTCCCTGTTTGCATTGCGCTTTCAAAATTTTCAGTGCAAACACAAGTTACAATAAGCGCCTTTCTCTACACGCAGCTCCCCTTTTTACCCGAGCATGCTGCTAAGAAACCAAACAGCCGCTCCTTGCCCCATGAAAGGGGAAAAGGCTGTTCAAGTAGACTGTGGCCGTGTGAGAGCAAACAGGAATGACTCACCAGTTGGTGTGGGTGTGCTGTGGCAGAGGGGATGTAATTCTACTTTGACACCAGGTGATGGATTTGAGAGAGCAGACCTTTGTAGATCCCCAGGTCATTTTACAAACAAGCAGGGCGGTTTCCACCCCTGCCCCTGTAAGCTAAGCGTGCACATATGTGCGATGGAACCCAGGGGGCTTTTGCTTAGATCCCAGCACCGATCTGGTTTCCTTTCACCCGTGGCTATTAAACCAAGCACAGCCTCCACTGCAGAAAGTCCCTAAACTGCTGAACGACAGCAAAGGGAAGTGCATGCCAGAGGAAGGAACGCTTTGTTGTGCTCTCCTTCTCATGGGTTTTGATTAAGCTGGTCTAACATCAATGACATGACGCAGGGTAGGACCCAGTATGCCATTCCTACAATCCACTAATCAAAACTACATGAATCAAGTGATTTGCTCAGCTAGAATAGTCTTGGGCATTGTAACTCCAGTTCTACCAGTGTAAGAAGAGAGTGAAAAATCAGGTCAATATTTATCTTGGTTTGCTGATCCAAAAAGACAATAAGGAAAAATACAGGTAATGAAAGGGTGGAGAGCAAACAGAAACTTAGAATGAATGAACATGAATAGAATATTTTCCAGTCCATCTTTCTCTCTGCATGTGTTGGGTGTTCCCCATTTTCATTCTGATGTGCAAACAGAAAAGTTACCACCTCCAGCTCCACAGTCACCTCATGCTCTTTGCAGTGTCCCGGTCCCATGAAGGCTGAGCCACTTCAGAACAAAAGCTCATGGCTCTTTCAGTGCACCATTGGAGGGGATGACAGGTGGCTCCTCAGAGGAAAGCAATATCATGGGACCATTCTTATAGACACAATGTTCAGGTCAGCAGTAAAGAACCCTTAAAGACAGAGTCTGAGGTCAACATTTGAGAAACTGGCTGATGACGTTGATGGGCAGTTCTTGCTTTCCAGTCCAGCATGAAATGTGGAAAGATGAGTGAAAAATCAGAGAAATACAGCAGAAGGATATAAAGAGGGAAAAAACCCCAAGCCAAACAACCCACCCAACAAACAAACAGACAAACAGAAGGGCTCTGAAATCTGAAAAGCCTCAAACACGATCTTGTTAGAAATGGAAATAACAATTCTATTTTCTTTAGAAGGGAAACTAAGGAAAATCTGAAAGACTTTCAAAAATTTCTTTCATTTCAAAAAATGACCCATAAATTCCAAAAGAACGTGACAGGAGTTTTATCTCTTTTTTGTTCCATTTGCTAGCCGTAGCTTTCTTTGTCCTTTCATTTACCTAAATCTTGCCTTTTCAAGCCCAATGTATTGGATTAACCTTGTTACTCAGATAGCAAAGTTTAACTCCAAGATAAGACCCACAAGGGGATTTGTGTGAAAAATAACTTTTCTACCTCCAGACCCTCCCCTAGCTCTGATTTAGTCATGGAGAGTCCATACCAGCTGACCTGAAGGCCATACTGGCTTGGTGCCTGGCTATAACTCACGTGTTTCGGAGCAGTGGCCAAAGGAGTCTGTCAGAAAGCAAAACATATGGAAGCCTTTTCTCTCTGAACTGTGGGGCCCAAATACTGAAGCAAGAGGTCCAGCAAACACCAATATGGCACATCTTCAAAGCAGCAAAGGAAATAAAATAGTCTCTTGTCATGGCTGAGGACTGCTGTGGTAGCAATAATGCAGAGAATGAGCATCAAGAACTTTGTACCCATGCAAAAGTTCTCTGGTATCAGGGTGGTTTGTACACTCAAAAGGCCAAGCTGCTGAAATGAAGGTGACTATGAGTGACTGCAAGCTAATTTGTGTCTTGATTAAGCTAGAAACAGGGGTTAGTGTTTCACATGGTGAACTGCAATGGTTTTGCCTAGATCTGTTGTGATTTCCAGGTGAGTGGCAACCCAAAGCTGTAGCAGAAGCCAAAGTAAAATAGGATGGACATTGGAGAAATAGCTCTCACAAAGACCAGCAGCGGGAATGCACCAATATGATGGTATACAAATTGTATTTTTCAGCATGTGAAATATCCTTGAACATCCTTGGGTACCAGTCTTCTGTTAAGTCATGCTGTAGCAGCCTACAGGTCCTGGTCTGGGAGAACCAGTTTTTACTGGCCTATACTCTGGCTGCAGATGGTCTGATTAAGATGGCATCTGTTTAAAATTGCTAAATTTTGGAATGGGGAGGAGGAACAATGACCTGCAGTTCTGCCCCACTCCAGCATTCAGAAACCCTGAATAACACCTTCCCTTCCTCACATCCTCTCCTTTCCCCAATCAATCACAGGGCTGACTTAACACCATGAAAGCAGACAATTTCATTTTACAGTCTTTTTATATGTGTTCTGGTGCTGGAGCATTTAGGACTTTCATTTCCAGGCACTGTGGGCGAGAAACATACTCCTTTAAAAATAAAGTGAGATTTTCAGGCGGTAATCTCTATGCGGCAGCTAGAGTTTTCAGAAAAAAATGTTCAGACTAAAACTGCAAAGCCTGTGACTGCTCATAGACTCCCTGTCTGCACTGGGCCTTATGCAATAGAGCCCCAGTCTGGCTGAGACCCCAAGACATTCCTGAATTTTAAGTGATAATATGATAAAGATATGATATAATGTTTTTCTGTCCTGTTCAAGATAACCCTGCATGAGAACAGTTACCTAGCTAAAGAAATCTGTCTTTAAAAACAAAAAGAATAGGCAGTGACTCTCCTGTACACTAGCTGCTAACTGGCATCTTTCCAGGCTCTCTAACTTTGCTGGTTAACAACAGAGCAATAAATGGGAGATATTTAAGATTTTAATTTCTGCTAAAACTTGACCATGTGGGAGATAGTCCTATTTTTTCTGTGATATATTCCTTTTATGTGAGAAAGCAAGATCCAGCTAGTGCTGGAATCTTTGCAAGATGAGTGTTCACCGGTGAGCAATTCATATTTGCAATATCTGCATGATATAAAAATACCGTTAAAAATACACCTCCTTAAAAAGAGCAATTGCCAAATGCTGTCTTCCACATTGCCTTTGGGCCCAGCCACTTTATTTAGTTTTTGTAAACGTTATTTAGCATTTGGCCTGCGCTGCTGCCGCAATTCCATTTGGCTGTCACGGTCACTTTAGGTGATGCTAACCTGAGTCGTCCCATTGCAGCTACTCTGTTGAAGGTGTACCATGGCCCACTTTGGTAGGGAGAACAGAGCAGATAGCTTGATGCAAACTAAGGATTATCCCTAGTACAGGAAGCCAAGCGAAAACTCCTAAAAGAAACATTTCCTGATGGCAGCTGCAAAGCAATGGTAGCACAAAGGTTTCCTTGCCCTCTACAGGGGGAAAAAACAAACCCTTGTTATGTACGGAGAAAGACCTAGAACCCTCTTTGATGTAAACAGCACTTTCTTTTTTACTCTGAGCAAGTAAAACAGTATTTAAAGCTCAATACGGATACAAGAGGCTGCTTCTGGTCAGGGTGTTAATAGCAGCATCATCTAGCTGTGTGAAAGAGAAAGGCAGTGGGTAGAGAAATACTGACTGACTGACTGATTGTTCTGCTTTTAGGCTATCATTTATAAAAAGTTCAGATTTGATCGAAGTTTTTCATCATCCGAATCTTTGCTAACAAGGGCTGGAAACTGGTGGCCAGCTGCCTTGCATTCATGCACGTGTACTTCTCAGTGCCTCCCAGTGACAATCAGGGAAAGGGCAGGGGGAAAGAAAAGAATGACAGAGTCATTTATTTATTTTTCTATTATTTGAGACAAAATTTTAATAGATGTGCACTACACATCAATGTTGTTTCTCTGGAAGACATGGCTGGACTGTGGGGGGGAGAGTGTGTATGTGTTTGTGCACCTGCATAGGACAGAGGGAACAACAGTGTCATTTGGTCATGGATGTTGGGCTTCAGTGAGAGGTACTGAGCATTAGTGGATTATATGTTCAGCATCTTTTTCTTGATCAGGCCCCTTGTGAGAAAAAGAGACAATAGGGAGAGGGAAGGAACAGGTTCAGATGGGAAAATCCCTTTGACATCTTCCTTCATGTTTAATTTTGCTTTCCTCTTTTTTCATTCTGAGTGGGACTTAAAGCTATATGGCTGGGGAAAAAAGCAAACAGTAGCCAAAATAAAGCTTTTCACAGAATCACAGAATGATTGAGGTTGGGAGGGACCTCTGGGGGTCATCTGCTCCAACCCCCCTGCTCAAGCAGGACCACCTAAAGCCGGCTGCCCAGGACCATGTCTGCCCCCCAAGGAGGGAGACTCCACCACCTCTCTGGGCACCCTGTGCCAGTGCTCGGTCACCCTCACAGGAAAAAAGTGTTTCCTGATGTTCAGAGGGAACCTCCTGTGATTCAGTTTGTGCCCATCACCTCTGGTCTTGTCACTGGGCACCACTGAGGAGAGCCTGGCTCTGTCCTCTGCACCCTCCCTGCAGGTATTTGTACGCATTGATGAGAGCCCCCCCTGAGCCTTCTCTTCTCCAGGCTGAACAGTCCCAGCTCTCTCAGCCTTTCCTCACAGGAGATGCTCTTAATCATCTTCGTGGCCCTTTGCTGGACTCTCTGAACTGTGTCCATGTCTCTCTTGTACAGGGAAACCCAGAACTGGACACAGGACTCCAGATGTGGCATCACCAGTGCTGACTAGAGGGAAAGGAACATCTCACTCAACTTGATGGCGATACTTTGCCTCATGTAGCCCAGGATATCATTACACTTCTTTGCTGCAAGGGCACACTGCTGGCTCAGGTGTCCACCAGGACCCCCTTTCTGCAAAGCTGGAAATAGTTTGCCATTCCAGAAATGTCAGCTACTGTTCAAAAGAGGGAGTTGTGTGGGCATGAATCTTTGCAAAATGAAGGTTGAACCACCATTCTTTGCAAAGAGGCCTTTAACCGTTTTTCTTTCGTACTTGACCCTGCCTTACTGTCACCCCATATAAGTCTGCTGTTTTTCTCCCTTGTATTATTGCTGGTATGGAGTCAGAAATGGTCCTGAGTTCTACTGGCCAGGAATATTAAAATATAGCCCATGGCACGAGGAAGTGAGCAGGGGTCTCGGGGGGGGGGGGTGGGTGGGGGGCGCTGAAACCTGTCCTCCTGGGCTCAACTTCCTCTGGAAAACCTCACAGAACTGCTTCAGGCAGCACACTGGGCTGAGAAAACCTTCGGCAGGCTTTGTGACACATTTGGGGATCGTGGCGGGTCTCAGCCCTGCAGCTTGGCATGTCCCCATTTCTCCCTCTAAGGCTGACACTCCTCCCACCACCCCACTTGCCTGCTGGGGGTTAGGAGAAGGACCATGCCCTGAACTTCTCAGCAAGAAGGAGCTGTGCTCACAGCCGCATCTAAGGTGTGCTCAGTGCTCTGCCCCAACTGGGCAGCCATGCCACAGTGCTGCTCAGAATCCTCTTGGCAAAACCAAGCCCACCTTAATAGGAAAGGCAAGAATTCACAGTTGGTTTGATGAAAATCTAACTGTTGAGAATTAGGAGTGGAATTCATCTAGCATCATGACTGGCTGGACATCCAGAAAGTGCCTCCAGGAAAGGCCAGGCTGTGGGCATCTGATCCATGTGCAGATATTGGGAAACACCGAGCGGAAGGGCGATGCTGTGAGCATCCAGGCTCTGGGAGTAGTTTCAGTTAGTGCCTGTGCTGCGCTTATCAGCCGCATGACTATTTAAGTCACGGGGGGAAGGCAGGAATACAAAGGTCTTGCAGATATACACAGGCTCACACACATATAGACATTCATATACGCCCATTGCAGTTCTGTCTTTGCTTTGTTTTCCCAGTGTATCCATCTACGTAAAATACACAGTGCAATTGCTACACAAGCTCTCAGAGTTTGACGTCCGGCTATTGATGCTAAGACTCTTGCCTGATTTTCTTGAGAACTACTGAACTGATAAAGACAGGCTGAAAGGTCTAGCTGCCTCTTCCAAGAGTGCATGCGTGCGTGTGTGTGTGTATTTTATGGCCAGCAATTTTCTGCAGTGTCTCTTGTTTACTTCTGTGACGGGCGCTAAGCCAGGAAGACTGTCTGCCTCCAACCTAAATGAGCTTATAACTTTATGAAACATTTTTCACAGACATTTTGAGGATGAGGGAAGTGGACAGGCTGTCTGTGCAACTCCAGAGGCTTCCAGAGAAGCGAGGATTTGGGCAGCTCTGAGTACCTGCGTATGCTATCTTGTGTGCCATGTATATAGCATTGATTATTGGTTTTTTACTGCATTAAAGCAATGTGACAAACTTACCAGGACAATATTAAGAACATTTGTGTGTTCCTTTGAAAGGGGAAAAAGATTGAGTATGACTTAGTTTCTTGATTTTCCTTCTGTTGCCTGAAGAGTGTGAAGCAAGCCTGTGGCCTGTTGCACCAATTCCCCAAATGTAGGTTTTAATTTATGATGTTGTCCAGAGGTCCTGACAGCAGGGCTAGTAGACTGCATCACTGAATTAAACAATGGCCTGTTCTCCACCAGGCAAACTGATGAATAGAGAAAAGGGCAGAGAAGAGTAAAAGTACATAGGAATCTTGCTGTCTACCCTTTGCTATTTCTTCCATCACAGGTAGGTTCCCTGTACAGCAATTTCATTTTAACAAGGCATCCACTTCAGCTTGACTCTACACCTACCACATTCACAATTATTTAAGCATCTCCAGAATGAATTCCCTTTATTTTCTAATACAATAAATATAAAAAAAGACATTTAAGAGGATGTCAAAGGCCTGATTGAAGTAAAAAATTAGGGAAATTTGAAGATAATGGGACCAGACTGTCCTCATTTCACCCAGAGCTCCAGAAGATTGTGTAGATCATTTATGGTATCAACTATTGCTGGGTAATGTGCTGCAATAAAAGAGAACAAAAGACGCATTGGATAGTGGCAATGGATTGATTTAATCAAAAAAGTCTGAGCATTTACTCTGAATTTCATTCCCTTTGGCAATTTATAGAGAGAACACAGGGCCTCCAGCCAGCTTCTATGCGGTGTGTACATAGTTGTGGCTGTGTCTTGTGTATCATGTCTTTTAAACATCAGGTGTCTGCCTACCTGTCGGCTCAGGACTGCCAAACCCAGGCAGTCTAAAATAATTTGCTAACTCTTTTTGGCTCACCCACTTCCCAGAAAGACAACCAAGACATTAGGTTAAAGATCACAAGGGTTTTTAAATTGTATTTTTAGTCTGCCTTCTGTCTCCAGCCAAGAGGGGTGCACCTGTGTCATAGTTTTAGGCTGTTCTCTGAGACCTGAAGTACTTGTAACTTGCTTTGAGAAAAAAGGAAAGTGAGCTGAATTTCCCACTCAAGTTGCCTGCATCCCACAGCTGGAGCCTAAGGAGAGAAGAAGTCCAAACATCGCTGGAGTATGGTAGGTCGTGCTGTGTGCTTCCAGATCTGCAGTGCTGAAGGGAGCCCCAAGACGGAGGATTTCACAGAAGAATCAAGACGCATATATTTATACAGAAGACAACTTCTCTCCTTGCTCCCTACAGAGCTTTCAGTTTTGTTCTTTCACCTAACATAACAACAACAACAAAAAAAAATCAGGCATATAAATAGTATGTTGCAAGCTTAACAGCAGGCACGATTCTTAGTGCCTGCAAAAAACAATTTGACCACACAAAAAGCTCTCATGTGCTTGACATGAAAAAGGTCTTTGTGGATTTGAATGGGGTGTGGGGAGGGAAGTGAGAGGAAAAGGAAGTTTCAGGTGCAAATGACTGCCATGCTGTTACATTTCCAGCCTATTAAAAACAAGACATTTTCCCTTCACTTTAGAAACTCAAAAGAGAGACAGCACTAATATAATGGCACTTTTTAACTTAGGGAGTGAAAAATAGGATCACATTTGATGAAAAGTCACATTTTCAAGTCCTTAGCATATATCTACTAAATTGGAAGCAAGAAGGGAAGCTAATATCTGATTTGGGTTGACAGGTTTGCAGCCAATACTATTTCCCTTCCTGCTACTATTTTCTAACATATTTTTGTCCCTAAGAGTCTTTCTATAGCAGCATGCTGGCAACGGCAGAACCCAGAAGAAGGAACTTGGGTGTTTGCAGAAAAGGATCATTCTCATTAGAAGATGTCAGCTGCTGGCTGGCTGCTGAGATTTACAAGAGCTGGTTCCAAAACTCAAATGCTAAGTGACTCCTCTCTCCTCTGTGCTGCTTCAAGCTGGAGCAAGGAAAGTTAAGAATTAAAACAGAGGAAGAAAACTCCTCCAGAATCGATTTGTTGAATAGAGTTTAAAGCATGAGCATAAACAGATGAGTACGTTTTGCCCTGTCTGGTAGCATCACAGAAAACATTCACTAAACAACATCCTCTTTCATAATGAAAGTCACTACAGTCATTACAGATGACTGCTGTTCCTGGGGCCACATCCTACAAAAAATTGATGTACTCTTGTGGTCTTGCGGACTTTACAAGTCCGGTGTTTTGTCCAGGACTACTTGTTCTATGAACTTACATGACTTTTCAGGTGATTGAAGGAACAGGGTTTAGATCATTACATGGAGTGATAATAACAAAGAAATCATTCCAATGGGATATGGAACCAGAGCTTCAATGATACTTAGGATTTATACCCAAAATATCTGCCACTTTTGCTCTCCTGAACCCAGATTATTTTTGAGAATCAGATCTGAATGGCTAAGTGCCACTGGTGCTGCTTTTAAGATGTATGCATTGCAGTGTGTCTGTCAGGCTTTCAGTGAGACTGCAGCTCTCTGCCTGGGAATGAGCCAGCTACTATATTCCAGACTTATGCCCTTTGGGGTTTTCCTGGCTCAGAGGCACACACAGTGCATCCTGGGGCTATTTCTAAAATTATTACTTATAATTTCCCTTCCCTCTGGGTCCTGTAATTGGCCTGATGCTAGTAAGGTGCCTGGCTTTTCAGGAAGCTACTTTAGAAGAAATAGTCTAACAACATTTTTAGAATGTGTTTTTAATTATTTTCTGTTTTAATTATTACCCCACCACTATGACTCCAGTGAAGCAGGGGTTGACTGTATGGCAAGAGGATTTTGTCCTGACTTGGGAATGCGTTTATTAGTTGTCAGGTAAAACACAAAGACTGAATTTTTATACAGATCTTTCCAAATGCCAGATCCCCCAACATACACACACAGAGACACATAAACAAGTTCATTTTCTGTTCTGCACATACCATAAGCATGTGTGTCTGCATCTTAAGTCAGACATTTTGCCTAGCTGATCTGCCTCTACTTCTGCTTACAAAGCCTGATGCCTCAAATCTAATTCAGTGAACAGCCCCAAAGATATACAGATTCTCTTTCTGTTCCCCTCCCCAAATGATTTCTGGTAACTTTTGGAAATAAAAAAAACCCCCTCTGTAACTAGTTATATAGTATAACCAGGCATCTCTGTACTCACATGAGAAAAATAAAAATAAGCCCAGAAGCTGGTGGGGCTCTCTAGCCGGGGCTCCTAGGCACTCTGCTGTGGTATTATTCTTTTGTGTGACCCTACGTCCATCAGCCGCAAGAGTTATTTTCCCCCCAAAACCTTGTAACCATCATGCAAAACTGTCATGCTACCCAACACCTGATCCTTTTGAGGGCCAGGTTGCTATGGTGGTGAAGATCCTGCTGTTGGACATCTCCACTGAGGCTTTGCGTGAAGCTACCTAGATCCCAGTTGAAGGGAACCCTAGATTCCTAGATCCCAAGGGTTGAAGTTAATCTCTGTGGCAATGTCGTCCCCTGCCACCCTCCCCTCCTCTTCCTAAACATGCCAGGTTGTGGAAGGGGAAGTCTAATCTCATCAGCAGAGAAGGACTAATTTGTACAAGAAATTCAAGCCTAGCCAGAAATGCTCATCTGGGAGCCCCTGGTTTATCACCTCAGTTCTGGATCTCCTGGACGAGGGAACTGACTAATAAGCCATGAGATGCTAGCTCTTACAACTACACATGCAATTCCTACAGGTCAGAAGCACAGGGCATGTACAGCACACCTTGGTGAGCCAAGAGAGAAGGAGCTCCAGGAGAAGTACACTGACATTGCTGTCTCCTCAGGGACTCACCTTTTCAACACAGGATGCAAATGGTCCAAGCCTGGAGCCCTGAGTACCTGGGCACGCTAGCAATGGCACCCTTGGGAGCCCCTGATAACGCTTTTCCTCTCACTGCCAGGTACATAGATTAAGCAGCATCCACTATTGGGAGTCCTGTGGCTTCATAATATAATGAGTTCAGGCCTAGGATTGCATTTGAACTGCTGAAGCACTTAAAATTGGTAACCTTTTCCTCCTTCCATCTCTCCCTGTCTGCCTCTGACCCTGCATACAATGTACTAAATGCTTTTGCAAATTTTGGCTCTAGTTGCCCAACCTGTGACAGGGGAATAGTCCTTTATCTCACAGTGTTGCTCTGAGGACCCAAAAGATTGTGAGGCATTCAGATAAGAACGTAATGGCAAGATAAATAACTGGGAATAAACACAAGCGCTGCCAAACCCTCATGATACGGTGGAAGCACACAGCTCCCGAGGTCCCCATTTCTCTGTGTTGCTGGCTTGAGAAGTAGCAAACGTTAATTCTGCCACTAACCCAGTACCTAACATTGCCTTGAATTTTTGGGGGGAGGAGGGAATGTCTGTTTTGGGAAAGAAAGGAAACTCTTCTCTGCTGGATTGCTTGAAAAATGAGAGCTGTATGACACTACTGAGATGTCTGGGATGTTTGAGTTGAGCAGGGAAGATGGATTAGTGGTCAGGGTTTGATGAGCCAGCCAAGAGCATGTGAGAGATTTCTGAACTATATGATGAAAAACGTCTACTTTACACATTTTTGCAATGTATCTCACTGCTTTTTATACAAATACAAATATATGTGTGTATGTGCAGGGGGTAGGCTTTTGAAAACTACTGTAAAAATTCATGTGTGATGATTAACTATCAGTCCAATCAAGGACAGTGTGATGTGGAATTTCTGCCATACGACACTGCTTGTAATTGGGTTGAACTTAATTAGAAGTGTGCAGCAAAACCTTTCATGCTGCTTTTCCACCGTTGGGGAAATTAAGATCTCTGTAACACAGATGTTAATAAGAACAATGTCATAAATAAGTTTACAGTTGAGTCTTTCCAAATTTGTGGCAGCGTTTGTCCTTTAAAGGGTGTCACAATGGATATGGCTCCAAAACCTGATCTATTATAGCACAGGGAATCTGTAGTCTTTAGTTTAGGTCCTTTTATAACTGCAGTTTTTAAAGTTATCACCAGATGTGTGTAATTACTTAAAATTGCTGCAAAATCAGTCTCTGGGAAAGGAATCTATTATTATGACTGTAATTTTTTTTACAAGATATGGAAGCAAAATTACGCTTATAAGGTTCTGCTCTTTGATTAATCTCAATGCTGACCTGTTAAACAAATTTAACCTTTTTTGTGTACATTAATAGTTTGATTCTGTTTGCTTGAGGCAGGGCCTTAAACACTAAATTTGGCCAGTTTATTAACTTGGATGGTGCTAATATGATTGAGGTCATGATTTTCTTTCTTCACACTCAGCTCACCACCCCTACTCAATGATTAAGCTGTTGTACTTTGTCTCAAAAAGCTAAAGAAATTAATTCCTTTATAGTGAGTTTGGTAAGGAGGTTGCATATTGTTAGTCCTCCATAAAAGTTTTGTAATGAAACTAGTGGGTCTTAATTGTAGAAGACTGGGAAGTCCAAGGTTTGAACTTCTTTTATTATCTAAAGCTTTTCTTGATAATACCTGAAGTTGTTATGCATATAGCTCTGCTCCAAAGCATTTTCCTGGAGCACTTGGAGGATTTTCAAAGATACTTAGAGTGGAAGGGGATAAGATATTACCAAGAGCTATTAAAAATATCCAGACATGATTATCTAAAGAGCTTCACTTGCACTAAAACGAGATTCTCATTATGCCTATACTTCACGAACAGTCATTCACACACAAGATAAACACTACTGTACACATGTTTTCCCACTTTCCCTCAAAAAGCTCAACATAAAGGCATGACAAACTCTAAAATGCTCCACAGTGTTATTGCTGAGGCTGTGTGAAACAATAAAATATCAACAGAACACAAATGCTAAAACGTCCATATTTTGCTTCTACTTTACAACACTGGCCTACAATCACAAAAGCCCTGCAAATTGTCATACTTTACTAATGACAAATGCTGTTTCCAGTTTCTCTTTGACTTTATCCTACTTTGCTCTAAAGTTCTCAGGAACCTGCATTTCATTATAGCATCCCCATGAGCTTGGCATTAAAATACACAAACTTTTGAATTGTTGCGCTACTCATAAACCAGACAGTATCTCTACTATAGATCTGAAGAACGTAAGCAGCATGTTTTACATATTAAAGATCACTTATCGACTCATACACATTTCCCCTTTCTATTTAACACTCTAGAGTTTAATATATGGCATAAAGGTCAAATGCATTGCTTTCCTTTTCAGATCAGGAAAGATAACACAAAACTTATAAAGAATGCATGAAGCTCTAAATACAGAACTGGATTTCAGCTAGTCTTAATGCTGCTTCCTTTGCAATAGAAGTGCATTTTACCCCTGGTATGCAAAAGCAATATCTGCCCAGTGTCAAGATATAGCATTCAAGAGCCAACGTCTAAATGCCAGGCACTGGGAAAGCATGGCAGCACTTCACAAAGGTGCTAGCTTGGCTGCTGATGGCAGCTTTGCTGTTGGCTTTGACCAGTATAAAAATAAAGTAGATCTCCGCAGAATATTGCAGTTAAGCATTCAGAATCTGGTGCGTCTAGGGACTATTTTAGTAAAATGACAATAATGAACTGTAGTTTGACACAGTGTAGGCAAAAAACTCACTGAAGTCTGAAGGAAGCTTCCAGAAATGAGGCAGCCAGAGCAAAATATGTTGACTAACTCTTACGTGGCCAAAGAAAAGGAAACTACCCAGGCAGTAGACTCCAGTGCACTCAGCAAGAGGAATAATCCCAGATCGAAGGGATTCTATCATTCAAATGTCAGTGAACAGACCCAGGTATCTGCTGCCAATCAGAGGAAAACAGAAGCAAATCTAAACCCGTAAATGAAAAGTGCACAGAAACTATATAGAGAATGGAAAGCCAAATGGGAATAGCTGGACAGTCTGCAGGAAGAATCCAAGCCCAGATTTTCAAGGGCTGTTTTTCCTTGGGTTCCCCAGGCTGGCCCATAGACTTATGGTCAGTGGCTGCAGTATAAATGAAAACCTAAGAGGCAGAGTAACAGCAGAAAGTGAGGGTGGCAAAACACACGAGACTCATCAAGTTGCTGCTCGATTAAGCAAGACCAGTTTTCACATTACTGCTGGCATAGGAAAATACACCTCCTACACCTGGAGAAAAGTGTGACTTTTTCTTTCTGAAACAAGTTAACTTTCTAGACAGCAAGCCCACAGCACATGAAAGAATGAGGATCTCAAAATTTCAGATGGCCACTTACAGGGAAAAAAAGGGAATGTGTGGTGCATCACCATCCCAAGCTAATGAGCTCAGTGTCATCACCCTGACAGACCTTGTTACTTTAATGTCATAACTGGAAACAGAGACAGAAACTGGGGAACTGGACTCTGCACATGGTATTCTGGCAGCTAAATAGATCCATTGTGCTTGGGAAGCCTCAGAGCCAGATTCCTTTTCATATCATTTTGTGGGGACAGGGCAGTGGCTGGATCTTTGCAAACAGAAAAAGACAAAATTCTGCTTTTCATTTAAACCTCACTCTTTGCAGTGAATGCTGGCGTGCAGCAAAAGCTGAAGAGGTACCAAAATGAATCTACCAAGTTCTGTTCCTAACAGGGTTTTGGTTTAGTTCTCTTTTCCTCAAGAAGGTCCAGCTCTGCTCTTTGAGTTACTGCAATGTTCCTTTCTTGCTTTTTTCTATTCTTTTAAGGAATTGTCTTCCATGTGAGAACTCCCTCCCTGTAAATTATCACAGCCATCTGATGGCAACAGCCTCTTTCTCTGAAAATGCTTCTGTATCCGAATAATTTTATATATGTTGATGCTCAATGGCAATACAACCAAAACCAGTTTAGCCAGGTCTGAGAATGGGTTAGCAAATCTAAGCACAAGGGCAAGCACATTAAAAAAAAAACCAAACAACAACCAACCAAAGATCTTTAGGAAAATCTGACTAGAACAAGGGAGGTAACCGAAAAGGGCTTACACATTTCAGACAGCAAATACCTCATGCAAGTTGTCTGGGAGGGTTGGGTGTCTACACAGATATCTATCTACATAGAAATTGATATTTGTCTTTTACAAAGAGCACCTCTGAGACCTGCTGAGCATAATGAAAGTATTACTTCATGCATCTGGGAACATTTGCATCTTATTTCCTCTTTGCATGGGGCCTCCTTATCCTGGTGACAGAGTTATTCGGGCGGCCCAGTGAGCAAAAGCTGCCTGGAAGCATAATTCTGCTGTGACTCAAAACAAGGTAGGATGAAGTTTTCCCTCCTCCTAATCTCACTCCCTTTTTTCAGCAAAAGAGGAAATACAGTCTTGAGTTAAGATGTTGAACATTTCCATGGGGAAAGGGAAGTTTGAAAGCAGAAGAGGTGCCAGCAGTGGAGTTCAAAGGAGCCAAACTCCAAGACTCAAGAGCCTACATTCAGCCATACATAATGCAGTGTCTTCCTATAGCAGCCTGCTGCTTCTGACCCATCAGTAAACATCATTCTGGGACAGAGACGTGAGCTGGGCTGTACAATAGCTATCTAGTACAGCAGCAGCAGTTAAACTTAACTGCTTTGTCTGTAACCAAGAAACAAAATAGTGAACAGATTTTTTCATTTCAGGACTCGACTATTTATACCAAATCCTGGCATTTTTAGATACTGTTTGGGAAACTAAAGGTGCTATTGTATTGGGTCCGGCTGAGATAGACTTAATTTTCCCCATCGCAGCCCTCATAGTGCTGTGCTTTGTATTGTTATCTAGAAAGGTGTTGATAACACTCCAGTGTTTTGGCTACTGCTCGCACAGCATCAAGACCATCTCTCCAACATTTCCCCCCCTTACCAAAAGGTTGGGGCGGGCAAGATCTTGGGAGGGGACATAGCCAGAACAACTGACCCAAACTGACCAAAGGGATATTCCACACCATATGATGTCTGCTCGGCAATAAAAGCTAAGAGAAAGGAGGAGGAAGGGGGGGCATTTGTATTTACGACGTTTATCTTCTGGAGCAACCGCTACGCGTACTGAAGCCCTGCTTCCCGGGAAGTGGCTGGACATCTCCTGCTGATGCGAAGTAGAGAATAAATCTTTTGTTTTCATTTGCTTCCTGCACAGGCTTTGCTTTTGCTTTATTGAACTGCCTGTATCTTGACACACAAGTTGTTTTTTTCCATCTTATTTTCTTCCCCCCATCCTGCTGAGGAGGGGAGTGGTAGAGCAGCTTGGTGGCACCTGGCATCCAGCTAGGGTCAACCCACCACAGCTATTCAAGAAAAAAAAATTGACATACAGATCTCACAGTGGCAGGCATGACATAAAGCACCATGGAGCAGGGAAGAAGCATCGCCTGCTGACCCATTCACCCACCAGTTTCCTGCCCCTCCATATCGCTAGAGGCATGTGTTTGCTCTTCTACCTCACGCCATGACCTGGCAGAGATGAGGTTAAACACCAGCTCGGTGTAGCCACACACACACAGAGTAACAGAAGTCTCTCCAATTAGTAAGACTCTGTGGATGAGTGATGATGATGAACATAATTGGCAGCAGGAACCTGATTTCCTGCAAGCAAGGGATATGAGTGAGCAACAGGGAAGGTATTCAAGTCCTGGAGCTGTAAGCTGTTCCTCTGGATCAAGCGAAGGCTATTCTTGGGATAGACTTCAGGATAAGACAGAAATTGTATCCCACTTTCATCCATGTCCCCAGTCTTTAGATTAGATTTGGCTATTAGCAACAATTGAAGGTGGCTTGGGATTTGGAGGCTGACATACTGTGCTGCTTGTTTAAGGAGAAATAATGGAAGCTGGTATTTATTGCCTGCGTTCTTTTCCAGAACTCAAAACAAGTGGTTTGGTTCTTATCGCTACACAGTGACACTAACTAAGGAGCAGGATATGATTTCAAGTTCATGCTTCATATTTTTTTAGCACAAAATATTTTCAAAAGGTCACTCAGGTATTTTGACATGTATTTTCCCTGAGCTGGGCCATAATAGAGAGATCTTTCCTATTTTTGCATATTTTGTCAATGTTATTTATTATTTTAATGATAAAGATGTATTTTGGCAATGCTGACTGCAAGGCTTTGTTTAAAATAGATTTCATTGGCTTGTGGTTCATTTCTGTACTCAATCATGGAGGCGATAGAGAAAATTTTGGCAGCTCTTTACCCTGAGACAATATTAAGAGCAATCAAGAAGTGTTTGCAGTCTTTTCAGCCACATGAAAAATTTCATCTTCTTTAATCCCCTTCCTAAAAATATGAAGCTTTTTGACAGAAATCAGCCCTCTTCTTGAATATATAAACTAGCTGAAACCCCTGTTTTCTGTCATTAAATAAATGTGACAGAAAACTTTCAAGCAGACCTAAGCTTTACCTTGTTCTAAAGTGTGCCGGAGAGTTTGTTCTTACCCTTCATGCTCACCTATCAGCTTCCCCTGTTTTCAAGAAAGTACGTGTGTTTGAGCAGCAGTTTCCCTTCCTACAGTAATGTGATTTCTCTTCTCGTGAGCTGTGGCTGCAGATATGATGAGCTCCCTGGGCCAGCACACAAGGCGTCATGCAGGACCACAGCTGTGGGGCTGCTGCCCTGGGACCGCATGACCTCAGCGAATGGTAGGACGAAGCTCAGCAGAAAGCGCATTGCCACTGTCATCTCTTTTGGATAGCCTCCTTTTGATTTCTTCGGTCCTCCTTTGTTGAGTCCTCTTTCCTTAGGTTATATGCAAAACAGCTGAGCCTCTTCACCTCCCTCTGTACCGTTTTTGAGGAATGGATGCAGGCTGCATGCTCGACTCCTTTCGCTCCTGTCACGTCATTGCATTCCTGTCAAGCTGCTCCTTTGAATTCCTGCTCACTAGTCGTTCATCAGCAGTGACCTCTGCACTGCTTAAGTCAGCTAACACCTCATTTGCTTTCATGTGAAGTACCTCCTGGGTGGAGGATATTGCAGGTGGCAGGTGAGTGAACTACTGCTAGTCAACCGGTGTGCTCAGGCTGTCAGTCTGCCGTGCACACCCCCTCCCCACACCCCCTACATCTAACTCAGCTTGCCAGGGTCTGGTCTATGCATATGAGAAAATGCATTGTAGATTTGCGGGCAATATCATCTTGAGTGGAAAGAAAGCGGTTTTCTCACACTCACTTTGAAGAGCCCCTTCAGCTCTGTGTATCTGGATCTTGTCACTGCGTCTTTTGAGATCCTCAGACTAAGCTGTTCTTTTTTTGGCCCTCTGGTCTTTTCTCCCTCCCTTTTTTCCTTGTCTCTCGTCTCTTTTTAGGTGTGTGCTTTAGTATATAAATGTACAGTGTACACAACGCAGTCATTCCAACCTCACTGAACACATCGACATGTGGAGGGTTTGAGCTTTTCCTCTCTTACTTTTGACTTCATTGAGGTCTGAGTTTAATGGCTCTTTTATAATTTTTTGCCGGATGGAATAGCCTGGTGGTTTGTAGCCTTAGGACAGACACTGTGGAGTATCTACCATATTCACATAGTCTCTACTATCTGTATTTTTAAATAACCCCCTAGACCTCATTGAGAGCCTAAAGATGCCTTGAGACAAAGATTTCAATAAGGCTGTGTCTCAAAGAACTTAGAACAGTGCTTTTAAAATGATCCGGGGTATTTCATGAATATATCATTTGTCTGGGATTGCAGCTTGCTTTCTGGAGGTGATTGAACTTTCCATTGCAGTAGACTGGGAAAGTGCACGTAGTCAGCTCTGCTGAGGGAAAACTGAATTTCCAGCTGATAAGGGGCGATGTAGTAACTTGATTGGTAGCAGCCAGCTCAGAATATGTTGACTTTCTCTGCTACTGCTTCTGTCTTTGTATTTTCTTCTTTAATTTTAATCAGTGCTGTCCCTGAAGCTTGTGAGTGCTGTCCTCTGGAGGGGCGTTTCCTGTGGAATTCAGAGCATGCAGCATTTATTAGACCTCTGCCTCCCGTTGTACACAGTCATGCCTTACATTTCTAGTCAGGCTTTCTTTATGGCTAGTAAGTTCAAAGATTAGAGAAAATGGTTCCTCCTTTCTGCCAGTTGGTCTTGGCTTTATAGAAAGATGTTTGTGATGCCCAAAGAATTGTGCTTGTATGGATAACCCTGCAGGCTTCTTGTTGATGTTATTCTAAGTATTTTCTAAGCTATTAACAACTGGCCTGCAGTTTAACACCAGTCTGGCACTTCTTGAGTGTATTACACACACAGACACACGTACGTGCGCACATGCGTGCAAACGCTCCCCCCGCAGCTCCATTTGCTGAGCATTACTGCTATCTAAAATAGTTTCAGTTTGTACTAGGTCTAGGTCAGATTGATGTCCTGTTCCGTATCTCTCTTTGACTAATATCTCAGCTTGTTCCTTTATGCATCCATAATTCTGTGACTGTCAGACATAACAGAATGATCCCCTTTTTTCCCTTAGTATGTATTTCTTCCTACTATCCATCCATGTGTGTGTGCAGGAACATATAAGGATTCCTCTCCCTGTTGCTTATCCATTAGGCTGTTCTGAGATACCTGGCCTGATCTTTTTGGTGAAAACCACATAGAGTCAGGTTTTTTGATGGCTCATCTCCAACATTACAAGCTCATCTGTCAGGTACTTCCCATATAATATCATTCACGGTGGCCTGACGTAGTACTGTATTCAAGGCAAAGAAAATGCTGTGGTTGACATCAGTAGAAAATGGATCAGGCCATTTCTTCCTTGGCTGCCTGGATGCCTATACAAGGCTGTACCAGAGCAGGTTTTCAAATATTTTAAATAGGAAATAATAATAATAAAAGGGAATTAGTTTGTTAATGTATGTCCTCTTGTAATTGTGACGGTCTTTTTGCATATACTGGCTGTTGAATTTAGTAGATTGTGGAAAAATAAAACCACTGCATGAGCAGCACGAAGAATAAAACCTGCCTTTCTCTGGCTTTGTTTCTCAGCACAAACTGCACCAGTACAGATTCACTGACACCTGATAGGTTTTGTGCTCATACTGCACAAGAAGACATTAGCAGGGGGTTCTCTTCTCTATCAAACTGTCTATATGCACTAATTGTGTAGAAAGTGAGTGTATCTGAGATCCCTGTCCCTTTGTCAAAAATTGCCAGTTGATTTAAAAGCCAAGGCAAGAGACTGAAAGATAGGTGGATGATCTTAGTGCTTAAACAATATTTCCTTGGGAAATCCAGCTTAAAAACGAGACCAAGAAAAAACATCACTGCTAACTGGGATTAAAAATATGCTTGGAAGTAATATCTTTTGCTAGAGATTTTCACACAGCTAGGCTAACTTGTTCATTGCACTCCCCTATACCGTTAACTTCTCTTTCTCCGGTTGTCCAACTCATATTTGACAAATTGTGCAGTCTTTTAGGTAATTGACAATCTGTCTATTTTGTGTCCTGCAAGCATCAAAATGATCAACTTCCACCTGGTCTGCTTTTAAGAAACATTTCCCACTTCAAAGTCCACTGACAGCATTTTCCCCATATTGTCAACAAATTGCTATCTCATCTTACTTGTGACCCTACCTGTTGCCCTCCAATGATGTTACAAAATAAATTTTCCTCCAAAAAAAAACCCTCAGAAAGAGATTTTTCTCTGACTGCCAGCCTAAAAGTACCCCTATGCCTGGCCTTCCGCTTGGCTTCCTGACGTTAGTTCTGGCAGCTGTGTCTAAAACGGACTGATATTCAGTGTGCTGGAGGTAGGCTGCATTAACCTGAGGTGCCATACAGCTAGCAGAACATAAAAGAATGCAGCATTGCCTTCTTATTCCCAGCTTGGCTGAGTGTTGGTTGTAAGAAAAAACTCAGAAACACAAAAGCAGTAAAAACTTTGCTTTTCTTCTCACCATATACTTCAGCATAGCATTAATATCAGCACTCATGTGGGGTTGTTAAATGCTAGCATTATCAGCACCGCATAGCCACTTTACTACTTTTTTAACCCTTTTAAATACAGGAAAATTATTTTTTTTTAAATGTATTAGTGCAATGAATTTAAATCAGGGGTTGTTAGAAAATGGAAATAAAACCCCTTGATCTTCTCTGTTGTAGTTTATATTCTGAGTGTATATTTAAGAGTCTAGCTAAGAAAAAATATAGACTGGGAACCTGAACCCTTCTGGCATTTACATTTATAAACTCAGTGGAAAGTAATGCTGTTGAGGCTTTTCCTCTCTTTCTTTCTTTCATTCCTAACAGAAAAAAAAAAAACACCTTAGAAGCACTGAATCCTGCATGAGTAATACATCTCTGTCTCAGGACAAGGCATGCAGAGGCAGAAAGGGTCTGTTAAGTGCCTAACTCCTATCAACTTCCAGTAGGATTTGGGCATCTCTCGGAAATTTTCTCCCTGTATACATGGCCTGACACTCCTCCCTACTGCAAATGCTCTGCTGCCCATTGCTAGTAAGGTCTGGTCCACCGAAGGTTCTCAGCTTTGCAATAGGAAGCTTGTACAATGATACTTACAGCATGAACACCAGCTCTCAGGGGGCAGCTTGCACTCTGCATTTCTGGGGACCACAGGCTGAAAGAAGGTGGCTGGCCAAGGAGCACGTAAGCGAAGGTGTGTGCCCACTTTCTTCTGGGCACCCCAGCTAACAGCAACTTCTTCAAGCAGGTCCTGGAGGTGAACGGAAGAGAAGCAACCTTTGAGAAACGCTGACAGAAATGTGGCTGTCCTTATATTGGAAGGAATGTGATGCATTTGGTTGAGCTTCAAAACATATTTCCTTTCTTCTTGACCTGGAGTCAAAGGCTGCCAAATGGTATGCAACAATAGATATCACCAACGCATTTTTCTCGATCCCTCTGGCAGCAGAGCGCAGGCCACAGTTTGCTTTCACATGGAGGGGTGTCCAGTACACCTGGAATCGACTGCCCCAGGGATGGAAACATAGTCCTACCATTTGTCAGGGATTGATACAGGCTTCACTGGAACAAGGTGAAGCTCCACTGGTGGGTTTGCTGATCAATTTAGTTGGCTAGAACACCTAGGAATTACTCTTGTTTTCGAAATAAAAGAGGAGAAAACCACCTCTTGCAGCTCGAGAATACAAATTCCTCCCCACTTGCCACTGGAGGACACATGGCTCATTCTTGCAGGTCTCCTGAGCCCACTGCTGCTGCATAGCTGTCAAGATCCAGAACACTTTTAACCTTACCTGAAAGCAGAGTGGATAGTCAAAAATCTCTGTAACGGTACTATCTGTAAATGAGACAACTGAGGGTATAAATCAAAGGCTTTTGACTCTCATTTTGGTGAAGCGGAAAATAGAGTTGTCCAGCTTAAAAACAGAGAAGCAGAACAGAGCATTGGGTATAAAAGAGATGGACAATAGATTAGCTTAAGGATTTAGAGAATCACCACAGGAGCTCACACATAAGGCTTTTTAGCACACCTGAGTGCGCTTGGAGGTATATCCAGCTACCTGAGTATTCCCTGCCCCCAGATTTCAATAGAGCAAGGATGAAAATAATAAAGGGTTCAGATTTGAAGACAAAAAGATTGTGCTGAGAGAAGCAAATAATGTTCTTTCCCGGTACTAATTTCTCCTTCTGCCTTTCTATCAGTCAAGAAACAGACACCTTGTGCTGCCTTTAACCTCATTAAAAACCAGTATTCTATGAAGAATATCAAACGTGCACTTCACATTTTAAAAAGTGTAAGAACAAAATCTGCCTTTTATATTACATCAACACTGATATTAGCTTTTAAAGCTCACTGAAAACGCTGAGAAGTTTTGCAAAAGCTACTTTAATCCAGTTATTTTGTAATACACTCATTCTTACATACATAGAGGAACTATGATAGCTGGATACACCATCAAGATTAGGGTAAAGAGGTATTTTTCTTTGGTCCAGCAATAGCATTCTGATGGGCTTGTGGTAGATTGTAATTAATACATAATACGTCCTGTCTCCACCTACACACATTCATGATGAGGGCTTTTTTGTATCATTATATTTCAGAACCTCCCAAAGAAGAAAAGGCAATAAGGCATGAAGTCTGCTTGTGCCTCCTTTGGCTTCTGAGCTCATGCCTTCACACCAGGTATTTAGAACGTTACAAATCTGCCTGCCAACAGTTGTCTTCCTTAACCCTTCAACATAAGTGAGAATATACATTATTAATTGGTTGTATCAGGGTGATTCACTTAAGCAGCTCACGCATATCAATAGAACTAGCCTCTGTTCTGAAGTAAAAAAAAAAAAAAAGTACAAGAGGTATGGAGTAAAACTCCAATGTATACGGACGTGCATGTGTTAGGCTTAGAAATTAAACTCAGCTGTCCCCAAAGCCTAGGCATTGGTTCCTTACAGACGTTGTGGTAAAGTTATTCAAGAAAAAAGATACAAAAGTGTCTGAACAAACTCAGGCAGAATTTCTTTCCCTTCAAGATTTATCTTTCTCAAACATCACTTATCACTATTGAAATATTACTTACGACTATTAAATCTGCAGAGTACTTTGAATCTCCATTGTCAGCATGAGTCATGTTTCATCAGGAAAATAGCTCCATTCTTAATAACTGCTCAATTTGTTCCCTCATTTTTCCTTTCATTTAAAATTCATAGTAATACTTCTCATGAAGTCCATGCATTGAGGACACAGAAGGTGGAAAGATTCCAATACCATGACTTGAAAATTAATTGCAGAGTTCATGATACCTGTTGTTGCAGCCAGAGCTCTCTATGCCTCACTCATTTGATTTGGGGCTTTCCTTATAAACTTGTGGCTGTCACACTTGTGAAAAAACTTAGAAGAAATTACCTAAGTCTACCCTAAATTTTCACAAACTTTAAAAAAAGAAATAAAAATTAAAGCAACGGAAAATGAGGACACAAAATTACCTGCCTTAAGGAACCTTCATTACATTTTGAAAAAATGAGCATTACAGACAGGTTAGAGAGAGCAAGTTTTTAGCTCCATCTGCTATGAGGCAAAAAAGACTGAAAGTATCAGGCAGCACCTTCGTGGTCTGAACCAGCTTTGGATCTGGCCCATCATGCCACATTTGGATATGGCGAAGGATTTTCAAATGGACATACAAGACCATAACAAAACCAGACTATACCTGAGTACATAAGGTTGCTTACAGACATCAGATTTTCCCTTGTTGAATATCAATGAACCTGATAAGGGACTTTCTCTCTTGATAAATGAATGTTTAAGGTGTTTATTGTGTGATTTTAATTGTTCTTCTGAAATTAATATAGATCCTCAGGACTCTGACAAGCAAGCATACTGGACACTTCTAAACTATGTTTGTTAAGCTTTAGGCTTGACTGTCACTTTGAGGAAAATAATGCTTCCAGCACATAACACAATTCTTATACTGCCTAATATCAATGTAGTTCTAGGACAGCTTTTTTTATTCAGTCTCTAAGGAACTGAGCTAGAAGGGATTTTCTGGCTCACTTGTCAATACAATGGTACTCAACCATGCTATAATACATCTAGGGATTAATTTATTGCTATTAGCAGATCCACCAGGGAAACACAGGTGGCTAGGAAAAAATTTACCTATCAGAAAAGGAGGAGTATCAAAACCTTTTCAAGTAATGAAAGAAGAAAATAGATTGTAACTGAAAATGACAATACTGCTAGAGATGACTGCCTGTTACGGGTGACTGCTGACAAGCGGGAGCATGATCCAGCCAGTGATGAAGCAAAATCAGACAGAGATATACCTCTGATTTAAGGGATGAAATCATATCACTATAACACAAGAAACCTCTAGAGAGAGTAAATACGTCTATACTGGAGTGACTTCAACTTCTGTAACCATACATAAGCTAAATTTAAGCTAACTAGGGCAGGTATTTCTAGTAATGTAACCATGGCAGCATAAAACTCAGCTCAGACTAAGAAAAGCCCCACCTGCTCAAGGAGTTGTATAAATACTTACCATTTGGCCCCACAGAGCCCTGTACTACCATAGTTACACCTCTAATAATATCCAAGTTAGATATGCTGCACATAATAACTGCAGTATAGATGCTTCTTCAGACTAAAACTCCCTTAAAAGGATCCAAAGCCCTTTGGTGTTCCTAGCACACTTTCCATTGATTTCAGTGAACTTTGGCTCAGGCCTTTTAATGTTAAAGATGAACGTAACATATTAAATTATTGAACAGAGTACTTGGTCTTAATAAGAGCAAATTATTTCTTCAGGGTAATAAAACTGATCCAGTTGTAGTAAGACAACTGAGAAAACAGACTCAGGGAAAACTAATTAAAGCATCTTGAGTACTAGAACTAAGTTTCACGCTCCCTGACATAAGAAATTATTTTCAGAACTTTTATAAAACATTTATTCTCGTATAAAGTAGGTAATGAAAGTGATACACTGTTGTCTTCTCTCTAACCAAGATCAAACTACCTACCTTCTACGAAAGGGAGCAAATTGCCCAGGATGTGTCTCTTGAACACAGAAAAAAATTGTTTGTTATTGAAATGTGAAAGTCTATTAAGTGCTGGGCTGTGATTGCTTTCCAATTAGCTTTTACAAAGTTCTAAGGAAAAAAAAGAAAAGGTGGTTTCCCAGCTTGCAAGACAGCTGTTAGATTTCTACTCAAACAAGGGTGACCGGAAGATTGTTCTTTGTTTCATCATGTAGACGTTTCTCTATTAAGGAGAAAAGGATTTCTAGGAGAAATCAAAGGGCAAAGCTAGAGAAGGTGAGCTGTTTTTCAATTAGTAAAAGCCATGCAGGCTTTACTGAGGGTCAGCTCTCCCCACAATGGGCAGAGGCTTTTGCAGTAAATCTGTGTGGGTACCAAGAAGGTGTTTGATTGGGTTGAGTGGGGCTGTTCAGATGCAAGATTGAGAGGGAAGAGTTTGGGCCAGAGAAGCTTTTGAGCCTGAACTGGAGCATTGTGCAGCAAGCCGAATGCCAGGGTATTTGTTGAAAGGGAAAAGTAACTTGTTAACGTGATCACCAGAAACATAAAACAAGGCCCTCCTTTGCAGTGACTACTGTGGGTACTTCAAGCCTTGATGCAGAGGGATTAGACCTAAATAATCATTTATGCCCGTATTTAACTGCAGATACATGAGAAGCCTTGTTGACATCGCCAAGCCAATTTCAAAGCGAAGAACAGATTTAAGTGCTTTTCTGGATGACAGCCAGAGGCAGCTGAAGTTAGCACTAAGACCACTTTGGAGACTTCTTTTTATCTCTGAATCCTCAGAGCACCCAGACCTTCCTGGATAGTCTTGGGAAAGATTGTCAACGTAAAGCAGATCTAAAATAGTCAGTTTTAAAACCAGCTGGAACAGAACTTGGGACACTAGTTGAACCCATTTCCATAGACAACAGGGGAATTTCCTTCAGCCCTTAAACAGAAATTTTGTATTAGGCTTTCAAATAGCTTTAGGGGCTGCTTGTTGATTTAGAGGCTATTTGTGATGGAGAATTTTAAAACAAAACATCGAGGTCAATTATTATTTCCCTTCTTGGAATTGCTTTATAATCTTCCTGATCTTATTTTTCAGGTCAGAAAAAGGACTGTGTCCAAAAGCATTTTCTCACAAACTGGATTGTAATAATAAATGTCAGCCAGGTATACCAGATCCCCCTTTTTTTCGGATGCCATTCCACACTGTTTTCAGGAGGTATTTGCAATCAGTTATCACACTGGGTAGGACAGAATTGGTTTCAGTGCTTTCTAATCCCTGGAAGAGAAATTTTCTCCTTCGTTTTGTAAAGCTTTCTATCAGAATGATGCTATTTGCTTCTAGTTGTTTTAGACAATCAGGGAAATCCCACTTCAGCCATGGCTGACTACAAAAGTCCTACTGAATTCACAAGAGTCAAGATTTGTTTCCCTTAGAGTCATTTCCTAAACCCTGGGTCAAACCAGTAGAAAAGGAAGAATTCCTAAACTCTAAAGTGGTCTGAGTTGTTATGGATAAACAGTTGAGAACTGAAGGCCCTATTAGCCGTACAGATCTGGAATGATGCACATTTCTAGTCTGCTAATTTTTGCAACTTGAGAATATAATGCAGTGCTAGAACATCTTTGTTACCATTCATATTTACTTGAAAGTGTGTCAGGTCTTACTTGGTTGGAAGAATTACATGACTTTTGCCCTTTTTTCTTCCATTTCTTAAAAAATAAGCTTCCACATGTTCCTACTAAAAATGAAGCATTCGATACAGACCTCACAAATCAGTTTTTGTTCATGACTTAAAGACACACACAAGTTTCTGGAAGATTTTTGCAGTGCTGTAATGTAGCACCCTCTGTTTACTCCTCTAGTTTATGGAGAGGTCAAGACATGGATGGTGCATATGCTCAAAACAAACTCTTGCACAGAAAAAATGCAGTACTCCTGTTCTCCGTTACAGATTTAGAATATATTGAAGTCTATCCTCCGTCACTGCTTAGCTGGGACTTTGGGACTCCTTCACTAATTGACAGTGAAGATTAGAAAGAATAGCATTACTTCATGTTTAGGGGAGCTACAAAAATCCATGCAGTATAGCTCAGCATTCCTGTGAAATCTATGTAAGTAAACACAGACTACAGATGAAGCATGGCTCTGGAGACCTGCTCTGAATATTTGTATTCAGGAGAAAGGTTTTGACTCGGGTTTATCTTTGTGTAAGGGTGAAAAGCTGAATGATTAGGGCGATATTCTTATTGGGGCACTATTTCTCAGTGCTTGTTGCTGCAGTAAGCGTTCAGTGCCCCAACAGCGGCAGAAGGGAGACATCTTTCCATAGGCACAAAGTAGGGGATCCTCCTCAGTTGTGCGTTAGCCGTCCACGCTGCCAATGTCTACAGCTAAGCTGGACCTTCTGTGCACAGCGGAGAGAAATAGACGCTCTCAGCACACAATTAATTTCATCTGATGTTGAGTTCAGGATGAGACAAACTGTACTATAAAGCTGTCTGTTTCTCCCCATTGACTATGAAAAGGGCATGGAAGTTGTTTCTTTGGGTCAGGTGAATTCCCACAGGTATTGGAAAAGGCTATCTAGAAGTACCACCCAGTTTGCCCAGAGACTAAATTAAGATAAATCTGCTTGCCACATTTGTATTAACGTGGTTTTACACTAACAGTTAAGCTATAATAGAAAGACTTTGCTCTGAGGAGGTGTCCCTCTGGCACGCAAAAACTTTGCATCCTGCCAAAGATCTTAGCTGCAGATACGCTGAAATCCATGTTCCTTCCTGACTTAACACCCGAAGTTTGGCCGTGATTTATCCCTGACAGACTTGACACCTGCCAGTGTTTCTTACTGCCCTGCAACTTACAGATGTTTCTGACAAACATTCTTTCCTCCCTCAGAAATATGCAAACATTATACTAGATAGGCACTTATTTTAATTAGTATTTTTAATGCAGCATTTTAATTAATTTGCTGTGTTGCTTGGTTAGTATTTTCAGTGAATTTCATTTGAAACTGTTCATTTGGAATATTTTCTTTCTCCGGAGTGGATTCTCCCCTGCACCCCTGTGGCTCCCAGCTCATGCTATGAGCAACAGCAGTGAGCGTACATCTTCTCGACGCCTTGGGAGACAGGCTTACACAGTTGCCTTTCATCACTCAGATCAGTGCTCCAGCTGGGGTTTCTGAATCAATTTGATCTCCAAGATTTTCCTTCCTCACAGAGCTTCTCTAGGCCTGGGCCACTTCAGTGTTTCTGCCCTTTAAAAAAAATTAAAGAATAAGATTTTTTTAAAAGATTAAGGTTTTGGTTGAAAGTGAGTGCTGTGCTTGATGCAGAGTTTGATATGTTGCAACAATTTTTGTGAGGTGTTATGACCTACAGTGAGACATCACCTCTAAAAACATAAAAAATCTGCTTAATTTTCAAAAGTTCAGGGCGCTCCTGGACTCCAGCAGCTTTGATGGGAATGTTGGGTCAGCTCTGGCCTCCACTGCGGTCAGGAGGACTTTTTATCAGAGAGCGAGTTTTGGCCTATACATTTAAGCAATGCGATCAAATCACTTTCTTTTTGAGCCTAGATAAGGATTTCAGTTCCTCCGTTTAATGCTCTCCAGTCTGAAACATTTGTTCTTTGCAGCTGTGAAAAAAGGAAATATTCAGGAGAAAGTTGTACTTCATGCTGAAGTTGAACTTGAAGTGATCTCCTGAGAGGTCTTTTATTTGTCTGTTAAGCAGAATGCACATTTATTGTGCTGTATAAATAATAATAATAATGCTATCACCTCTCTGTATTCTGTTTATTGTAATCTGTTTATTCTGCAAAACTCAGCAATGAAAGTAAAAATAGCCTCGGTACGTGTTTTCAATGAAGATCCATAACCCTTTTTATTTCATACAAACTTGTTCTCTCTTCCCCAGTTATAAGGCGCTTTGTATTTAAAACTGTCAAAGGAAAACAAAACGAAAAAAAGAGCAAGTCTCAAAAAAAAAAATGTTCTGACAACATTAAGTAACTCAACTCCATAAAAATATGAGGCCATATCATCCAATAATGTTTTTAAGTACTCCCACATCAAATCAGTGACGAGTTCTACCTAAAAATCAGCGGTGGTCGATGGCCCAAGGAATTGAAAAAATGCAGCGGAACCGTACAACTCGAAGAGTTAGTCATAAGGCAGGGAATCTTTCACCTATAAATCTCAGTTTGAAACCATCTCAGTTTCAGTAAGTAGTAACACTAGTTAGGGATTTATGGCCTGTAGGAATCAACATTAAAAGGCAATAGCTACCACATTGTGGTATCCAAGATATTAAAGCTATTTCCCGTACCTAAAAGAGGAAACCAAGAAAGTATTCAGATACCAATATTGGCCAGTGTTTGTGAAATGAATAGGCTTGACCTCAGTCCCCCCTCGTTTCTAGCAAAAAGGAGACGCTGAAAAAAGTGTCTCCTTATTTGTGACCTTGAAATCACCAGCCTGTGGGTGATTAACTCAGTGCGGAGGGAGAAGGAAGACAAGTACCTTGGTAAAGGGAAGAAACACAGAGAAGTTTTGCAAAACCTGCTGCTCATAACTACACCCTTTCCACGGATAAATAGTTTTTCAAGCTCTCAGGCTGCCAATCCTGCTCTTTTATCACCTATAAATATACTTATGGCATATAAAAAAGTGTCCTGAAATAATTAAGGGAGAAAATATGAACTGACAGTCTAGGCATTAATCATGGTATTTTATATTAATCTAGTATGAAAGTCACCACCTTTAGAAACTTTCATTTATCATACTTCCCTGTTTAAGCAGTTCACAAAGGGTTTGCCATAGTTTCCTCATTCCAAGGCTAGGGAATTATTATGAATTCAATAATCAACATCGCAAGCCCCCAACAGTGCAATTTTAAAAGCCATAACTGTATACTGCTGCAGGAGATTTCACGGTGTTTTAGTGCTCACAGAGAGCAGTGGCCAGCCTTTCACTGAGCAATGCGTGCAGGAGGCAGGCCATGGAAGTTCACTCTGGGAAGAGAGGGGGATCACACATGTGTTTTTAAACCTGGCCACATTGATAATTGACTTCTTCCAAAATAAAATACAGAAAACAGTGCCGCACTGCTTTAACACCACATTTGCATTGGGCTCCTATAGACTGAATGCAAAGAGGGTTAGCTGAAGGCTTGGCTTTCCCAGTTGCAGGCAAAGAGTTGCCTAATACAGCAAGAATCCCAGCGTCTCCAGGAAAATTAATGTGGTGCCCATCCTTGAAAAGCAAAAGCCCTGAGGCACCTCTCGGGGTACTTCAGAGGACTTAAGGGCACGGAATGGCCTGAATGTGCATCACTGAGGATGGTGATGGTGGGATGAGACACACTGGACAGTGCTGGGCTACAACTTAGCAGCCCCCCTGGGTAGCCTGGCCTCAGTATAGCCCCTCCCAGCTCCACAAGCTTCATTATCCATCAGAAATGCTCCTGCAGACACTATGCTGAAACAGAGTTTGTCTGGCATGGAGGCTGGCTGCACATCAGAGAGCGGTACGTGTGGCGCCTTACCTCTCTCTAGCCAGTTCCAAGCCCTCACGCCTAACTAGTGCCTAATGAATGGCCTTAAAAATAAATTGCATTTCCGTGGGGCTGAGGGAGGTGCTGTTCCTCTCCTGCCGTTGTGCTTTCCATCCAGCTGCAGCCTCTCCAGCTGCGGGAAGAGGCCGGGTGCCCTGCCCCTTTGGGTGCTGGCTCGCCAAGGCTCAGTCTCACAAGGCGCTGGCCCTGCTTAGGTGCCATGCGTTTTGGGGAGGTGATGGGCTGTTGCATGAAGGCTTGCATCTTGCAAGCCCTGCTTGCGTGTAATGCAGATGCTCACTTGCAGTGACTTTTTTTCCTTCCTTATTTTTCCTCTGTAAGCTAACCATAGAAAGATCACATCCTCCCACGTGACCAGGGCTGGTTGCTGCATCTTCTAGCACATATCCAAATCCAATATCTGCATCGCTTCTGACAGCTTTTGCTACAAAGCCCTCTGATGCCTTTTTTGTCCCATTTAAGACCTGTCAGTCCTTTGCTCCTGTCTAGCCCATCCTGGCCCTGGGTTGAAGTAGCTTATTAAAAATTCCTTACAGACCTACATTAGTATAAATTAAGAGGTAGAGGACATTATCCTGCATAAAGTGTGAATTTTTATTCAAATAATTCCATTAGCATAATTATCTTTTTGAGAAATTAAATGTACATTATTACACTTGATGTGCTACAAATTATAAAAGCAAAATTTCACTTGTAAGGTTGCACAGTTCTCAAGCAATTAGCCATATTGCACCCAGCAAACCAAAATTAAACACATAAATTAAAACAGCAGGGGGGATAATAATGTTAGAAAGGGGGCGTAGACTTTATGTAGTTTGTTGCTTCCGAAGCTCCAACTAAAGATAGTTCTGACAGGAACAGGTCAGACAAGTGGGGTTAACAGGTTTCCCCACATTTTTCTAACTTGCAATGTAAAAAACTTACTTGACAGAACAATTATGTGAACTACTTTCACCAGGGATAATAACATAATCTAAGCAAGTCATTTACTTGTGTGCTCTGTATATAAACTTGCAATATGCCCCTGATTTTTACAATACATGGCTGTTATTGGCATTTTAATCAATAGGCACATTGGGTCTGAATTCAGCATTCATACTCTTTTTATGATTACACGGTGCCTGTGGTTGCATCTATATGCAGCTACCTACACAAAAACATATAGCACTTTATAGACACACCTTTTATCCAGCAGGCATTAATTATTACAACCACCAAAATTTATCAACACACAGAAATGTTTCCAGGATGACTACAATATTTAGATAACAGCAGTAAATTAAATAACATGGAGAAACACGAGTGCTGCTGAATGGGCTCCAAAGGTGTCTTGCACCCATTGAGCTTGCTAAAATTCTTCTAGACGAGCTTCAACATAGAAAATGTCCTGTGTATGAAAAATACCCATTTGCCTTGCCATGCAAAGCTGAATTAAGACTAAGGAAATGCTGGGAACCAGGAAAGAAGCAGCAACGCTTGTCCCAGACCCCTCAGCTGAGTGACCTAGCCTGTCCCTTGCTGTGCAAGTGCACACCGAAATGATGTGGAGGAGCGCTACTCCTTTGCTATCCAGAAGGTCACAGCCAGCAGGGACCACGAGCACTTACAACATGTTCTTCTCTCTGTGTCAGAGGCAAATTTTCTTTCAGACCAAGCCTGTGAGATGATCATCTTCTGCATTTTATACAGTTCTTCCCTGAAAAATGATAAAATTTCCCTCTTTTGCCTGCCTGTTTCATAGTGCTTCTAAGAGGAAGCAGATGACATGTGCTTACCATGAAATGTTCTGGGGTTTGGGTAGTCTTCTAGCATAATTCAGGTTATTTGCTTTGGCCTGAATTATACTGAATTGTTTGGATGCTGACTGCTTTAGGGAGCATCTGTCTCCTTATGGTGCTGCAGTACCATGGTGATATAGAAGGGATTTGCCAATTAGGGGAGATTTCAAGAGAGAGATCTTTGGCTTGCTTTTTCCTCACTCCTCCGTCTTTTAGCATGCCAGAGTTTTTGTTTGTTCAGTTCCTTATGTCACGTACTTTCCTTACTTTCTTTTCTCGTTAGTGAAGATCCTGTTCTAATGTCCAAGAAGGATCGGATTTATAGGAAAACTTTTACACAGGAAGATTATGTTGTAAGTGTTTGCCTAGTCTGTACTAACTGCACGGGGTTTTGTACGTCATTGTATATGCATCCAGAGAGAAGAAGAGGAGCTTCTGATAAAACCCAATAAATGCATTTAAAATAACTTAAGGGGGTTTTGCTGCAGTTGTTGGGAGAAAGGGGCAAAAACAGTGCTTTCCAGTGTCTGTTATGATGAAACTGAGCACAGGAAGAAAGAAAAAAAAGCAATTCAGGATATCTCTCAAGTTCTTGTCAATGAGGTTAAATCCAAGATTACAAGAAGTAATTGAATCAGATTGATCCAATAACATTTGCATTGCTTCCATTTTCTTTCCAGAAAAAGAAACAAATGGTTCATTCAGTAATACGGGTTTAAAGTTTTCAAGAATTGGCAAAGAACAGTAAGATTAGCAAGTAGGACCAGCCTGTACTGGGTCTCAGCACCTATGCAAGAGAAATGCTCAGGGAACTCAGAATATATGTCACTTCAAATCCCTCTGAATCACTAGCATGACAAGTTTGAGCATTTCTTCACTGAAATGCTCTGTTTATTCGCCTCCTCATCCTTTGGCCCTCTGTTAGTACTGGCAATCCCCTCTCACAGTGTATTTCCCTTGGATTCCCCTTTGTCCCAAGGCTGGACATATTCTTCCAGCACAGCCTTCAACTCTCAGAGACTGTAAGATTCAGCATCTTATGTCTTTTTAAGTATAGACAGGTGACAGCTGACTACCCTTTCCAATCCTGGGGAAACTGGATGTCTTCTATAAGCAATGACGGCCAAATGAAAGTTCTCAAAGTTGGTTGAGTTGGTTTCTTAAAACACCTGTGGGCTCCTGTTGTCTTGCAGCGCATCAGTACCTCCCTGCCAGTGCTCTTCACTGGTGAGACGGGCTACGTCCACACTTCCCAGGGCTGCAGGAACACGAAGGCGTGCCTGAGACACGTTAGTTCCTCTTCAGGTTTCCCTAGAAAACCCATGTGCCTTTTCAACAGACAATGTTTGGCCTCTGAGGAAGGTCTCAGGGTGCCCCAGGTGTCTGATGTCCATCCTGCTGCACTGCGGGATGGGCAGGTGAGGCAGGCGAAGGTGCTTGGCCATGCCCAGCCCCGCGGCCAGCAAATGCAGCAAGTGCACTGACTGAGCTTTGAGTTTACTCAGAGATGATTTACTCCTGCCTTAGAAGTGTACCAGCAGGAAGGAGTGTGAGGAGATGGTAAATTTGGCCTGGAAAGGGATTTTTGTGAAGCCATGAAGAACTGTTGAGTCTTATCATTGTAGGTCCAGCAAGGACCTACAGCAAGGACCTGTTCCTGAAGTGCTGTGAAAAGGGAATGGCAATAGGGGTGTGTTTGGCTGTGACTAACCCAACTTGTCCAAAAATAGAGAAAAGAAGAAAATATTTCACAGCAGAGAGAGGGAAAGGACTGAGGGATGAGTTGGAAGTTGTCTGGATCGAACTGGAAGGAAGGGACAGGGAAAGCAGCAGGGACAGAGAAAGGACAAAATAGCTATCAAGTTATCAAGTGAAGTTGCACCAGGGAAAGTAGGACCTTTTTCAATACTGGATACTCAGTAGCTGGCTTTGCATCTGTTTTGCAAAGAAACAACAGCAGCAATGAGAAATCAGAGGTAGTATGATTTGTCTAGGGAATGTCACATACATCCAGACAAAATAATCAGAAATACTCAGATAAATCAGTCCTAAAGTCTTCACCTTTTTGTGGTGTTATATGCAGATGAAACATGCAGATCTTTAAACATTTTTGCAAAGAAACTGGTGCAACGTCATGGTTTCATCTACGCATTGAAGAACATTGGGTTGAATGTTCAAGGACTCATTCCTCTCACTACTTGGAGAAGAGCTCTTTAAAATCAATCTGAAAACTATATGTAAACTACATTTTTTATGATTAATACATTAATGGGACTAGGTAACGTAAGTTCCATACCACAGGATTTCTGTGTTCCTCCAACTTGTTTTATTTATCCAGTACAAGAAAGAAAGAAAAACAGGTAATGAAGGGTGGGTTTGTTTGGAAAGCATGCAAAGGAGCTCACTGAAAGTGTGAGTCCAAGTCATGTAACTAGTATTTAGGAGCTATGATAAGAAAATGGAGAACTGAAAAATAATACATACCATATATAAATGTCTCATAACACCTTGTCAGATATAAATCCCACATCACATATAAAGAAGCTGTGATATAGAGCTTACATGATTTTCTGAGGGAATTTTTGTCAGACGCAGATTATCCTGGCTTCTATTCTATTGCTTTGACCACTAGACTATGCTAAGTTAAAGATGATCGTCATCTTCTGAGATCTCACTGGGCTTTATCAATTTTTTTAAAAAAATATTTCAAATAAATAAATGGGGTGTATTAGTGAAATGTTAATGCAATTGTTGCCCGGGCAGCTAGAACTGGAAAAGGAATCAAGAGAGACTTTCAGTGTAAAGATAGAAGTGAAATGAAAATGAAAAAGATTAAAACCAAAAGCCTTAGATAAACATAATGTTTTTAAAATATCAGCAGAGCTGGGGAGAAGAGGGGGTCTTCTAAAAGCTTGTCTCTGGCATGTGATAAAAACATTTAGGTCATTCACCAGGAATTGTGAAAAGTCTGTGGGTCGCTGCAAGGAAGACCCCCCAAGGTTCCTTTTGATTACAAGCTAGAGGTAAGTAGTAGTAGGAGCGTATTACACTCTGAGATTAGTATCTTGGAGTGGCTGAAGAGTTTTCAGCCACTCTGTAGAGGTGAAATAGCCTTCAAATATGGTTCAGATGGACGATAAGGGCAAGCAGAAGTAGCAGCTCACAGCAGATGAAAGCAATGATCCCATTGTCCCACTCCCTGTGTCCCTGGAGCGCTGTGCTCCCCTCACTCTGCGTGGTTTTGTGGGATGAGGTTTTTGGTGGCTTAGCTGCCTGTGCAAGCTAACCACGGCCTGTGAAGATGCTCTTTTTAACCACAAGTAGGGACCTCTACTCTTAGCCTTAAAGTCACCCTCTTAGCTGTTGGAAAACTCTTACCTTCTTTCAGACCTGTTTTATCCACCCTGGTCCTTAGCATAAGAAGCATATGTAGTGGCTTCAGCATGAAGTGCTGTATTATTGTCCTTAGCTTGACCCTGTGGGGGTGAGCCAGATGCACTGGGCTGGACTCGCAAATGCATCTTGGGGTGTCACTGTAAGTTAGGTACCTATTTGCCCGCGAGGATCTGAGCCTTTTCTCTTCATTTTTAGAACTTGGGAACGTGACTGAGCTATAAAGGTTTAACAAGTTGGGGCTGAAGGTCCTGAGAAGGAAGTGCAAATATAAGGAATAAACAGGCAGAATCCGCAACCATGCATTCTCCCTCAGGTGCCAATTTTAGGGAGCAGAAGTATGAAATCCTATGGTCTTGCATCTGTAATTTGAGAGCAAATTGTGTCTTTATAGGAATGAGGTATAATGTCTTTGACATACCCATTTTTCTTTGCCAGTATTTAGATTTGTCCAGGGGTGAAGTGATTAAATGCAGCAAGTTGTCTAATCATCTGTGTGACACTCAACCTTCTGAAGGCAATTCACTACTAAGGCTACATTTGAAGATACATTCATTAATTTTCAATAGAATCCAGTGCTGAGAAGATGGCAGACGTGTAAGTTTGGCCGAAAGAGCTAGAAGAGAGTAATGAACTTCCCGTAGCTTGATAAAGTTATTTTGAAAGTAATCATGGGTGTTTTCTCAATATATAGATTTTTTAAATTATTGTCCCTAAAACAATGAAAATCAGTATTACATGAATGATAAGACTCCCTTATTAGCTAATTATTGTTCCTATAATTAACTGAGAGCAACTAATCACACTGATACATCTTTTGAATAATTGACTGATTGAGGTAATGACTAGCTTTCAAATGTATTTCTCACTAATTTGTAACTCACATAGGTGAAAATATGCAATAAAGTCGATGGCTGCTTGGAATCTGAAGTAAGAGAACAATCCTCTATTCATGTCTCATGTCACACTGCTGTGATGAAGCAGCTTTTCAAGTGCTCCTTCAGGGAGTTTGCACATTTGCCATTTTGTCATTAGTATACTCAACTCTCTTCCCCCAGAGGAGATTGGCAGGACTTTGAGGAAGGTGGAGTCAGCATCCTAAAAGGGGGAAGATACTCCTCTGTTTATTTGAAATGTTATTCATATGCTCTCTGAATTACACACCGGTGAAAGATGCCAAGTTAACAGCCTGGGAGACTGGAATTTTTGTTTATCCAAAGACTATGGGAAAAACAGAAGCTATCTGCTTTAATCTACAGGTGGTTTTAACCTTGACTGTTTTTCCAGCAGAATGGTTCTGCTGTTCCAAGGCAACAAAAAAACCCCTTCACAAATTTCATCAAATACAGTAAATCTTTTTAACCAGAAGAATATCCACCCAAGGGTACTATCCACCCAAGGGTACTTTCCATCCAAGGGTACTGAGGGAGCTGGTGGAGGAGCTTGCCAAGACGCTCTCCATCATTTATCAAAAGTCCTGGTTAACAGGGGAGATCCCAGGCGACAAGGCTTGCCAACGTGACGCCCATCTACAAGAAGGGATGGAAGGAGGATCCGGGGAACTACAGGCCTGTCAGCCTGACCTTGGTGCCGGGGAAGATTATGGAGAGGTTCATCTTGAGGGCGCTCACAGGGCACGTGCAGGACAACCGAGGGATCAGGCCCAGCCAGCACGGGTTCATGAGGGGCAGGTCCTGCTTGACCAACCTGATCTCCTTCTATGACCAGGTGACCCGCCTAGTGGGTGAGGGAAAGGCGGTGGATGTTGTCTACCTGGACTTTAGTAAAGCCTTCGACACTGTCTCCCACAGTATTCTCCTGGAGAAGCTGGCGACTCGTGGCTTAGACAGGTGCACTCTTCGCTGGGTTAAAAACTGGCTGGACGGCTGAGCCCAGAGAGTTGTGGTGAATGGAGTTAGATCCAGTTGGCGGCCGGTCACAAGTGGAGTCCCCCAGGGCTCAGTTTTGGGGCCAGTCTTGTTTAATATCTTTATCAATGATCTGGACGAGGGGATCAAGTGCACCCTCAGTAAGTTTGCAGATGACACCAAGCTGGGTGGGAGTGTTGATCTGCTCGAGGGTAGGCAGGCTCTGCAGAGGGATCTGGACAGGCTGGATCGATGGGCCCAGGCCAATTGTATGAGGTTCAACAAGGCCAAGTGCCGGGTCCTGCACTTGGGTCACAACAACCCCATGCAACGCTACAGGCTTGGGGACGAGTGGCTGGAAAGCTGCCCCGCAGAAAAGGACCTGGGGGTGTTGGTCGACAGCCGGCTGAATATGAGCCAGCAGTGTGCCCAGGTGGCCAAGAAGGCCAACGGCATCCTGGCTTGTATCAGAAACGGTGTGGGCAGCAGGAGTAGGGAGGTGATTGTGCCCCTGTACTCGGCACTGGTGAGGCCGCACCTCGAATCCTGTGTTCAGGTTTGGGCCCCTCACTACAAGAAGGACATTGAGGTGCTGGAGCGTGTCCAGAAAAGGGTGACGAAGCTGGTGAGGGGTCTGGAGCACAAGTCTTGTGAGGAGTGGCTGAGGGAGCTGGGGTTGTTCAGTGTGGAGAAGAAGAGACTGAGGGGAGACCTTATCGCTCTCTACCATTACCTGAAAGGGGGTTGCAGAGAGGTGGGTGTTGGCCTCTTCTCCCAAGTGACAGGTGATAGGACAAGAGGAAATGGCCTCAAGTTGCGCCAGGGGAGGTTCAGGCTGGATATTAGGAAAAATTTCTTTACTGAGAGAGTGGTGAAACACTGGAATAAGCTGCCCAGGGAAGTGGTGGAATCACCATCACTGGAGGTGTTCAAGGAATGTGCAGATGAGGCATTGCGGGACATAGTTTAATGGGCATGGTGGTGTTAGTTGATGGTTGGACTTGATGATCTTACAGGTCTTTTCCAACCTTAGTGATTCTGTGATTCTGTGATTTTGTGTGATTCTGTGAATAGAGGGAAGAGGAAAATGCAGAAAAATTGAAATACTGTATATCAGTATTTCTGAAATGCCACAGTTTGCTTTTCCCTTCAACCAAAATGTTAGAAAAGGATGAAAAAAAGGTCAAATAACTGGAACAAAAGTCTTAGAAGCATGGTTTTGGTCAGGTGAATATGGGGTACTCCAGTGCTGACCAGCACTGAGTGTTCGTAAGCCTCAGCATAGCTAACCCAGAAAGACAACTCCTTCAGGAGGTGACCCGAATTTCATGTATCCCTGCAAAAGCCTCTCTGTCCCTTTGATTGTTCAGAAGGCCTATGTAGACAGGCCAACAAAATCAGACATCTCTCAACTGCCTGAAATTCAATGGTGTGACCTTTCAAAACGTGTCGCTGCTTGAATTAAACATTGTAGGCTAATATGAAAAAAAAAGGGGGCTGTCTCGCTGAAAATTATAAAAGTGTTTCTGTTCAACACAAATTTATTTTTTTTTAATTTGACACCAAATTAAAAAAAAAAGGAAAAAGTACTTACAGCATAGTTCTAATATACAGGTGTAATTTTAGCACTCGAGACGTAGTTTTTTGTCCCCTCACATCTAGTTTGAGACCACTGAATGTTTCACCAAAACCAAAACAGATGATGGCTTCAACATTTTGATTACCACTGGCCTAGCATGGATATCTTCAGGCTATTAAATGCTGTAGATGAAAGACAATTTGCTTCTTCAAATCATGCAACATGGAGCTTCTCGTACAGGTCTGAATTATGACAGACAAGGGCCAACCGCTGCCTGGTGGAGAAGGGATCTTGTCATAGATTTCAGATTTGGATTTGCAACCACAAAGTTAGAGGCTACTCTTCTTTGGGGACAGGGATAAGAAAAAGTGGGATGAATATGGGGTTATTTTTAATCTAGAAAGAAAAACAAGCATTAACCAGGAATAACTTAAGCGGTGGTTTCCTCATTTTGGTATGTCACTCCAAAGGCGAACCCAAATTCACAACAGAAATACCACTTGTAGAGATGCCTTCCAAAGCTGAATGAAGAAGAAAGGCAAAGAAGTTAGACTGGAGATCCAGCTAACTCTCACCACTACGCTGACTTGAATGGCATGCTCGTGAGTAATCCCAGCAACTAAGATTTGGCCTTGAAACAATTTCCATATTTGCACAGAGTGCTCTGATTTGGGACTGCAGATACACAACTTGGCCAGATGTCAGGCTTGACTGTGTTAGTGTTGATTTCCCTCTTTCCTTTCTGCAGCCGCCAGGATGGTTCCTGTGCACAGCCTCCCGGTCGCCATCAGCACTGTAACACTGCAGGGCTGCAGACCCAGAGGCTCCTGCTGCTGATGAAGGCAAAGCCAATAGCCCAAAGGCTGACGCATAGCCCTGACCACCACCGGCTGCAGCCCAGAAACAGATACCTTTAACTACTCAGTCACCCAGACAGGACATTTTCAGCCCATATCTGATCTAGACTTCATACGCTATTTCCCATTCCTCATGGCAAGTGCGGTTTAGCCCTCACCGTTCTGCATTTTGCCTGCCTTTGTGACACTGGAATACCGCAGCCTCTCTCAAGCCTCCAGTTTGAGCAGTCCTACCGCATGTCAAATCAGTTTTCAAAATATAGGATCCAACTTCTAAGGATCAGAGAAAAATAATAAAACCCCATCTGTCTAACCAGGCAGCAGTCACTGTGTTATCTGAGCACCTCACAAATAAAGTATGTCACACAGAACATTTATTGCCATTTATCTCAGCGATGTTGTTTGCATATCAGTCTTTATCTTAGGATTTTGCAAAATACCTAAAGACATTTGAGTCAAGGCACAGAGAACAAGGTGAGCAGTAATTCCAGTTATTCAGACCTTGTGACACTTTCCACAACTGTCAAATAACAAAGTTAACTAATGAGATAGTCTATACCTGTGAAAGGATTCATAAAGAAATAGGGCTCTATCTTCTCTTCCTACACTAACCTTTCAGTTAATTGCTGAAAGGCTCCAGCTGACCATCACAGAAGGCCAATTCTGTGCATGTAAGTGTAACTAAGGCAAAAAAGTCCAACATGCCATTAAGACAATGTATAAGCTTGCAAGAGAGGTTAAGCCCATCTGTCTGTCTGAATCCTACCACAGTAGGATTCAAAATCACTAGACCATCCTCAGTCCTGTTACAGCTCTGTATCCAGAGGAGCCTAACTACACTTTTTCCTCTGTATCTCTACCTTGAAAATGGAGATAACTGCCCTCATTTGGCTCACTTGGACATTGTGAAGATTTTTAAAAAATCATTTTCAGAAACTTGACAGAAGGCATTTCTGAGTTTTAATTGATCGGGAGCATATTTTTCAGATAACGGGACAACGATGATGCAAAAGCAGTAGGTGGCAGAAAATGTTTCGAGTTTGGATCAAAAGTACGTAGGATGCAGACCACCAGGATGAGCCCTCCTGCGGGAGGTGTTGCAGAAATATTTCGATTTCCAGGGAACATGCTGTACTAGTGCAGAAAATTTCATTCCTTATTCAAACACTGACCCTTTTTTGTCTCTCTCTGACTAAGTTGCACCCCAAGGGGCCAGAATTCTAAGTGTTTTTTCAGCAATTATACATAATTATATAGTGATGCAAAGTGCCATAAAATGAATGAGATAAGACATTTGCAAAGAAGTGCTTTTCTAATCCTTGTCATGGTGTACATGGAACATTTTATCCACACTCAATCTTCATACTTCCTAAATTTACATTATACATCATAGTCACATTATAGGCAATCTAATCTATTGAATTATGCATTAATTACCTTGGCTTTACTTCTAAACAGAGGTCATATAGTTAATTATTAAGCAGTTGAAGGAGTTAGACAAGTCCTTTCTTATCATGTTCTGCTCCATAATCTTCATAGTGCAATATCTTCCCTGGAAGGTGCAAGGACTAGTCGTAAAGGAAATAGATAGGCATATCGTTATTCTCCAAAAGCTACCGTCTAGCTAGGTCTTATAGCTGTGAGCCAAAGGAGTCTACATTAAGCAAGGCCTGAATCTGCAGAGAGTCTGAAGCTGTCCCGTCTATTCAAAAGGGATGAGCTTCTGTGATAGTGATGATACTTTATATGGCAACATCACCAAGCTCTGCAAAGCAAGGACAAAGAGTAGAAGTATCATCATGCAAAGGAGCTGCATTACTTACCCTGTAGGCTTGGCTACTCATACAAGTAGGAAGGATAAGAAAGGTGACTAATTTATATAGCCTGACCTACCTCACATTAGCTGCACAGCCACATTTTCTTATTCATGGTAAATGCAAAGTAATCTTTCCCTGCTCATAAATTTATAAATTCACACTCCATCATAACTGATGGAGTCTTGTTTGTAACGATTCCCCAGGTGTCTGTTCCTCAGAGGAATCCTCTCACCCTCCACAGTAAACTGCCAGGGGTCGTGACTCTTTCTGGGGATTCTTCTATATCCTCTTGGGGATTCTGCTATATCCCAAAGACATGCACGTTTCAATGTTTTTGAAAAAAGCACATCGCTTACAGGCAGAAAATGTACATTTTGTTCAGAAAAAAAAAGAAACAAAAAAGGACAAATCAACAACTTATTCACAATTTATGAGTTGTTAAGCGTTTTGCTTCATAACCACAATCTGTTTACATGAATTGCTTTAGTGTAAGAGTCAGAAAGTTAATTGCTCAGTTGCAGGAACCTTAGATAAAAGCTTGTTCAGTAACTATAATTCACTACAGCCTACCAGAAGTCTGGAAGTAAATAACTTTACACCACAGTAATTCTACTGCCCTTTGATGATTCGCAAGTAACAGAAGGGGTTTGAATCAAAAGGGAGATTGTCCTACAAGAAGGTGATGCTGATTGTAATTTCTTCCAGTCAAAGCTCCCAAGTAGCATCATTTCTGTGCTCTTTCACATTTCCCCATGTCCATTTCAAGAACATCCTATAAGCTTGGGTCAAGGTTTTCAAAACACAGTGCTTGTGCTGGTCTGCTCCCCACCCATATTCAGCAGGGATATACCTTAAATGCCACAACCATACTTCTAACAGTGTACATTCTTCTGTATTTAGTTGGAGTCCAGGAGCCTTTAAGATAAGGAGTCCAGGAGTGATTACATCATGTCCTTCCTTATGCTTCCCATAAACTGAAATGTCATCTCTATAAACTTCCACTCCCTTTAGGCCCTCTGGGCAGCATCTCACTCACTTTCCTTCAGACCAAGTGTCTGCAGAAGCAGTAACCCTCGACAGCCCTTTGCACTTCATCAGCTGCTGTTGCCAGGCTGGACAAGGACTTTGGGGAAGCTGCGGGCTGCACCCCAGGAGGGCTATATTGACAGTTTTAGTAGCATGGAGATAGAGCCCAAGCCCAAGCCCAAGCAAGCAGTCTTGATGCTCAGCTTCCTTCCCTCCCTGTTGCATGGTTAGACACCTTTTTCTTCTCTGCCCAAGAACAGCCTTCCGTGGGGACCAGTGGGATTGCTGACTGCACAGAGTGGGTTTCCAGCAGCCCCCCTTGAAGCACACACTTCTCACAAAGCCAAGGCCCAGGGCCTTCCCTGTGCACTTGAAAGAGCTGGTGGAGGGGCCTTGGATTACCAGGTTACAAAGACGTCACTCATATCCTCTTTGCCTTTGTAGCATGTATGGGCTTTGAATGGATCCAGACAACTGATTTGTCACCTTGATCTAGCGCACGTTTGTCCCTTTACAAATCCCAGTCACCTCTGCCCTTGCATCAATGCGAAACGCAACAACTGTATTGCAGACCTTAAAATAACAGCCTAGGCTTGTTCATGAATGCCTGTTGTGGACATTGAACTCAGAAAATAGAGGACTCTCACTTGTATTCGCCCTTTCTCCCTGGCTCCTTTGCTTTGACAGACACATTCCCAATATCCTATTATCTTGCATGTTTGTACTACAGTAAGCAGGCATAACTGATTTACCTTTTCTCTAGCATTCATTGCTTTCTATACTTCCATCCTGCCCCTTCTTATTCATCTTTTCTTCTCAACTGAACAAAGGAGTTTGTTACAAAAAGGAGAACAAGATTACCACTGAAAACTGCCGTGAATTCTTCCTAAGCCTCTGCCTAAAACCTTTCCTCAGCTTTCTATCTCCCATTTAAAGAAACAGAAGGTTCCTAAAGAGGGCTTTTTCCTTTTCTTCCCCACCATGGGCTCTATCAGAGCACGGAGCCAGACAACTTTCCAGCACCTCCAACTTCACAGTGACATCCCACACCAGCCCTGTCTCTGGCGTAACAGCCTTGGGCCAAGTGGAGCAACAGACAGCACAGCGAAGTTGTACCAGAAGATTATTCACTACATGCTTTCATCTTTTTAGCGCACTTTAGCAACTGAAAAGCAGGAAAAACGTCTGTACCAAGTCACCAGCAAGGTCTGCCAAACTGTAAGTGTGTCCCACCCAAAATCATAAGCTGGCTATGACGCCACAGCTTTAGAAAGCCACGTGTCAGTGAGGGACTCTCACTGTGCACCTGAAGCTTCCTTCTTGTTATAAAAAGAGATTTTTTTCTTTGACTTCTCTAAAGAAGCAAAATTACCAAGCAGGAAGCAAAGAGGGTTAAAGGATAGAGAGGGTTATGGTCACAGAATTAGTACCAGCACAGAAGTCTCCAAGAGCAACCGCACTTAGGAAAAAAATCACTCAGTAAACATACGAATCTCTGCTAACCCAAGAATATGATTCATTAGGTACCAACTGACTGTCAATGACTACTGTTTGTTTGTTCTCAATTTTTATTTGTCTCTTCTAACTCAGATAAACAAATCTTGTTTCGACCCTAATGCATGACTCACTGTTCTGTAAAAAAAGCAGGTTAGTAGCAGCAGTTGCCTCAGGTGGGAAGTATCAGGCGCCTCTCTCTCTCTCAACCTCTTTTGTAACAATAACTACTTGCTGTGGCAACGATAAGAGAAGCACTATTCAAGAGTTCAAATGCTCCCAGTGAAAGTAAAAATTAGTGCCAAGAACAGCCTCAAATTGAAGAGCAGATGTCAAAAAGTACCCCTCAAACTGTATGAAGGGGTAGGAAAGAAGCAGAGGAAATGAGAGATAGGAGGATGACCTGCTTTTTCTGTGCTTTTTCACTGAATGATTCTAATAAACTTAAAGCTCTCTTTTTTCAATAGTAAATAGAAAGTTACTTCAATGAAGCCCATTCCCTACAGCCACAGAATTCACTCCCTTAAAAAAAAAAAAGTTACCTCTTCCTTTTGCCAGTCTATAAAGGTGAAGGAAATTAAAGTTACAGGGATTAAGCCTGCTGTGCCATCTATGCATTCATTCACCTCCTGATTGAACTTCAGTCGTGCTGCAGAGCACGGCTCAGCATGAAATTGGGAACCAGGCTGAGAAGGGGGCAAAGTGGTTTCCCAGCTTATTACCTGTGGGTAGCATGGGGCTAGAAAGGGTACCAGCACTGTTCATGGTGACCAGAGATGAAAATGTTAAAACCTGAGGCTGTTGGAGAAGATTGTACTGCCCACAGTTTGATTGCTTTGGTTGTTTGCTGAGCAGCTGAGGTTTAGTAGCCCCATCTAGATCCCAACAATCTCATTGGACTCACACGCATGGACACTTTGAGAGTGTTGCACCCCGTTTGCTCATGCAAAGGATTTTTAATGTTAAGGATGCTTCCTGCTAGAAGGGGGATGCAAAGGGGGTTTACAGGTTCCTGCCACTAAGGCAGGATTTCAGCTTTCCAGCGCTGACACTGGTTCTGCAGAGATCTCCACTCTGGAAGTGAGGTACTGCCTAATACGAATTTCAGCGTTGGCCTCAATAAGCATGCAACTAAGGAAATAATATTTACATCACTGCATCCAGTGAAGGATGCAAAGCCTTCCAGGGTTTAAAATTTACTTAGTGTATTCCTTTTCTCAGGTCAGATGTGGCTTCTCTTAGTTTAGTTCAAACTTCTTTGTTTGCGTGTGTGTGTGTGCATGTGTACGTGTATGTATACATAATTGAAGTAAATTGCTCTCATACACAAATTATATGTCCTCTGCCCTCACAGAAGCTGAATGCTATTCTATTGATTGAAAGAAAATGAACAACAAATTGAGAGGGTACAACTTTACACATACTCACTGTTTTTGTATTTCGCAGCCTTGAAACTACAACTTCATTGGCAATGAACCTTGACATTTCTGAAATCCATTTATAGGTGGAGAAGCTCTTGAGGACTTTTCTTATTTTCATGTGATCCACAGTATTGCACTCAAGAAGAGAATATGCAGAAATTTACTGAGTGAGAAAAGGGAGATACTTCAAGCTGTGCACCCAAGAGAACCGCGGTTGAGGCCGGTATAGATTTGTCATTTTTTTCTGGCAGTTCATTTCCTACTTGCTGTATCTTTATCATGGAAAGGTAACATGTGGAAGCATATCTAGAAAGCCCCTTGTTCTAGGTGATTTGCAGATCATGAACTATTTTAAGGCTCTTCTCCACACCAGGCCATACCTGCATTGCTTACAGCTTTGTGAGACTACCACTATTTAGGTGGCAGTATCCTTTGTTTCCCTTTTTCCCTTTCTTTTTTTGGCACTTTCTCCCAACCTCACTTTGAAAAGCACTAGCATCCTCATAGTTCAAAGAAATATGTCCTCATGTCAGGAATGTACCTTATCCTCTCCCCATCAATAAAACTCCCAAATTTCACCTCATTGTAGTCCATTGGAAGGGAAGAAGGAAATCTCTCGGTTCATATGAGCAGGGAAAATTTAAGTAAATGCCCAGGTTTCAGCACTTGCTTTCTCAGATGCCCGCCCTGCTGCGCGTGAGCCAGGCCAGGACTGAGGTGGGTTTCTTACAGTTCAATTTCTGAGAAAGCAGTGTAGTTCAAATGTCAAAAAGACCACAGCCAAATCTTAGATGAGCTGTTTGGGAAAAACATGCTTGTAAGAAAGAGGAGAGGTAAAACTGCAGGACTGGGGGATAATTCAGTGGGAAAGAGACCTAGGGAGTTCCCTAGTCCAACCTCCTGCTGAAAGCATGGTCAGTCAAGAAGTCAGACCAAGCTTATCAGGGCTTTATCCAGTTAACCTCCTTGAAAACATCTAAGGATGGAGCCTGCTCAGCCTCTCTCAGCAACCAGCTCTACTGCCTGACTGTTCTCACTGGGGAATAGTTTTTTCTTATATCCAGGTGGATCTCTCTGCTTTCACTACACCCCCTGCCCCATTCAGCCACGGTCCCACATTTTTCTTCTTCAGCCTTTTACTGCTAACGTAGCACAGAAGGTTCTCTTGTTTTCCTTGACATCCCTCACAAGTATCAACTCCAGCTGAGCTTTGGCTTTCCTAACACCATGCCTACCTGCCCAGGCAAAGTTTCTAAATCCCTCTTTTGAACCCCTTCCTGCTGTCCACCCCTCTGCACACTGCCTTTTTGCGTTGCCCAGCCATCTCACGGCTGTGCCTGACCCTCCCATTCCAGGGAGAAGGAATGGATCGGACAAGAAGTCAGAAAGAGCAAAAAGCAAACTCTCTCTAAGCAGAAATTAACTCTGCATATTTTATTTTCTCAGTATCTGACTTCATACCCGGGGGCCTGATTTGCTGAAATGCTGAGTATTGCAGCTGCAACTCAGCTCAATAGGACCTGAACTCTGCTTTAAACAGATAAAGCTGAGCACACTGGAAAAATCTGGCCATAGGTGCCTCAGACTGGAAAACCAAAATTTTGTCTGTGAATCTGTAAAATGGGGCTAATAATATCCCTTATTCTCACAAGGGTCTTGTATAAATAATTTCATTGATTGCGAAGTGCTCAGATAGATACCACAGGGATGAGCTCCATAGAAAAGCCCAGGAGGCAACTGGAAATTCTGTCTTTAGAGAAGGATTTGAATAGTGTGCAGTAAATAAAGCTTGGGGCCTCTCATCTTATAATAAGGAGTAAACAAGAGACTGAATAACTGCTGATTAAGTGAGCAGCATCAGTCCTGCGTGATGAATGAGGTATGGTCCTTTGGGAAAAAATCTGTATGTGACTGTGTCATTAACAACTATGTCATAATACACAGACACAATGGAGGGGACAGATTTATCTCCAACATGATTTTAGTTCTGACATTTCCTGGGTTTTTGGTAAAGTAACTCTGCAATCATAAAAACCGTACTTTTAACATCATTTCTGCACACATTTGCATGTATGTTTATTTAAAACAGTGTGGTTCAATACAGCTCCAAAACAGGTTTATTCTTGGCATACAGTCTTATTCCCATAATGTTGATAAGGCAAGAAATACTGTCACAGTTTACATTTTCTATTATTTGTTGTACTAGTTTCTCCTAGTGCACATGAATCCTGCTAGTCTTATCAGTAACTGGGAAATAATTTCTTGGATGGTTTTGTAGTTCCCATATTTAATCCATTGCATCAATAATTGTATTACAAATGTATGTGTTAAATGTGTATCTAGCATAAAACAAGCAATCCCATTAGTTAAGGAAGCTCTGTTCATGTCTCCATACACAGAAAAATCCTGGATGATGTGTTTGTCATGAACGCTGGTAATGAGAAAGGAAAATTGAGTTGTGGGTTGCTAGAAGGAGTTTAAATAAATTGTTTTATTGCTATTGAAAACTTTAAAAATTAGATGCTTTTTAAAGCAAGGTGCAGCACTGCTCTCAGGAAGTAATTTTTTTTTTTTTTTCCTTTAAGCCAAAAGAATTTATTTATTTATTTATTTAAATTCCATTCTAGTTTGATCAGACAGCTGCATTCAAAATGTGTCCTACTACAGAAATAGAGGAAATTATGGGTTGCTTGCAGTCTGGCTAGGCTTAATATTAGCTTTTGTTTGAAATGTCACTGTACTATCCTCATACATCCCCACTATTGGGGATTTACCCATTGGCTCTTGGGCCAGCTTCTCTAAGCACGTTAGCCAGTTTTCAGCAAGACTTTTTCTCCCCTTCCTATTCAAAATTAAGCCTTCCTTGCTTCATCTACCACTTGGGAACAAGGCAAACAGACTGCCAAAGCAACAGGAGAGCATACTGCTGCACCTGAGAACCAGGCATCAGGGTCCACCGAAACCCTTCCAGAAAGAATGCAAAACCCCAGGCCAACCCCCAGCCCCTGCTGCCATCTGTTAATTACAACATCCCTAAAGCAAATGGGTTTCTACAAGGGAAACGAAAAGCATGTTTACATGAAGGTAAAATGTCTGAAGACACAAATAAGTGTCACCTACAAGAAGGGTTTTAAAGTTCATATCCGGTCACGTCTAGCATGAAGAAGAGCAGATGGTATGTCAGCACCAGAAACAGCATCAATATTTTGGGATTAACCTGGCTTTTCTGTAGCCAGTGAAGTGCAGGGATTATCAGCTTTCAAGATTTTGTTTTCCTCCCTGTGCTTTAATGTCACACAATTTCACAGCAGCTAAATATGACAGAGGATGCTGCTATCCCTCCTTTGGATTTCATATTGGAACGTTATTGGAAAATTCAAGAAAGAGCTGAAGATGGCTTAAGCTTTCAACACCATCCTTGTCATCAGACCAAGAACATGTGCAGGCACAAGGGGGAAAGAAACATTACAATAGCAGGGGAACAAGTATACAAATATTTTGCTGTCCTGTAACTTTTGTTCCTTGGGAGGCTTTAAGGATCTTGCCACACATTTACTGTCAGATTAAAATCCTGCTGCTGAAGTGACCTCTACTCCCTTGTTGTCCACTCTGTCATCTCCTGCAAGCTGCTGCCCCTGTAGCTGTGGTGGCTGGGTGGCTTTTGAGTCGCCTCTTGACCATCATATTTTGCAGGATGGTACGTTGCCATGAATCAAAATGCATTAAGGTTTACTTTAATAAGCCTGGCTGTTAACTGCATGGGTTTAGGAGAGACCTGACAGTCCATGCTGTGGGGGCAGAAGTTTCCCAGGAAGGGGCAAGGCGGGAGCTAGAGATGAAAATTGCTTTGCCTGTCCCAGTTCAGTCTGCTGCTGAATGAACATCAAAGCCTTCAGTGGAATCTGATGAAAACATAAAAAAAAGATGAGGAACCTACCCAGGATAATAAGATTCATGCGGTAACTCAAGACTCGTATAACCTAACCTACAAGATCCTATCCCTCCCAAGAATTCTGTCACTTTTCCCAGTGACATGGATCACATAAGAAATCATTGCTTTTGTGAAAAGGGAAACATCATTTAAATCTAAGCGTTTAGCCTGTTGAGGGGAGCTTCCTAGGGACTGGTTGAAATTAAAAGAAGGAGAAAAGGGTTGAATGATTTTGTGTCATTAAAGCTACACATAAACTTGGATAGTCTAGATATTAATTTCCAGTTTAAAATATAAAAATAAAACAACAAACAAAACACAAAACAAAGTAAACCAACCCCAGATAACATCTTCCTTACTCCCTCCCTTGTCTTAAGGCTGGATCAACGTGCAGAAAAGAGGGAGAAATGTTTGAGCTAATAGGAGACAATTATAGCAGTCAAGCTTTTTCACACCCACCTTTCATTCCCTCCCTAAAGTGTATTTGCCACCCAGACAATAGCAGGCAAGATATGCCATCCATTGTTCTGGTAATGATACAGGTGGGTGGAACAGGGCTGCTCGCATGATCCCATGACAGAGAAAAATTCCCTGTCACTACAGTGTGCTTGAAACGCGATGTCTGACAACCCTGTCTCGTCCCATCCCTTCCTGCTTCAGCCTCTCCCTCTCAGCGCTGCTCCGTCTCCCCTGCCGGGCTCGCAGCCGGTGGGAAGCGGGCTCTGGGCGCTCCCCGATGCGGCACTGCCGGGGAGGCAGCGCTGCGATCCGGAGGGAGGGAAAGGGCTCGCTCTGCGGCTGTGGATGTGTTTCTAATGCCAAACCTCCCCTCATGCCAGGCCCAAACCACCCTCTTCTCTGCTGGTCTGGAGCTTTCAGGCAGGTGAGACTGTCCACTTCCAAACGCACCCCAGAGGTGCGAAAATGCTTTGAGCTCTGCAGTCCTCTGCATGATCAGGGATCCCATGGGCGTTGCTGAACGAGAGGGATGAGAACCTCCCAACTGGAGCCCCCACATACTCCAAATGCCACATAGAGTTCGCTCTCATTTATAGCCATTACTAATGCACCAATGCAATCACCGAGCCCTGACAACCTTTTTGCTAGCCATGTCCCACTGCCGGGGCTGCAGCAAGGAGAACCTGTTGGAGCTGCAACGACAGCTTTGGAGGTCTGGGGACCCCCAGTACACAGCTAGAGCCTGTGGCACGAGGGTACCCAGCCATTTGGGGAAGCTTTGTGTTGATCAGGCTGCACGATCGCTGTCAGCAGCCCACCTCCCAGCACTGGGCAGGAACAGTCCTGCATGGCTTAGCAGAGACTATTGAGATATATGCTATGGGAACCCTGTTTCTGTTGTAAGGAAAGGCAGTAAAAATCAGTAGAATAATGAGCAGATGGTTTCAGCTCTGTTTTCTCCCACTCCATGAACTGCAGGCAATGGAAAGTAAATGGTGATTACTAGATAGTCGTTTTTAAAAAATACTAATACATATACTTTCGCGTAGTCTAAGTACTTCAATTGACATCTTATTCTAAAAACCAGCACCCTTTTTCCCTTGCATTGTAGGGGATCCAAACAAGCAGTCCTCTTATCAGGTATATTAATCCTAAAATAAGGAACATGTAGAGCCATAGAATTACACAGGGTTATTGGAATGGAAAATGGCACTTCTAGAAAATACATATCTTTGTTGTTGCCGGTCTGTAATAGAAAACTGCATCTGGAACCCCTATTGTTGTGGCAAAGTCTAAAAGGAAGCTTTATTTCTTCAGTAATGAGAGGCAAAGCCGTGTAGCTTTCAAGCTGCCGCAAATTTTGTGTGCCCTGTGCAGAGGCTGCTTTTAGAAGGCATTTCACTTATACCAAAGGCTGCTACAGGGCAACAGCATAATGGAAATTTCAAGTCCTCTGCCCCTTGCAGGACCTTTCTGGCTGCCTAGCATGGGGTTCAGTAAGCAAAGATACAAACCCATAACAAAAGAGAAAATGCTTTTATTTATTTTTCCCTGATCTCTAGGGTTTCGGTGACACTCAGAACATACTTCCCAAATGAATAATTTAAGTCTTTATGGCTCATTCAATTTCAGTTTACACGCTGCATTTTATCCAGCTCGGGCTATGTCAGTGTAATGCAAGAGATAGCCATTCAAGATACTGAGTTACTATTCTCCATATATGTAACACTGGCCAGTATTCAAGCCTGGAGACGTAACAGAGGCTTTTGTGCAGATATTTTTGGCTACGATTGGGAACTGCTACGATAAAGAGGGATGGAAGCCATCTGCCGAAAACACACACACACATATACACAAAAGCAGTTTTACTGGTCAAGGAATCCAGGATCAATGCTACACTTGAGCTCTGGATATTATCAGAGCTACGCAGGAGCCAGAATTTCTGTCTCAGAGACAGCCCAGGATTTTGAATCTTTCCATATTAGATCAGAGCAGAATGTGTATTTTCAGAATTTGCCCTACAAATGTTTTTAATTAAAATGTTACTTTCTATTTTGATATTTGTCATTTATAATTTTTCATTTGAAGTAAAATTTGCAGTGAAAGCCACTCCGAAATGGAGCCAAGGGGTTCCAGTCTGATCAGCCTCAGTCTTTTCAAACCATTGCATTAGAGAAAGTGAGGAGGTCGCTTCATTACTTTCCATTTTGTTCAAAATGAAATATCATTATAATCAATACTTCCTGCAAAATGTCCCAGTTATAACGAGCTGATACTATCTAACACAAAGCTGCTTCCACCAAACTTTTTTGACCATATCTACTAAGAAGTACTTATCTACACAGGGAGAATTCAGACACCTGATATCCCTTCTGTGCGATTGTTCTTGCTTCTGTCTCCCTCAAACTCATTTCTTATTAAAGCTGCAAGAGGAAGCACACTAGAAAAGCTGTAAGGGAGGGGGAAAAGACCTAGCAGGAGAAGCAACAACTGATAGAATAGAAGGAAATGCCTTATTCAGGGACACCACTAAAGCTAGCAAACACTCCCTTGCATGTATATTCCCCATTCCCAAAGGGCTGGGTTAGCAAGTGATGGCTTATGTGGGAGGGATGAGCCGAGCTGAGCTGAGCTGAGCTGAGTCTGTTGTGTCACTCATGCAGGCTGAGTTCAGGATCTCTGGAGCCAGACTGACTGAGCCCTGAACTTGGTTCAAATGAAATATTTAGTAGCAGAGCCAAGAGGATCATCTCCGCACCAGGCAAAGACTCTGGCACTTTGCTCCTCCCTGCCCTTGCTGTGCAGTGCTGGAAGTGGAAGCAGAGGCACTGCACTGGTAACACATCCCACAGGACACATCCAGCTAGGCTCCCAGAGACACGGCAGGGAGACCCTTCCCCGGCGAGAGGCATCAGCTCAGCTCTCAGCGTAACAAGGGCTCAGCTCCTCTACAGTAATTCTGCGTGGGATCAATCCCTGCTTCTCTCTGACCAGCATCACCAGCAGCGATGCTGAAAGGGTCAGATGTCTAGAAGGTGCTGCTTAAAATTAATTAAGATGCAGGCTCAAGTCCTCACGAGAAGCATGGGAAAATTAGGCACTACCAAGTGCCCTACAAAAAAGGCAACATGCTGAAGTGGTCAGCCTACGTATTTAGAACTGGAAACTTACTATAGGGAAAAAGAGCAAAACATTAATTTTAGAAACAATGATAAACAGAATTATTTATGTCCTAGTAAAGCAAAAGACTTAGCCCACACACTCCAGGAGGATTCAAGCACAGCTGTCCTCCTGCTACTGTGTCCCCTGGACACTTGGCTTCAATCCCTCTTTCCTGCCCCAGTCTCCACCCCTGGCCAGGCTGCCCTGAGGGGCTGGGGAGCTCTGGGGGCTGCAGGACGAAGCCCAGCAGTTCTTTCCCTGCCCGTGGTGCAAACTCTGCCTGGCCTCTCTGCCCAGCCATGCACGCCTGGATGGAGGCTTAAGGCACGGCTGGGTAGCAGTGAGTTTGTGGTTACTTCCATGCTTCTTCCTTCTGTCCCCTTTCCCCTCCCCTCTTTTCCACCCACTGCGTGAGGACTATGTATGTTGCACCATAGTGTGGTTCATATACACAGTAATAGATATTTTTACATCAGCTGCAGTGAGGTGGGTGCCAACTCGGTGGTGCCTCTCGCTGCACAAGTGCTTCTGTCTACAACAGTGGGGCAGTGACATTTTGATTCAGACCTTTATGGTGCAATTGATGTTTATGTACTGCATCTCTATGAGTTAGTTCTGCTTTGTAGCTATCTTCAAGAAATTCAGGGCAGACTTACAATTTTTCCAACTAAAGACATGACAGTCTGGGTTCCAGCTTTGGCATTGCACTGCACAAGGGCAGTCTGACATTAACTCCCAATTCATGCCACAAGTATTTCAACCTTTCAAGGTAGGACCTCTCCAGTGTTTATTCAGGACATGTTTAGTGCTTCTTGGTAGGATAAGAGGAGCAAGGTATCAGCATAATGGAGAATCCAGTGCAGTATTGTCTTTGGCTTTACTTTTAAAAGTGGAGTATTTCTGCTTCCTTTTAAAACAAAATATGAAGACTGTTTCCTCCCTGTCTGAGGTTTGCTTTGCAGTGTTTCAGCACAGACTGGGACTTGTATTGTGTATTATTAATACAAGTTATTAATAGGAGTTAATAATGGAAGCACAGACACTTTAGGGAATGAGATCATTACAATTAAGAATAAGAGGAGCCTACACAAGAAAATGAAACCCTGCATTGCTTAAACAGCTTTAATAATAACCAATGGGTTTCCACTCATTAAGATTACTTTAAGTATCTGCATCAGAGAGATGGTCCAAGAAAAAGTATTTAGAGATAAACTGAAGAATAAAACAGGGCAATGAATGGAGAATGAGATCACACTTCTTTCTAAATATGCAAATAGATAAACATCAGAACAATAGATTTTCTTCTGTTCCGTTCACAAAGGTGCAGTTTGCTTATCTGAGATCATTGTGAGGCTGGTAAGAACGCAAGGCTTAATACACAATCTCCCAGAGGCAGACAAACGTATATGTATGTGTATATGTAAAAAACCCCACAATTATTTTTCCTTTTACCTATTGTTCCCTTTACACAGAGATATAGTTACACAGTCAGAAGAGTGGAAACAGGAAAATAGTTATTCCCTTACTTTAACTTCACGGGATGTACACAGCCATCTAAGGATGTCGTCTGTCTGACATACGTAACTACCTTTACAGACCTTCACAGTCTTCAGGTAGCTTTCATGTGTCATCTTACCTGTGGTGAAGATAAGCAAGTCCGTATTTCTTTGCAAATCCAACAGTACCTAGCACAGTCAGTAGCTAAACCCTAAACAGAAAGAGCATCCATCTGCTACAGGTTTTAACACACTTGTTTTTTCCCCCAACTGTATTTCCCTATCTCATCAGTCCCATACAGAACAAGCCTACTAGTGGAGAAAGAAATTCAATCCTTCCAAACTTGCCGACCATCTACTGTGGTTTGACAAAGAGGCCTGAAACCATGTTTCTGCAGGAGAGCTTTGATGGAAGATTGTGTTCCCAGGCTTTTATTTTGGCTGCTTCAAAACCTGAACTGTGAGATGGCTGGTTGGATCTCTTTCTTTCCTTTCAATCTACTCTCCACCTCATGGGCCCTTTCTTTCATTCAGAAGAGATGACTCCTTCCAAGCTTTGTCCTCAGCTCACTGAAGTCTAGCAGCTCCTTCCTCTTGGTTTGGGGGGCGTAGCTTAGGTATTGAGCCTGTATGGAAGAAAACTCCAGCAGCGTCTCACAAAAAAGCAATGTGTGAGGGTTGCTGGCGGTGACAGAAGGTCTTACAGCCGAGGTCTTCCCGTGGGAGATCCTGGGTGACCCTGACAAGTGAGCAGAATCTTCTGCCCTGAGTGAAGACCATGGGAAAACGCGCGCTGGGAATGGCCAGTCCACTCAGACATCTTATCTCCTTTTTACAGCTAGTTACAGTTTCTCCCCCATGTCTAATCACCTACAGGACCCACGGAGTGAAGACAAGGTGACGTGAGCTTTGCTATGAGCTGCACAAAGTTTCCAGGACCCATTTGGTGCCAAGGTCTGGACTGCCACATGTCCACTGCCATTTGCTCCTGCGTGAGCTAGACTGAAGTTTGTTCAAGTGCACATGCCCATTCTGGGGTCATCCCTTCAGTTACAACATATAAAATTCACACAGTTATGACCCCAAGTTTACCATTTGGTTTAATGAGATGGGACAAATGGTTCCTTCGTTAAACCCCTTCCATGCAAAGTTTACTTTAGAAATTTTTCACGGTGCGTATCAAATTCATTCAGAGCCTGCAAAAGCATAACATACAACCGTACAGCAAACCTGTGGTCCCCTATTAAAACTACGCTCAAATCCACGCTGCCATCCAGATGCTGAAGGCAGGACTACTATCCACCTTCCTGCCTCCCTCGTTACATTAGCTTCCCTAACAAAAACAGGGAATTGGAGGACGTTACAATACAAAACAGCATGTCAAGCTTTTCAAACCAGCAAAAAATAAGTTATCAGGGCTTTCAGTTTTTCATTATATTTGACCACCATTAACTAAACCTGTTTCTGAGACAGACGTATTTTATAATCCAATTTCTTTAATGAAGAGTTCAAACCCACAGATTGTGCTAGTGTCAGGGACTGGAATGGGAACTGATGACTCTGTGTCTGTCTGACAAAAGCTAATTCATAGGAGTCATCTGTGTGAAAAATAAAATGCAACAGGATTCATAAAATATATTGTCCATAAACAAACTCATGACAAATGTATCCTGAATAAGTTTTCACCACCGCTGTTTCCTTAGAAGGATATGTCATTCCTTGAGAGGTACGCACGGTAAGTGGTGCTGAGAGCTGCAAAGCAAATGCACAGTGACTGGGTGCCAACAGTTGTACCAAAAAAAAAAAAATCCCCAGATAAAAGAGAAGTTGTCATCCAGAAACCTGCAGTCAGTACAGATAAAAAGATTGTTTTAACAAGGGAATCAGTGACAGTAGAAAACAATGACAAAAAATGAGGGAAGATATAAATATAAACGTGCAAAATATGTATTACATCATTTTGTGTTACTGGAGCAATGATATACATAGTCACAGGGGGGAAAAATGGCCACAACAACGAAGAGGGGAGAACTGTGTTCAACTTTAAAATGTCAGTAGTGAAAAAGAGGCATAAAAACCTGAGCCTGAAGGGACCTACATAAATGAGTGTGTCTGGTATTTCATACATATGCTTTTTTTTTCTTTTTCTGTATATATATATATCCTTTGCGCTAATTAAAAATTTCATTTACATGTACTTTGTCTCCCTCTTTCTCTTTGCTATTTCACTCCGCTCTGTTCTTTTTTTCTCTGTCATCTTTTATCTTTCTAGATACCTTATTAATTAATTTTTCCTTAAGGTAATTTTTTTCTATCTAGTGCAGAAGTGCTTGCCCTTTGTTCTTCTTTCTTTTCCTATCATACCTTTTTCCTTTCTTTCTTCCCTGTGTTTTTCAGCACTTCTTCTCCCTCCTTTTAGAGAATTCTCTTCTTGCTTTCATGCTTCCCATTTTATGGCTCCCTGTGCTTGTTCCCTCTCTGCTCCACTCCATCTTCTCTCTTACCCTATCTCCTCTGTCACCAAAATTCTCGCACAATCCCTTTCCACAGAAATGTTGATTCCAGCCTCTCATCAGACACATTCTCCTCTCTTGGCAGCCTTTTCTTCTCTAAACCTCTCCTAAACACATTACCATCCCAGAATCTGCTCACAACTGCAAACTCCCTTTCCACCAAATTTACTCATGCGTGTACATGACCTGTACATACTCAGACTCGTATTCTTTTCCCCTCTGTCTGCAAATAGAAATAGGGATGAACTATCCCATCCTCTGTTATTGCAATTCCAGACCCAGGTTAGGTCCTCAGAATTGGAGATTTCTGTTCAGACCATCTGAGCCTCTGCTGCCTGGACTGCAAGCTCCAGATCTGTTAGCCAAGACATGAGGCACATGGGCCTCTGTGTCCTGCTCCTCCCCAGAGACACATATTGAACAGATGCTACAGGAACATACAGATAGACAGGTCTTACCTATGTTGCTATGTTTATGAGTCTTATCTTCAAAGCCCTTTGAAGACCTCATAATCTTGGAGGAATATTTCTTGGCCCAACAACTCCACAAAATAGGGACATCAGAAGTGGCAAAGTAATGAGGAGAAGAAGACTAAACAATTTGTCTTGGGTCATGCCAAGCCAGAACTCAGCTTATCTCTGCTGTTTTGCCCGGCTGTCCTTCCTCAGCCTCCCATCCCAGGCCATGCAAACCACCTCCAGCTCTCTCCATGCAGTCCTGATGTTTGGACACATATTAACTGTGTCCTGTTTTTCTCAGGAAGACATATAGCTCTACACTCCTCAAACAAATATAGACTTCTTTGCTCATTGCTATACACTCCTCTCTTACCTAAACTCTTCCCTACCTTTTGTCCTTTTCTGTATTCATGTTCCTCCATATTTTTGAGTGCCTTCCCAAACTCACTCCCAATTTCTAGACCCCTTTTCTTACTTCCAGCTTTCTTATACTACTGCTAGCATCCAGTAACAGCTCAGTCTAGTAAAGGGAGCTCAGTTTCGGGCCAAAAAAAAAAGCATAGCTTTTACTGGCCCTGTGAGCATTGGGACCTCACAAAGTTGGACAGCTTGCTGGCAACAGCCACCAACAATAAGGAAAGGTGACCCAAGCTGGATTCAAAGGAAGAGGCGGAGTAAGCTCCTGAATGATTTTTTTCCTACTGACATGGGTAGAGCTGAAGGCAGCAGTATCACCAGGTTCAGGAAAAACACAAGGAAGATGGGAGCATCACTGTGCTGACATTAGTACATGCTATGCAGGCAGAGACCATGTGCTGAGGTCAGGTCAGCACTCAGAATCACAGAATCACAGAATCACTAAGGTTGGAAAAGACCTGTAAGATCATCAAGTCCAACCACTCCCTGTCATCAGCATGCTTTCAGATGCACCCGCATACAAGTTCTTTTAGCGTGGCTTTCTAGGCCATTGAAATATGCATTCGTATGTAGCATAACACGATGTAGTCCGTTTTCAGCCAGCTGTTTTTTAATCTAGAAGCAGTGTGTTGAATAGTCAGTGTGAAATATTTTTGCATCTTTTTATGACACACCTCTGCTCACTCACTTTACCCGGATATCGGCATGTGCTCGGCAGCTGAAAACGCGTCTGAATACCAAAGAACTGGAAATCCAAGGGAGTGATTAAGAAAATCTATGACAGTTTCTAACATGCCTTTATTACTTCTGTAATTAATTTTGATTGATTTGATGCAAGCAGGTCATTATAACTGTTTTTAAACCAACTAACAGGCTAGAATTTGAGTTGGCCTGATGACAGCATCGGACAGCCACGTGAGGCGGCGCTGCCCGGCTGCACCACGTGGTCATGCTGTGGTCTCACACGGGGCACACTCATCGGGTGGTGGTTGCTCCCCGTCAGCTAGCTGCAGAAACAGTTACGTGCAATCAGAGAGACTTATGTCTATTTTAAAAGGGAAACTACTCCTATTCCCACTTTTGTAATGCTGCTAGTTTCAAGTTTCAGGTAGGTGTTCACATAATGCAGGCGTTTTAACTGGCTAGATAATATGAACATTTCTTTTCCTTGCTGCTTTTCTCCCCTTGGTGCTTTGATCTGTGGAGGACTAGTTTGTTCCATTTCAAATACCAGCACCTACGTGATCGTTGTTGTTTAAGGCTAATAAAGACCCCAGTCTACCAACTGACTTAGGTTGCTGTTTCACTTGTCTCTCTTGCATGCGCTTGCTCTCTCTCTTTTTTTCATCTTTTTTCCCTTTTCAGTGAAACATTTGCTTAATTCATGGGCACAAGGTTAATTCCAGCTCCTCACTTCCTCTACAGAAATCTTCTTCATCTGCAGCAATAGATCTGGAAAGATGAGGGGGAGCAAAAAGAGAGCCCTGGTGCAGTACATGAATCAGGACATTAGCAAACCAGCCAGGGTTTGTTTGTTCTTTCTCGTTAGCATTCTTTCCCCCTAGTTCAATAGCGAATTTTAGCTGACTGTTCCTTTTGAGATGAGGCCCCCAAAGCCTTCTTTCCTGCCAGTGTCACATTACTTTCCTAGCTTTTTTACCTCTACTTATCTAAGCTACTTCTAAAATGTTTTTGAAGGGATCAGCAACCCCTGAAGTCAGACCTCTCACACACGCTGTCTTCATGTTCATCACACCTAAAACTCATCCTTAAGGAGAAGAAGAAATATTTGTTAGCTCAGGAAAAACATATATACCTATGAAAGCAGTCTAAGTGCTAAATGGAACCTGACCACAAGGGAGTTGAAAGTTTGGAGGCACACTGCTGCCTACGCTAAAGTTAACTCCTGCCTTCCTTGTTTCTTTTTTCTTTTTCCGCTTACAAATATTATTTGCTATTATTCTGTACTTACACTGTGGCAGCACCTAAAACCCAGATCACGACAGGGGCAACTGCTGTGCAAGGCCCTTGCAATCAAACAACTAGAGCTACTAGAACATATCCTGAGGGAACATGCCGACCCTTTAAGCTTGACAGGTTCTGAAGAAGAGCTTTGGTTTTGGAAAAAAATCATTTTTTGGCACAGTAAAAGTAGAGGGTTTCAGTTTTCCCAGAAAGAAATGTTTTGATGCTCGGTTTCAAAATAAGTTCATATTTCAAAATATATTACATACTACCATATGTTATAAAAGCGTAACCAAGATAAAATAAAAAGGTCCAGACTCCTGCACAGTGTTTCAGTTTTAGCAAAAAGAACAGTGCCATGCCTAACTTAACATTAAACTTTGTGCAAGCGCCACTTTTCATCAGGGATTTTGAATTTTCAGCATTTTACTGCAGTTTGGAATAGAATTATAAAAATTCAGGCGTTTGGATGTAGGGATGTAAAAAATCTACATCTGAGGAAGTGGAAAATACTTCATGTTCCTGAGTGACATTTATGGGTCAGGAAAAGAATACTGCAGAGTTACAAAGGAGCCAGTTACAAACAGATTGATGTGCTATCTTGTGTCATGTTTGCTGAATTATTATTTTGCTCTCATGCATATGTTTGATTTGAAGAGTTCCCTGCTCTGGAGGTTTAATAATTACTCAGATATAAAGATCCAGATTGAAAAAAATGACATTTCTAAAGCTCAGCCACGTTCAGCCAGAGTTTGTCACCAGCCACAGGGAACACAGCCTCTAGAAAAGATGCCGTTATTCAGTAGATAAGGACGGCAACTCACAATTATTATATTTCCTTGCAATCTTTTGATTTCCATGCTGTGTTTCAGTGACATTGAGAGTAACAGGCAGGACAAACCAAACGTAAGCAACAGCTCCTTGCCATTGCTCCCTAATAAAAGGAAATGTATCACTCTCTATTGGTTTGACCTTTTGCAATGATATGTAATGAAGTGACATAAAGAGAAGGGGCTATGCAGCTCCAAGTTTACACTTGAAAGACTTCATCGCAATGCTCAATTGACATCTGAAACTTCCTTCCAAACAACATGTTTGCTGAGGTCAATGAAGGATATTCATTGACTTCAATAGGTTCTGGTGAGGCTCTTCAAAATTATTGCACTGGGTACCTGAGTACCCTTTGTATCTAAGGCTGAATAAATACAGAAAACAGATGAATGCAATAGATATGTGAAAAAAGAGTGTGACACCTGCAAAGAGTTTGAAATAAGAAAGACAGAAGGTTAAAAAAAAAAAAGCCAAAAAACAGAGATCAGCCCTTCGATGTGTATTTTCTTAAATAAAGATTCCTGTTTAATCCTACAAAATACTGTTGTATTTTAGCTAACTTAAACAAGCAATGCAAACAAAATACTTGTTAATCCTGCATTGTTCATTTTCTCTATTAACATCACCCAGAATCTAGGTCTATTTAACAGCAGACAGAATTATTGATTGGTTCTGTTTTGCATTCAAGATAACAAAAACACCCTTTTGAAGTTCTTTAGCAAAATATCCAACTATTAATAAGTATATAAAAGGCAAGAAAAAGGAGATAAGTGAAAAAACAGTCTAGACATCTTAGAAATATAGACACTTTCCTGTCTTTAAACAGCTTTCAGCAATAACAGTTGGCGGATAACTCCTCTAGCTGCTTGTTCTTGCCATTTTGATGACAATTTGTAGTGAATCAACAAGTTCAAAAATAAAAATTTTCACTTAACAAAATGTTTCATTTTATGCAAACCAGGAATTTTAAATTCCATTCTGAGAACTTTATAAAAGATTGTTATTCTTTCTATGTAAATCAGAAAAATATTTCTAAATGGAAATTTAATGGAAATTAACATTTCCTAAAATTAAAAAAGGGAAATTCTGATTAAAAAATGTCACAAATAAATGTTTAGATTTTTCCAATATGCTCACTTTCATTATTGAAATGAAAAAAAAATTTCCAAACATTTCTGATGTCATAAAATAAGCCTCCCACACTATTAAAAAAAAAAAAAAAAAAAAGGAATGAAAATATTACATACCTCAGCAAAATTGTCAAGTCAGTTTGAGTCAGTTATCAACTGAAAAATGCAGGACAGGCTTTTTGACTGATTCCCTTGAACTAAAAGGCATGGTACTGATGGATGTCATCTACATCTCCATATGCATACATGTAACATGTACGTAGAAGTCATCCATAATTACCTTCCAGGCTAGGCTTCCAGTGGGATCCAAGGGAGAAAGCTGCCTTTGACTTCATTATTCACGGCCTGTTATCTGTTAATTTCCTGTAGAAAGGTTCAGGTGCCATCAGTAGAGATTACTGCTATTCTCTCTTTACAGCTGAGGTGTCTGGAGTGGCCAGATAACTAGGGGACTGTTGGAAAAGTAAGTGGAAAAATGATCAAGTATGAAAGTGCATCAACATTATCAAGTCCTTACAGAAAAGTCTTTAAAATTACACAGAAGTCCTACAGGATCAGAGGACTTCTGCATAGATCCATACAGAGAGGTCTAAGCTTTTTTTTTTAAAAGACACGTAGTCCATTCTCTTGCGGAACAGCTGTATAATGGTGAGGACACTACAGTTTTGGGATACACAAGCACTGAAGTCAGGGGACTGGAGGTGCTCACGCCCTCTAACACCAGGTCCTATCGCAATGGTTTCTAAGACAGGGGAGCTGCGTAACCTTCTGGACCTCACTGTCTCTCCACACAGAGTACAGAAAGAACCTACATGTTCCAAATGACCAAAGGTAGCTGGGATGAATCTAGAGTTGAAGGTCAATATTTCCATGGACCAATGCAAATAAACCAAGGTCATTATCATAATCTAATTAATTCCACAAGATTATCCCGAAAGAATTTAAGACAAGGCAGAATAACAGAAAAATGGTACAGAGGTGCTCATTTATATACGCTTCCCTATTTCCCTCCTTTGGGAGGGATGTACAGCTGAATACCTGTACAGACGTGTATACCGTGCACTTAATATCCAAATACTAGGAGATTATCTGTAGTGGCTAATATGGCTGTAAAAAATATGTAACTTGGTACCATATAAAAGTATTTTTCACCTGGATTGTTTCTGAGCCTCAGCAATTGCAAATAGGTTCCAGGAAGAGTTTAAAATTATCTCCAAGTTGTATATGTAGTGTTTTATTAGGTTTTCAAACAATCCAAATAGATGGTAATTTTAAAATAGTTCCTCTGTTCTGCTGTGGCTTGGGAAGACTGCAGGAGAGAACAGTCTGATAAAAGATGGGCTTCCACCCTGAGAAAACCTGAAATAAAAAAGTGGGAAACAATATGTACACAAACAGCAGATTATTTGCCAGCACTTTGTGTTTTTCCCTACTGAGGTCGCAGTTTTTAGAATGAAAAACTTGGAGTGGATTTCTCACTGAAGTCACGCTCCAGGGTTTACAACCACAGAGACCAATAACACAGGATGGATGCCATGAGCCAAATCTCTCTTCCTGCAGAAAAAACCTTGGGAGATAGAGAAGATGTAAAATAACAAATGGAAGAAGAATGAAAGCACTGGGAAGAACATATGCTCAAGGGATAATTTCTTCTAATAATGCACAAGTTGCCACAGCCTTCACAATGCCACAGACAGGCAAACAAAGCTTCTTGGAGAACAAAGTGCCTGGTGTTTTTCAAAACCTTCAGAGGAAGGCAGTGTGCATTTGTGCACACTTAAGGATGTGCCATAGGCTCCTGCCAGCACCGCTAGGACAATACTGAGGATTTCTCTTTGAAGAATAGATTTATTTGAAGTACTCTATGTCTACCTTGTCAAAAACTTCTGTTGTGGATGGTTTCACGTGCATCATGCACAAAATAATAATCCCCCTTCTTCCATTGTGTCCTTGCAAAAGGTTGCCCTGACCTCTCCCTTTTCTTCATGCATGCCAGATCAAAATTACAGAAAATGCAGACCTCCAGTGTCCTCTTTTCCCAGCCTTGCAGACCCCTGTGCCTCGCAGACGTCCTGCTCACCGCTCCTCGCCAGCCAGAACTGAGCTGCATCTTTCTAGCGGGTATGGCACAACTTTCAAACCGGCGGAGGGTGTCTAGGAAGGGAATAGTTTTCAAGCTGGGGAAAAGCAGACGGGGTGAACACTGAGGTGTTTGTCTGGCCTGGCTTAGGAGTTCATGCAGAACCCATGGATCAAATCAGCCACTGGGAAGTGGGGACCCAGGCACAAGGCTTCTTCCGGAAAAAAAAATCTAAGTGTTTAGCTTAGATGAAGACAACTTTCTCTTTTCTAGACTTCTCTTCCTTTTTTATTTTTCTTTTCTTACTTCCCATGTGCTGCTGGTAGCTGAACTCCCCTAAGCCTTTTGGAGATGGATAGCTTCTCACCTCAACCGCTCACCGCTCCAGGAAGTTTTGCTCAGGGAAGTGCCTCAGCTCGCCTCACTGTAAGCTGAATCAACATCAGATATACAAGATTCACTGTGTCTTACCCAGGGGTTGCCTTTGGAGGCTGGTAGGTTGGGAGAAAAAATTTAAAATGAAACATTTAATATTCTCTAAAAAGTCACTAGATCATTGTTTCCACCTTAGTGCTTTATTAAGGGAAGGCTGCTCCTGTCCATCAGCAGCAACAAGCAGTGCACTGCTTAGACTCTAATGCTCAGAAATCTCAGGGAAGCAGATAAAAATAGAGGGGGAAAATGCCAAGTGAAAGTGGTCAATTCGTAACACTGGCTTTCAACATTAGTTGGTTTAATTAATTGAATGTTCAATTACCCAAACACTTTACCTTCTCTTCTAATGATATTTCAAATAATAGGTGAAGAAAAAAAAAAGTCCAGCTAAGGCTAGGAAGCAAACCAAGAAGAAAAATACCTTTCAGGACAGGAGGTAGAAGAAAATCAGACATTTGTTAAGGAAATATTTCCCCAGGTAACATTCAATTTCACATATGATTATTCATATAAGACATAGGGTGGCAGTTCAAATGTGCACATTGTTTTTCATCACTGGTTTAGATAAACAGTGCCCTGTCATTAAACCGTAATGGACTCTGTCTGAGGGCTACGTTAAATACGAGCAAACAATTTCTGTATTTCTCTGCCTCGGTGTTAAGAGGAGGTTGTTGACTTTGAACTTTAACATGAGGCATTCCTTTTTAGCATTTTAAAATAACACCTGTTTATTATTTTTTTCTTAATATTCAAGGAGGTTGAATAATTTAAATAAGAGAATAATCCTCTAATTTCACTTTAATGAGGGTTTTGTAAAGTCAAACCCTGCAGAGGTTTCAAAACTGTGTCACGAAATACATAGACATTAAAACCAGGGCATTAAGTACAGCAATGTTGTGGCTGCCAAGGCACTTCACTTTCGCTTAACTAAATCACGGAAGAGTCACACCAAGACCTTTAGCAAAACACAATTCCAAAGTCAACGGGGCCTATGGAAGATTAGGCCTAAAGAGTGAAACTACCCAGATCCTAAAGCACTCCTGCCAAAACCAAGAGGAGATTCAGCACTCGCTACGTGACAGCTGGGTGGAAGTGTGTAGTCCCAGGGCAGTTCACTTGATGCCAGCATGAGTCTGTTCCACGAGAGCTGCACTGAGGCTTCTGGTGCTGGTACAAACCACGCTTAACCATACGCATAGCGGTAACCACGTGAATTGAGGTCAGTAGACTCCAACTTTACGTTAACATTAAGCACACACCAAAATGCTCTACTGAATGAGTACCTCTAAGCTCATCTTTTGTCAGCTAATAAAGTAATCAAATATACTTTGAATTTTGGGCCTGATCATACATACCTTTCCTACGCACAACCCAAAACAAAAAAATCCCCAAAGCCAGCCCACCCCCCCAGCCTACTTTCCCAGCCAGTATAATGACATGCATTCCAGCATAATTCTGCAAATCTGTTATGCAAGAACCATGTTCCCAAAAACAGCCTCTGGTTACAGTGGTGCTGAAAATATGTTGTTGTCTTTTTTATCAACAAAAACAAGGGAAAAAAACCCTTATTTGTAAAAATAAATGTCCAGGTTTTCATTTATACAGGAATGACTTCGCTGTGTGGTATGCTCTTCAATAAAATTATAGCTTAGGTCCACGAGTGTGTGCACGTTTTGAGGCCTTATATTCAGTCTTATCCTTTCTTCATTTTAAAAGTATTCAATATCGTTAACAACCAGGAATGTAAATTACACACATACATACTCATGTACATTGCCTACCTAATTTTACAACTCCTATTAAATGCTTTAATTACACACAATGGGTTATAAATAATAAGCCAGAAATGCATCTAAATAATTTTTACAGCAACACCAGAAGCTATGAAACTCCTTAGAACATGAAAGGTCCTCACTGACAAATAGCTTTCAAAATTTACAAATGAAAAGCCTTTGAGAATTCAGACCCTTAGGTAGGATTGTATTTTTTTTCCAATTTTTAATCCACTTTACACTACATTAACAGAATTTTAAAAGGCCTATGTTTTAAGGCCCTTGCTGTTATGCTAGTGTGCTCACATATTAAAAATACAGTAGAAAGCCATTTCTTTTACCTAATTATGAAGAGAATAATAATAACTCAGCACATAGTGTGCTCATAATAACTCAGCACTTCACCAAATGCACATATTTCCATTATTTGATTGTACATTACTTGTTTCTATCCTTTTGACCTTATTTCTTATAAATATGTTCTAAACTTTTTCAAGAGTATGGAAAGAATATTTAATACAAAGCGAAGTAATTATAGTCTGAAGGTTCTGAAATAAAACTGAAGTGTATCCCTGGGGCTATTTCCTGATAATTAGGTATGACACAAATAATCATGATTAATTATGTTTCTGGATAGTCATCTGCCTCCAATGAAATATTGTTATCCCTGATAATGCTTAACATAAAAAAACCTACAACTAAGTGTGTTTAAACAGAATCTTTTCTTAAACCTCATGTGCAACTCAGCCACACAGGCTATAAATGGCTTTGATGTTGCTCTGATATACTGTGCCACTGGAATACCAATCCTTCATTTCTGAGCACATTAAATAATATTGTCTGGCAACAAATCAAAATCCAGGAGACCACAATTACAGGAAATAATTTTATTTGATGAGTTTTGGTTAAATGGGTTTTGAACGTGATCTTGATTTTTCTTTAGTCCACTTTATTAAAGACGTGACAAATTGTTTACCTATTTGTTACATCCCTCTGATTACAGATGTACCAAGAAACAGTACAGGCAGGTATGTGGATCAGAGCTTGGACAACCGAAGATGATTTTAAAGAAACCTTGTTGATTTTTTTTGTGATGATTTTGTGAGTACCAACTGTGTACTGGATCAAGAACTGAACTTCCGTTCTTTGAAAAAATGCCAAGGCCTTTCCTGTTTATGTCCAGCACCTTCATGTAGTATTATTAATACACTAAGTGTGCCTTGAGGCTCATCTTAAACTGTACAAGACAGTGCCCTGCCAAAGGAGTTCAGAAATAAAAATGAAAAGTGAAAAGCGCAATCAGCAGCACTTTGCACATGAAAAACCAAGGCACACACGGTGCCTCAGAGCTTGACCTTCGGGACTGGACTTCCAGGTGAGTGCTGCCCCTACCAAGAGCAGCTTGGCCAGACTCGAGCATACCCAGCAGCACACCTGGGCTCACCCCTGGCAGAGCACCAGTGAAGCCAGCCCCCACCAACCTGCTCACAGGCATCCCTGGCTGTCCTCGAAACGGGAGCGTGGGCAGGAGGCAGACTGTGCCATGCTGCTCGGGGCAGATCCAGAGACCCCTTCTTTGGAGAAGAGAGGCCCCCACCAGAAAGATGATGAGTGTGTTTGCTGGGAAGAGCTGGTCACCGCCTGAGCTGGGCTTACCCTGGCTTCTCCAGGTGGGTTCTGCTCACAGAAACACGGGTAGACCTCAATAAACCCAGAAACTGAAGATTGTGTCAATTCTAGACATTGCTGGCCAGTCCTTCCTTCTTTTTGTTGGCTGTTTTACCTGCGGCTAAGTTACTGCCCTCTTTGGCAGGGACAACAGAGGCAGAGCCACCTTCAAGCTGTAAGCAGCACAGTTGCAATGAGCAAACGCGAAGACGACTGCTAATGCAGCAGGGTGATCCCTGGAGTTCCACAGCTTCAGCAGGCTTGCCACTGGATGCACAGATCCCTAAAGTGAATGCAGAGGAGGTGGGGGAGAAATGAGGGGCGCTCAGCTTTAAAGCAGCAGTCTTCACAAGCCACAAGGTGGAAGCAGGAAAGCCAGAGGGGACGGCAGCTGTCAAGATGAGAAATAAAATGACTAAACAGGATGCTCCGTTGCAAGAAAACAGCAGGAAAGAAGGGGGAATATTCTTAAAATACTGCCATGGACCTAAAGAGGGGAGAAAAGGACTAGCAGTAGGTAAAATAATAAAAAGCTAATAAAACCCCCACCTGCCAAGAGTGTCAATAAAAATGATAGGGGCACAGGCAAAGGACTTTTTCTTGGCAGCAAGAAGCACAGATGGTCAAATATATAAAACATGAGCCTATATGGGTTTTTCATCTGTGTTACATTTCCCATGAATGAGTGCACAGGAAAAATGTGTACCTGGATTATGTTAAGTGTGAGCAAACTATGGATTTGTATTCATGAATATTCTCACCATAAAGCCATGTTAAAGATTTTTAAATCCCATTCAGTTAGATCTGATAGAAGTATCATAGAGTAGCAATGCATTTGGTGAGGTTTATTCATGCAAGGTGGGAACAGAAATATGAAGAATTCCAAAGAGATTTATTTTAAACAAACTTGCGCCTGACACATCTTCATGTCAAGAGTTGGGTAAAATAATACCTCAGCTAAATTTGTAGCAAATCATGGAATTAGAAGGCATTACCAGTCACTCTGTCATTTTGCTAGAAGGCATTCCTGTATTTAACATACAAATTTGTACTATTGTCACTGATGTAATCCCTGCTTGTGCAAATATTCAATGAATATGGTACAAAGTTTCTGCCAACATCCAGTTGCCAAGCTGCAGCTGAACTCTGTCCACGTTCTCAGTGACTGAAAACATTCTATTTTTAATGCTGCTTGAAAAATAATTTACATGGCAGATATAACTGTATAATTGTACCTGACTTCTGTACCTTTAAAGCCTAGTTACATCGTTTGAAGCAGCACATTTCAAGGAGACAATATTCTGAGGATAATGAAATCCCAGCAGAATAAAGACTGTGGAAGGGACCATCTCTGCAGCCTCTAAAAGTCAGGAAGTATCAGGAAGTCTCTGCTGTCTTTGGGAAGTGCAGAAGGGCACAGACCCCCAGCCCCTGTGTCAACTGGTGAGCCTGGACTTGTGCCCTTACCGACTCTTTAGAAGCAGTCCAGCCAAAAGACTATCATGTATCTTTATACTGACGCTGAAGCAAGCTGTTTGCTCAGTTTTGCTCAGATTCATTCTCGAGAGGAATGAATTGTTTTGAGTCTGGGAAGACAATCAGGGGAAAGACAGCTCAGGACTGAAGCATGGAGTGAATCAAAGTGACACTGTAAATACGCAAATATGAACCCAAATCAAGCAAAAAAGAAATATCAAAACCTATCTCCATTCCAATCTTGATGGGATCATGAGAAGTAAATTATATGCTTTTTTCAGCCATGGGCCATATGCAGCTTTACAATATGTTTAAGCATTGTACATTAATTTTAAAAAGAGTTGTGCAAGCGGACCTATGATTTGATGTTGTCCCTTGAAGGCAGCCTGAGCCCTCTTTTCAGTGCAGAAGTTTCCCTGATATTTTTTTCCTTTGTTGTGGCTCTGTGCTAGTTGGCTTGGTCAGCATATACTTGCTTCCTTCTTCGTCACGTTGTTTTGTAATGAACTCCTATTTCAGCATGGGGCCGCTTCTCATTCTGCCTTATAACACAGGCATGTGGTAAGTGGCTCCAGGAAGGAGCCAAAACATATGTTGCCTTATGGCATGAATTAATTAGTCATATGCACACTCGAAACTTAATTGCTATTGTACACTCTGGCCTGTGTGACTTCCGTGAAAATGTCTGACTTCACACCTATCTCAATTAGAATCGCATGCAAAAGTGAGAAGTGCCTGTAGATTCTACAAGCGAGAGAAGCAAAATTTCACTACTCACATCATTAATTCCTAGCACAACACTTACTTTTTAAAAAAAAAATCTTCTGCACTGTGCTCAATGCATCTTCTAATGTAACCAAGCCTGGAAGCATAAAGCATCTGTGCTCTACTTAAAACTGCTGATATGACAAAGGAAAACCTCTTCCTCAGGACTACTCCTCCTCTCCTGTAGCATAACAAGTGCTAGTCAACCACAAGTGTTCCTAAGAATGGCTACTTTTAGTGCTTCTTACCAATAACAGGCAGAGGTTTTGCCCATTAAGGGTTTTATTTTCCATCTTACAATAGTGACAACCATTTGGAGTTTTGCCCATCCCTCTCTATGCTGAATTTTTAGGTATTTATAACATTTCTATGGTACTTACTGCCATATTACCAAAGCCCCTCACACTCATTAATCTCCTGTATAAATTGTTCCTTTGTTCATTTCTTAGATGACTTAGATAAAGACCACAGCCTCTTAAGCAGATCTAGCAGGAAAAAAGAAATTGAGAGTAAATTAGATATTCTTATTTTCTCATTACTTTTCCACTTTAAGTGTTCCTGAAATAGCCAGAATGATTAAAACAAACAAACAAACAAAAATGCCACAGGGCTAAATTTTACCCTTAAAATTTTATGGGTGACTCTGAATTTGGAGCTACTGGAGAGAATCCAGCGAAGGGCCATGAAGATGATGAAGGGGCTGGAGCACCTCGCCTATGAGAAAAGGCTGAGAGAGCTGGGACTCTTCAGCCTGGAGAAGAGAAGGCTCCAGGGGGATCTCATGAATGCGTACAAATACCTGCAGGGAGGGTGCAGAGGACAGAGCCAGGCTCTCCTCAGTGGTGCCCAGTGACAAGACCAGAGGCGATGGGCACAAACAAAAACACAGGAGGTTCCCTCTGAACATCAGGAAACACTTTTTTCCTGTGAGGGTGACCGAGCACTGGCACAGGGTGCCCAGAGAGGTGGTGGAGTCTCCCTCCTTGGGGGCAGATGGTCCTGGGCAGCCGGCTTTAGGTCGCCCTGCTTGAGCAGGGGGGTTGGAGCAGATGACCCCCAGAGGTCCCTTCCAACCTCAACCATTCTGTGATTCTGTGAACTCCATAGGACCCAGGTCTGAATATGTCTCCAAAGACAGAATGCAGACCATTTTATTTTAAAGCCAGGGTAAAACATTGCATGCCATTCAGGCCACTGCACAGGCTTGTTCTGAGAAGTGCATGGTTAAAGATAATGATTAGAGCAAAGGTCTGAGAGTTTGTAAGTCACTCAGTGTAATAACTTTATTAATAAACTAGTATTAAACCAAAACTTTGAGATGCACTGGCTTTGTGAATGGAAGCCTGGATAAATGGGCAGAATAACTAATGAATTCAAAATAACTAACTCAAAATATACCCACATGTAGGGATCTGATATGCAAGCAGGGTGGTTTACCAGGAAAGAGTTCTGGTCCTTGCCTTCCTCAGCTGTCCATCTTCTTCTCTCTGAGGTCCCAATCCTCCATGGCCACACAAACCTCAGCTGCTCTTGAAGCAGTTGCTGGGTGACCTCAGTTTCTAAGCCAGCATAGTAAACAGGCTCTCACTTTTCTTAATAGATCAGGATGTTATTTCTATAGTTCAGAAACTGGTAGGCAAGCAAATGAATGCCCTTGTAATGAGGGCAGAATGGCCAGCTGAAGTGAAAACTCTTTCATAACAACAATACTTATCTATGCCTGGGAACCTACAGAAGACTGAATTGTTTACAAGCAAAAGAATATGAACAGAGTAGCATGAATTATTTGCATTAAAACCTGATATCTCAAAGACAACCCCAAAGCAGGGGTTATAAACTTGCATTTAAATTCAGGGTTGTTCAGAGCTTGCTACAGAACACAAATATGTAGTGACTGTGGATCGAAGTAAGATTTTATGCTATTCCATACCATTGCACCACTGCACAACATGAAAATTGACAGTTCCCGGTGTTTTCTGAATTGCAAGCATAACTCAATGCCTGAGTAGCTTGAGCCAGACCTAATTCCCGACAATCTCGTATCTTGTCATTTACACCTGTGCAATGAGAGGAGCAAATGGAGCACTGAAGGGTGCTATTTTTTCCCCACTCCTTACAGAGATGTAAATGAGTTCAACAAAGTGAGGGGCAGTGAGGACAGTGGTGCAAACTCAGGAAAAATGAGTCAGGAATATAAACCCCTATATTTCTGCAGAAGGAAAATTATCAAAGAGAAGCAAATCAATAGGCAAGTGTATGAAAATGGCAGTGGGGAAAGAAGAGAAAGAGGAGGACTGCAATTTGAAAACAACCATAGCAAAAGCTCCTTATGAGTCTGAGGACCAAACAAAGACCAACAACCAGTGAGTGGACCAACCCACTCTCTCACTGACAACACACGTCACAGCTGTAGCTGCTGGGGTACAGCATCTGAAACGAATGCAGCCCATAGCATTTTTCCACAGAAAGTTCATAGCAACATTTCTGCTGCTTATGAAAAAGAAATTGGAAACATATTTTGTGAAAGACCATTGAGAGTGTTAATGTCTAAAGAAGATACATCCCAGACAAATACGTGTAGGAAACCTGAGTATCTAAAGTGATGGAAGAGAAAGAGACTTACCGATAACCTTAAGCGATACCGACTTCATATAAAAATCTTTCATCATCACATTGGCCACTCTGCCCCTTTAGTGAGCCAAGTAGTAAAATCAAAGATAAATTTTAGAAGGTGATGTGTCCTAAGAAAGTGAGCTGACGAGAATTGAAAAGGCTCTGGTTTCACTACATTGAAAAACTGCACTGTCTGGAATTTGATTTTACGTCTCTGGCACCAGTGGCCCAATGCATGAGATAATCAGGTTGGTGACTGATGCAAGCCTGGCAAAATCAGTGGTGATATGTCAGTTTACATCATACCGTATAGTATGAGGATTTGAACTGGCACAGACTGTTGGGGTTTTTTTTAAGTTAATTATAGATCAAGTTTGAAGACCCCTCTGTGCATGCTTTTGTTTTGATTTTTCAGCAGATCTTGAAGTCAATGGATCCACAGTGCCTGATAGCTGGGCCTCTGTGTACACTTTTATTGTTCTTATATTGAATGAACCATAATAAGGACACTGGGAGAGATCTGTTATTACACAAAGGAGAAATTCAGTAGCTAGTTTCAGCTGAAAGGGGGGTAACTTGCTATGTGTCTGGAAAAACCTCCCTCCCAAAAACCCAGACTACTCCCATGTGCCCACTAATTTCTGTGGAATAGTCAGTTCTCATACTTCTTTCTGAAATCAACCACTTAGCTTATTGCAGATTCACGGCTTAAACACCATCCATGCTGCAAGATGACAGCAGAACTCCTGTTGCCTTCAAAGGGCCAAAATTTCGTGAAGGAGAAATGCACTGCTCTTAAATTAATTGAAAGAATTTGCTTCATGTCAATGACTCTCTTGGTAGGACAATGCCTAGGGTCTGACTCTCCTGTGGGCACAGTCTACGCAGACTGCTCTCAGAGGATGCCAGCAAAGTGAAATGCACTCTGGGGGACCACCACCATCCTTCCAAATCTAGGAGTGTTGCTAAATTAGTATGTCCTCAAAGTGCTTGTGTTGCAACACTTTCCAAGGGGCTAAGGATCTGCTCAGCTTGTGAATGTCTCCTTGAGATGCTCATTATCCCAATCATGTTTTGAGGGCATTTCAGTACTAACATGAACATTAAAAATATACGCACATTCACAGAGCAAAAGATTATAGCTACTTATGACTTAAAACTACAATGACTTGGTGCAGAATGAAAAGAGCCTTCCTGAGTCCATTTGCCTTGGGAGCTAATTAAGAGTTCCCAGAAGAGTTAATACATAAGGAGGAACTGATACTGAGTTTAGGGTTAGGAAGATATAAGCCTGTCTTACACCCTTGCTGCATTTCCTTACTCAGGTATGCATATCAGCACCTGAGTGCTCGGAGGCTACAGGTGATGGATGCTTGATACAGGATTCCTTACTCCGCTGTGGAAGAGGTCACAAAGGTCAAAAGTCTGCTCTCTTTCACACTTATAACTCACTTTACAGAAATTTAGCTCCAAATACTGTGAGGGTAACAGAGGATCAGAAAACAACTGCCTGAAGTCCTGTTTTGGGCATTTTGCAATGTTTACTGTTTTAGTTCCTCAAACTTTCCAGTTTCATTAAAATAATACAACACTGCCTGCTGTTCAGGCAGAACTCTCTCTATATCTCTCTTTATTGTTCCCCTGTTGAATCAGTCTCACAATAATTATGTGCAGAGATGCAAAGTGAAATTACTGTCGCAAAGGTGCAAATTCAGCCCAGAATGAAAAGGGGCATCAATTTCAAAGTCTGTAACTAGGTATGCTTCAATATCAAATGCTCCGCAGGACGCCAAGAAATTCAATATTTATTGAGCACATTATGCTTTCTCATTACATAAATACAGTCCTGTGCTACAATACAAACATATTGTTTTTACAAAAGACTTCAGATGGTAGTATTTGAAATGTTGCATTAACATTCAGTTTAGCTTTAGTAGCCAGAACAAATGTATTAACTCATGAACCCTGAGGTCACAAGTTCTCCTAGAAAACACATTTACTGTAGCTGTATATATATATAATATCTGTAACAAAAAATAAAATAATTTAATATTGACATTTCAAGAATAGATAAATTGGCAAAATAAATGTTCCCAGATGATCTGCTAACCTCTGCTGATTGTGCCAATTACCCTTCGCAGAAGTAATTAAAATAATTTGCAACAATGGAGAATGACTATGAAATTCATCTGCATTGCATGGTCATTATTCAGTGGTAAAGCAGTTGCACTTGAAAACGATCTTCTGAACATGGCAAAAATGAGAATTTTCATTGTACGGAGCAATTTAGCTTTTCTGGTATGTTAAATTGATCAATTAATGTTACATTTAGCATTTTTACACTTACCCAGACTTGACAAGGAATTTATGGTAAGCTGACACATCATTCGCTTTTGGCAGATGTCAATTGCTGTCATCATTATTTTAAAACAGAAAAGAAATTATAACTGCAAGAAACAAAAAGGAAGAGTACATAATTTTCAATCCAAATCAAAATATATTCTTGGTTAGCTTTATGGCACTGTTGGCTGTTTTTCTCATATGTTGTTTACATTATTTACTCAGAAAATTTTTGTTGCTGTTGTGGCACTTTTCTGGAGGTAAAAAATGCAACAGAAGGAATATTTTCCTTTATGTTTCTGACTAAAGGATGCAATATTTTAATGTACATTTCCCTGACTCCCTGAACATCTGATGGCAAATACTAATAAAACATTCACACTGATTCTAGTAAGTCAGGCCATTATAGTCATAGTGCCAAGTTATACCAACTCAGTAAAGAACTTCAGTGATAACTGTGGGGACTTGCCATATCACTATGGGCAGACAAATTTCACTCTTCCCATGAACGGGAATATGAGCCAAGATATAAGCCAGCTCTGAATTAGAAGCCATTTAATTAAAGTTAGCATGGTGCTGAGCCCAAATTAGCAAGGTTTACCAAGAGGCAGCATACATTAACTTGAGCTCAGCATGGTGATAGGGCTATGTGCTTCCAGCCAAGTTTGCATACACAATAATCTCCTAAGGCACAATGCCTTCCAGATGTCCCAGTCAGCCAAAGAATGGGCAAGACTGAAGGAGTTAAAAGGAAGGTTCTACTATGTCTTTCCTTATATATCACCCTTATGCAAAAAACCAGGGAAATACAGCCCAGTGATTACATATAGTATTTAGTATTCCAGCCCTGTTGCATTTAGAAACACAATTTTAGTTTTATTGGACAACCTATGCAAATGGAGATCAAAGGAGCAGCAGACTCAACAACTTTCTTGTCCGTCCCAGTCTTTACTGGGGATACTGGCAATCCTGCTAATGGACTGAATTCACTGACCATCATGATCTACAGCCAGTTGAAAGCAATTTTATGTGAGGATCTCTTTACACCCAAAACCTCCCATAATAGCTCCAGGTACCAGCACTTCTAAGTTCATACAGTCCAAGCAGAGGAAAGGAAATGGGTTATGGGAAAATGAAGAAAACATCCTTTCTTTTCCCAGATGAAGTATGCAGAAACGATGGTGTTACACCGCTTTGATATGCAGGTCTGGATATTGCCATTAAAATACCATGTATGGCTGAAATACTTAGCATGTAGACAATCCTCATTATCTGTTAAGTGCTGTGTAAACATCAGAAACAGTCATGATATTCCCAATTTACAAAGCAGTAAATCAAGGCAACAAAAGGTTATTGCGACGCTAATACATCAGGGAACTATTTAGCTTTTAATTGCTCTTCTTGATCATTCTCTTTTGTTTTATTTCTTTTCATCTGCTTTGTAACTTGGTTAGGGAAGAACTATATCTAGATGCCACCTCTAAAGTCCTTTACATTTTATTCAAATCAGCAATCCACATTTGAAACTAGGTCCAAAATTTATAATAGGTGTTTTTCTAAGGGTCCAAACTATTTCTCAAATCTAGGTAGCTTCAAACATTGTTGAAACATAGTTGAATACTCCTTTTTCGATATGCTGTACTCTCCCCATGATGAAATGGAAGACAATACAAAAATACAATCTGAATGGGAAGGTAAGCCCGGAGACAAGAATGGTGTATGTAAAAGTGATCATTTACAACTTCTACTAAGGACCAAGGTGAAGCAGTCCAATAAAAATATTTTTATTGGGAACCATTTGTAGTTGCACTTTTTTTAAAAAAACAAGAAAATCAAAATTGTCCTTGGAAAGTTTATGTTAAAAAAATTAATCAAAAACCTAAACTTCCTCTAAAAATTGGATAGGCATTTTTTTACTATGATCGCTTACTATGTGTAAAGCTAAGTACATATAGATGTCTCTTGTAGCAACAGAAAGGAATTGATCAGGAGTCCCAGTAAAAGTTTTCATAAATCATAGAATCACAGAATTATTTGGGTTGGAAGGGACCTTAAATATAATCTAGTTCCAACCCCCCTGCCATGGGCAGGGACACCTTCCACTAGACCAGGTTGCTCAAAGCGCCATCCAACCTGGCCTTTATTAAAGAAAAAATAAATGGTTCAAAATAAAACTCATGCAGATGCTACTATACCTGTGAAACAATGAAGGGAAAGTTTGACAATTCATGGTTTGAAGTACCATATTCAAGTTACGTTTGCACAGAGGACGGACTAGCTTAGGGAGTGGAGTTCCACATCCTGCAGCATGGAAGTCAGTAAGAATGGTTTCACTGACTTCAAACGATGTAAGATTCAGCTCCTGGGGGACGGAATGGAGAAATGTCTGTTTTAAAAATGCTTCAGCTTCTAAGCATACAGATAAAGCTGCACATGGATGCATCCTTTGAGAAGTAATGCATGATCACCCAGTTAAAGACTGTAAAATATGTAGGACCAGAGTTATGATTACATGATGTACCTCAGCTTCTGAAATGTTTAACTTCTGGGTGAATAATAGTGAACCCGTAATGTTGTATAACATATGGTTCTGTATTTAATGTCATATTAAAGAATGTGTGTGTGCATAAACTGTATATATAGGGAGCATATATAGATGAATACCTACCTATATATATGGACACACACACACATAAAAATTTATATGCAACACAGTCACGTACAGTAATAAAAGGAATAGGTCAGGCTAGAGAAGTACTTCCAAAGCATTTAGCAGGAATGAGCATTTTATCTTCAAGTTTGCTGAAGTATTTTGTCATTCAAATTTCTAAAGTGAAATGCAAAGTATGCATTGGACTTGGAGCTTTAAAAATAAACTTCCTCACAGAGAATTTCAGCTGTGGAATCAAATGCTTGCTATTTGAATTTCCAAAGTAAAAAAAAAAAAAAAAAAGCAAGGAAGGATTGCACAAAGCAAGGATTGCACACAGAAATTAGTTGCATCAAAGGAGACTTAAAGGTTTTCGTAACAATGACACAAAGGATGCAATTTTCCTGTTGCAAAGACAACAGAAAGGCATTAAATTAGCAGCAAATTCAAAATAGCAGCTTCTTAGGAATGTAGAGTACAACTGAGTATCCAAGACTACAATACATTGGGACTTCTACCTGAGCAAGGTCAAGTCTTCAACCTTAACTCAGGTTGTGTGAGGAGATGTGAATTCCACTGAATTCCACTATTTAGTATTGCAAATGTTATTTTTTTCTACAGGACCAGTGATGCACATTAAAAAAAAAACAGGGTTGCTAATTATCAGTGGTAATAATTATACATTTAACAAGTTACCATTATACTTCAAAAAGTTCACACTAATGCGTGAATAATTATTGGTCTAATTAAGCACCCGATATTGCATCTACACACAAAAAATGAAACATTAGTTAAGACTGTGACAGTGTTTTTTATGTTAGATAAAAGGAAGAGGTAATTTGGATAACAAATGCCCAGACTGAATTTATTGCACACAGCTCACAAAAAGCGGGTAATTTCTATCCTTCAAAACATTTTAGGAGCATATTTCCCCCCGCCCCTCTCTCTTTTCAGTGTAGTTTTCAGCTGCACATCCTTTTTTTTTCCAGAGGTGGAATCAAAGAAGAAACATCATGAACTCCAGAAGCCTGAGGGGTTTGGGTTTGGGGTGGGGTTTTTTTTGGGGGGGTGGGTAGGGGGGGTCTTGTACAATCCCCCTACACTGAGAATCCATCAGCTTTTGCATGTTAGAGCACAGGGTGCCTTGTGGTGTTTCAAGCTGTAGGAGCTGACAAAATCATACAGTAAACAAGAATGTCTCTCACATAGACACAGAGATACAGGATTGTAAACATTCAGTGGAAATCAGTTTAGGATGCAGCACTTCACAAAGAATGGCTATTGTTATAATGGCTTTCATCAGGTTGCTGCTTCTGTATTAATTTTCCTCCTACCATTGCAGAAGGCATATAAAGCCAGGTCCTGTGATAATAGCCATTTATCCACATTGTTATTGATAAATGAAGGAGGGTAAATTGCAGGAAGGAAGACAAAGCCTCCCTACTATCCCGCAAATGCCATGATTTCACAGTTTTCCATTTTTATTAACATCTGAATGAATTTCCTGGGCCAAGATTACTCCATTTGATCAAACACAGCACTGAGTCATGCTTGCTTGAAGGTCCCCCTGTCACTGGTCAATGACAGAAAATTACACAAGCCTAAGGAGCAGCCTATTTCTGTGACATTTTCCCAACTGAGCTTTCTCTCTTTCTCCCCACTCATGTCAGAGTTCCCTCCACAGTAGACAAGCTGCATAGTAGTAGGTTCTCCCATAGAGCCATGGAGGCTATGGAAAATACACTGTCTCTTTCGCTGCAGCTTTTCAGGAATGCCTAAAGCTTTAGGAGAATTTATTTGAACAGAAATGCAAAATAGTATATAAACCCAGGCCTGAGGCTGCCAAACCCTAGCCAGGCTGCATGGCTTTGTATCAGTCTGTGCATCTCCTATCTGTCTCTGTGTGCAAGACCTTGAGAGAAACATGAGGATTTGCAACATTCCAGTGTGAAACTACTTTAAATGTGCCACTACTGTTTAACTGCTTACACTCTGGTCCAAAAAACATCATCTATGCCATAGCCCTGCATCCCCGAATCTCCTGTTGTTCACCTCATACCCAGCACCAAGGCTTCAGTATGTGCATATTCAGAAGCCTGTTTCAAAGCCTCTTTGAAAAGCGGACTGGAAGCCATATAAAGTTCCCAGGACCAGTACTGAGACCACATGCAGCCGCCAGTATATTTATTGTACAAATCCCTAAACACACACATGATCCTCATACCCTGGGACCAGTGTCTAGTAGGAATCTTTTCTCACCTGTTTCTAAAATGAAAGGGCGTTGGAAAGACTGAGAGCCATACTCTTCCTTGCACTCATGGCAACTCTGTTATGTGCTGGATAACTGAAATAACATCCTTAACAGCTGAAGTTGAATCTTTCCATACTTGTATACACAGATTCTATCAATAAAAGAAGCAGAAATTTTAAACTGACTTGCTCTTCCTACACCCTCCTTCCATCTCCTGATTATTCAGTACCTTTCATGGGCTCCAAGGATGCTCTTGAAATTGCTCCCTTAACTCTGCATGCAGAGCTTGTTGGTGGCAGCAATTAGGAGTGCCTGGAGACAGTCTCCTGAAATGCAGAGAACCTGGAGAGAAAAAAGACCCTCTATACTATAGGACCTAGAAAGGGGGGAAAATGACAGATACTTCTCCTGCTGGTATATACTTCAAAACCTTTTTCCAATCCCTGTGCAAAATCTAAGGCCAGGTAGGGCACAGACTGCATCCCCCGTATTTCTTTCACCTGAACACTGCCCCATCTGTGTTAGAGGTAGATTAGAGCACTGTGTAATGACAAATGAATGACCCCATTTTAGCAAATGCTCTAAATAAGGGTCCGATACACCTCCTCGGGTATCAGTGGGCGTTGCATCAGCTCGTATTTCCTTCATGCTGATCAGTTTGGATGCACCTTTTCTATTCACATCAGTACAACTTGACCATAGCTTTCAAGTTGAGCATCAGCTTAAATGCTTTGCATAGGGACAGACTTTATTAAACACACAGTTTAAATTTAAGCACAAATTCCTAAATGCTTTTTGGAACCTTGGAAAGCATGTTACTCAACCCACTATGTTTTCTTGTGCCTACATTTTTATCATGTATTCCTCTGTCTTTTGAACACATCGTGTCATGTGTCCATATTTTTAAGCTGGGCTAGGGATAACAACAGAAAAATGGGCTAATTGCAATTACATGTTTATGGCATTCAAAATATAATAACAGAATACACTGTTTTTTCAAGTAAAAGCTTCAGATGTCTATGCCAGAAATTATCCATCTGTAGAAGCCACTCCTGGTTAAGGAACTTTTCACTAGTCTTTCAAAGTTAAACAGATTACTGGAAGAAATACCCTCTCTGAATTGCAGAATGAGTCAGCAATACCAACAGGTTTTTTTGGAACTGGGCTTTACAGAGGTTGCTTTTGCTTAAGCCATTAGCAACTATTAAATTAATTCTCTTCATTG